>NC_044042.1:23273540-23598259 GCF_901765095.1 Microcaecilia unicolor
ATTGATCAATAACAAAATGAATAAATATAAAAATATACAGCTTAACTTTAAACTGAAACATATATTTAAACTAAAACATATGCTTTATATTTAGAAGCAGACATTTAAAAATTATAAAGTATAAAATCATCAAGGGAGCAGCATGACATATGTATATATGGTGCAATGTACATGTATAAAATCAAAATATATGCATATCAGTGGACTAATATATAAAAATAAATAAATTGTGGCATATAGCTGGGCATGCTTAATTAAGAAATGAAGGATAAAAGTAGACTGCTGAAGAAGTAATGGGGAAAATGGAATATGAACCTGCTGTGGGATATCAATTAATTATAATATAAACAATAGAAAATAGGCAGGAAATAAACAAGAATACGAGGTGAAGCATATCGTTAATTATAGAGGAAGACGAAACAGAAAAAACCAGATAAGGTTGCCACCAGGCATGCACTCTATGAAATTGAAAACAAAGTTCCTACTGAGCATGAACTCTATAAAATTAAAAATGAAAAGATGGAGAGCAAATATTATGAAACAAAGTGTAAAACAGTGCCATTCACTAATAAAATACTGAGTTTACCTAAAAAACAGGAGAGACCCGATACGTAAATGAAATGACCAGAACATTAAAAAAAAGGGTGGGTTATGGCCTTAGATAATACTGATCTCAAGAAAATACTATATGGCTCATGGTAACAAATAGAGCCAAGTAAAAAAGGCAGCGGGGGTGGCTATGCGTGTTTATAGAATGAGCACCCAGAACCAGCCCCTAATAGCATGCAGATTCACATGCAGAAATGTACACCTTCTCTAAAGATGTAACAACTTACCTCCACCCATACTACATCTTCAGGTATGTCTAAGTGCAATCCATGTAAAAGTACGTATGATTTTTATGCGTGTATAGGGCCATGCAGTTTTACAAAAGGCCTTTTCCACTTGTAAAACATAGTTTACTTTCAGAAAACCCTTATAAAATTGCCCCCTTAACTTGCTATGTGCATCTCCATAGAAATTTTAAGTAGATTTTTCATCTTTGTAGTGGTAACGCAAGGTAAAGTACAATCACTAAAAATGAGTAATGATCACACTGGGTATAAAATGCAGCTTGTGCGTTTGAGTGGGGTTTGTTTATTTTCTTCCACCTGTGCAAATGTGTGGGTGGATGGCATGAAGCATACTTCAATACATGAGCCATGCAATGATGGAAGATTGGGACCACTCTGCGGATAGGGAAGCAAGGCCCTGCTAGCGGAGGAAATCTCAGATTCAGTGATAGCTTTGAAACATTGGTAATATTTTATTCCATATTAAGGTAGCAGATAGCCATAACTTAGTCTAATGCAATGAAACAAAAAGCAGCTCTCAAATACATATGTGGGGCAGTAAATTTTCATGCGCTAAAATTAAATGTAGCATGCGGCAGTTTACGGTTTGAGCCCTTACTGCCATCCTTTGGCCTAGCAGTAAGGGCTCATGCGCTACTAGTGCCGTAATTAGGCAGCACATGGCAATGTGGCTGCGCTGCCAATTGCCGCCAGGAGCGCCCCCATAGTAGAAAATAGAAAATTATTTTCTACCATGGGAAACATTTGCACCAACTTCGAAACTACTGCAGGGTGCCTGCGTTACCCCTGCTGTAGTTCCACTTTGGTGCGCGCTACTCACATGGTAGCCCTACCACTGATTAGTGAAAGGGCCCCTTATAGAATTGACCTGTACGTGGTAGGGTATAAGTAGGTATATTTTAGGCTGGGAGATGAGAGTAGGGATTTGAGACGGTGCAAAACTTTGGAGAGGAGATGAGATGAAGGGCATGGGTGAGACAAAGGCTAAGGGGTTAGTCTTTGAAGTTGGTAAGAAAAGGTTGAAATGGAAGGACTGGAGATGTGAAGGAGAAGTGGGTGATTGGGTAGGGGGTAAGAGCAAAAATGGGTTATGGAATGAGGTGAATGACAGGGAAGTATCTGTATCTGGTGAGGGAATGAATGGCAAAGGAAAAATGATTGGAAAGGGAATGAGTGCAAATGATGGAAATTGGAAGGGGATATAAGAAGCTGGAGTAGGAGGGAGCATGTTGAAGTGGTTTTATTTATTTATTTATTTATTTGTTTATTTATTTATTTATTTGGATTTTACTCACACATTTTTCAATAGTAGCTGAAGGTCAGTTACATTCAGGTACAATGGATATTTCATTGTCCCTGGAGGGCTCACAATTTAATTTTATAACTGAGGCAATGGAGGGTTAAGTGACTTGCCCAAGATCACAAGGAGCAGCAGTGGGTGGGTATGAGTGGGAAATGGGAAACTGGTCTCGTCTCATCTCCCTCAAGGTCGCTTTACTCATACTACCCCACTCCTCAGGTCACTTCACTGGCTCCCTATCCATTTTCGCATCCTGTTCAAACTTCTTCTACTGACCTATAAATGTACTCACTCTGCTGCTCCCCAGTATCTCTCCACACTCATCCTTCCCTACACCCCTTCCCGTGCACTCCGCTCCATGGATAAATCCTTCTTATCTGTTCCCTTCTCCACTACTGCCAACTCCAGACTTCACTCCTTCTGTCTCGCTGCACCCTACGCCTGGAATAGACTTCCTGAGCCCCTACGTCTTGCCCCATCCTTGACCATCTTTAAATCTAGATTGAAAGCCCACCTCTTTAACATTGCTTTTGACTTGTAACCACTCGCCTCCACCTACCCTCCTCTCAGCCTTCCTGTACACATTAATTGATTTGATTTGCTTACTTTATTTTTTGTCTATTAGATTGTAAGCTCTTTGAGCAGGGACTGTCTTTCTTCTATGTTTGTGCAGCGCTGCGTACGCCTTGTAGCGCTATAGAAATGCTAAATAGTAGTAGTAGTAGTAGTAGGTAGGTAAGAGTTGAAAAGAGGGAGCTGAAGGAGAGCAGGAGGAGAAAGGAGAGGGTAAAATGTAGCTTTGAGTGGATAGAGAAGATAGAATGTAGAAAGGAGTTGAAAGAGAAAGATCAATGTCAGAGACAGTTATAGAGGAGAGAGAGCCAGTGATTCATGTGTTTATAAATAGATAATGGAAAGAAGACAGACAAGAGAAAAATGGAAACGTTATAGCAAGCATTGTATTTTTCCCCAGTAGCTTACTGCATGTAGTGTCCAGCTTATCAGAGTTTCCATTTCAGTTTTTGCATGTTTCTATTTCTAATTTGTGGTCAGCTCTCTGTATTTGGAGAAAGTCTTCCTATGTTTTTTATACATGACCAAGGTGAGTTATTTTCTAGTAAATAGTTTCTATATGGAGATCTCTAGTAGGCTTTCATGGTTTGACTTTTACTAATCAAATCTGGCCACTTGCTTCATTTTAGTATATAAGGGATAAGATGGGATGAAAGAGGACCAGAGGAGGATTTTTGGGTTTTTTTTGTTTTTTTTTGGTGGAGACAGGGGAGGCAGGTGAAGAGGATCAGACAGTGGAAGGTGAGAAAGAAAGGACAGTGTGCAAGAAGCTTTTTTAGGTGGGGAGGTGAGTGGGAGACACGATAATGCTTTGGGGAGTTGGACGTGTTGTGAAGATTATTCAAAGTCAAAAGTGTGCTTTAAGATTAAAAATACAAACACTGAAAAGCACTGTGTTAGGGAATAAGTTTGTACCCAGAGCGGATTTACATAATGAAGGGACCTAGACATATCCATTGTAATCAATAGTGGGACAAAAACTCCTAATAATAACTTGATTTAGCAATTATCAGAAATATTCTCTGTAGTTTTTCATGAGTTTTTCTCTAAGTTCATTCTCCAGTGTACACAGTCCTGTTTTGTGCCTTGTATGGAGTTTGCATTTTCAGTTCAGGCTGCACTCGTTTCTCTAGCAAAAACCAGAAAAAAATGCCCTCATCAATCATACCCATGTGAGCTCTGTTGGTTACTTAGATTTATTTTTTGTTTTTTTTAGTTTTAAAATACCATGTTGAAAGAGGAAAGATAAAGAAAGCAACCAGCTCTTTCTTACTAAAGAAAAGCTGCAGTCAAAAGTAATGGTTAAAAAATATTTGTTTATAACAGCTGAAGATATTCAAATTATGAACAAAGATGCTTCTGTTAACTCAGAAATGTATTTTGCCTTGAACCAAAGCAAAACTAAACCTTAAATTGACACACGTGCTACTTTTTCCCTCTTATAGAAAGTTAGGCCATGTCTTTCTTCTATTATTTTTCTATCTATACCAGCTTCTCAGCTCTGCAATACTTTGCCATCTCTTAAGATCTGCTGTATTTGTCCCATGCTTTCTTGAATTAAACATACTAGCCTTATCTCCACCGCGAGGCTGTTCAACACATCTACCGTCCTTTCCATAAATAAATATTTAGCATAAACAAAATGTTATTTGACAGATTCTTCTGCTGTAAACCAGCATCTTAACAAGGAGATGTGTGAACGTTTTGTGATGTATTATTTTCTTCTTTGGTACAGAGATTTTCATGTTTTTAAAATATTTAGTGGCGTCGCATTGTGCTCTGATTTCCCTGAGACTGCAACTGAAATGAACTGGCCTGTTTCCCTATAGGAAACCAAGGTAAAAACTAACAGGAATTCTAAGTTTGGTGTTCTGGGGGGAGGCGGGGGGGGGGGGGGGTAGAGAGGAGGGGCATCACAGCGGGCTTTACTGTAGGTAGAGAAAAAAAAAAAACCCAGAAAGAAAACCTCTACACGTGCAAGCCAGTTTTCAACCTACTTTGCTCCAAAGAAATTGGCCTTTCAAAATAATTTTGTCTGAAGGCTTCTTGCATCCAGTTTCCTTTGATCCATTCATCCAATTTCAGTCAAGTTTCTGGCACAATAAAGCCAGGAACTTGACTGAAATTGGAGCAGAGGTGGCCGAAAGGAAGGGAGGACAACTAGGAGATGACACCAAAGGTGGCCCAACTTGGCACAGCCTGCATCAGCAGTCTGTAAACGTAATGTGCGCCCCTGCCCAGAGCTTTCAGTCTAGATAAATTGTGAGTGCAGCTGAAAGGTATGAGGCAAAAGGAAAAAGGTCTATAGTTTTATCTCAAGTTGAAAAGTTATATATACAACAGGGGGGGGCTAAATTTATAAAGAGAATTGAGCCATAAAAAAGAAAGTATGTACTACTATGGAAAGAACAGACATGGAAGTTAATAGTGCTCATTGGAGACTCCTCAATTTCATCCTGAGTTTTTTTTGGTGCTTCTGTGGCTCACTAGTTGTTTGTCATTCTTTATGGCCTTATGTGGTACTGAATTTAAACAAATGTTATGGTAAGAAATGGGAATAGAATGCATATGTTAAGGTAATAGGAATTTGGTGATCTGAGATGCATCTTATAGGAAAAGGTGTGAAATACATTACAGCTAAAACTTACTCTAGTACACATTTTACAGACTTGTAGCAGAGAAAATATCTCCAGAGAGAGGTTCTCAGCATAGATGATAATTTGATCCCAAACTAGATTCAGAAAACAAAATGAGATTGATACTTGCCCTAGGATGGGCATTGGAATGGGGTAGGGAAAATGATAGGCTGAGTTTTGTTGGGGGGGGGGGGGGTATTTAATTTCATTGTTTTATAAGTATTATTACATATGGTGAGATGTTTTTTGTTAGGCTAAAGTATGAGCTTTTATTGTGATCTGTATAGTATGTTTTTTCTGGCTACAGCAGCATAGAAGTCTGTTCTGCTTTCTCTCTCTCTTTCTCTCTCTCATGCTAGGCTCTCTTTAGTCAAGAGATTAGCACACAGTTAACCGGAGTATAGAACATGACTGTAAAGACTTAGAAATCTTGAACCAAAATCTTCTTTAATGCAAATTCAAACAAAGGGAAATAACTTTACAGCTAGATGTGCTGGACAGGAGTCTCTGCCTTGCAGAACTGAGAGTCTGTTCTCTACCAGCTCACCCTGTATGCAAGGGGAGCCGGGAGATCTCGGCACCAAGCTGAGAGAGTAGATGCTGTGAATACTTTTAAACAGGCAAAAACTTGGTTATTGTACAGTAGCTTGAAGGAGGAGTATGCGACACAGAACAGCAACTCAGCTTACAGTTCTTAGAAAAGCATGCTGCAGACGCTTTCTCAACCCCACTGGGGAGAGAAGGGGCGGGCTGCTAGCCCAGTATACACAGGGACAAGGACCAGCCAATAGGAAAAGTCCCATAAGACATAGGAAACAGGGACATGTGCTCAGACAGAGCCTATCACAGAGCACTGCAGAAGACTAAGATTTGTAGTCCAAAGGCACTTCCTGCCGTTCTTAAGGGCGCAAGCACTGTAAACTGTTTCAGGCAATGCAATCTGATATAAACAACTAGTAAAAAAGCCCCGTTTCTGATGCAAATGAAACGGGGGCTAGCAATGTTTTCTTCTGTGTGCATGTGGGAGTGTGTGTCCCTGCCCTCTGGCCTCTCTCCCCTCCCCCCTCTGAGTCCTTCACTGTTACAGAGCCAGTGATTGATTTCGTGCTCTGCTGTTTTCCTTCACTGACTGTGTTACAGAGAGGGCGGGGCAGACACTCATAGGGAAACCGGATATCTCGCCCCCTTCACACTTCCGGCTGGAGGCTTCATAGAACGTTGGTGTTGCCTTTTATATAGAGATGTCCAACATACACATATAAACAACATGTAACCTGCCTCCATGAAAATGGGGCAGAACAAAGTTACCAAATTGGAATTAAATAGCTTATGTTATTAAGTGGACTTTAAAGGGATCTGATTTATTAAAGCATTGTCTGGGGCAGCTGTCAGACCTGCCTGGCTGTTGCTGTCTCTTGTGAGCAGGATAGAAACTGAAATAGATGCCGGGTTTTTGGGAAGTGATAGTTGTCTTGCAGCTTTGACCATCCAGCTCAACCAGAGTTAGCCAGTGCTGGAGCACTGTGTTTGCTTACAGCTGCCTATGTTTTTCTTTTCCATTTGTAACCCTCTGCCTGTCCTGTCTAAACCAGCCACTGCATTGACCGTGTTCAGCCAGTTACCAGCAATTGCTGCTCTCTCCATACCAGGATAGCATTGCATTTCAGTATGTGACAGAGTTTCTACAGGGCACTAGAAACTGTTCTCATCATTATTACACTCTGTTAAAACAGAATAGGAGGACATATTTTTTTAATGCTGTTTCCTGAATTATAGCCCCTTTAGATAAACCATTAAGGGCTTTTTATTTATTATTATTATTCTGAAAGTATTTTTTGGCCAAAGTGCACATACCAGTTCTTCCCCTAAATATGTTTCAAATACAAACAGATGTCGCCTGTTTCCAGTACCCATGCCAAAGCATAGATGCAACATTGATAAAAGCTTTCCCTTCAAATGCCAACATCGCTGTAGCAGATCACACTACCTTTACCCTGGGCTTAGCATGAACCTGTTGTTGATGTGCTGTCAAACAGGGATGAAAATACCAGAAATCAGGCAGAAAGTTTTGGAATCAGAGGACTTCATTATGATATCCAAAAAGCCCTAGTGCATGGTCAGCAATGGAAAAATATTAAAAACAAGGCACTGTGCTGGTGATAAGCAAAAAAAAAAAAAAATGCAGATAAAGACGTGTGATCTATCCATGCCATCTACTATCCATTTCTCTCCCTTAGAGATCCCATGTACGTGTCCCAAGCTTTCTTGAATTCAGATACCGTTTTCGTCTCTACCACCTCCACCCGGACGACAGTTTCACAAATTCACCAGCCTTTCCATGAAGAAATATTTCCTGAGGTTACTTCTGAGTCTGTCCTCTTTTACCTTCATCCTATACCCCTTCGTTTCAGAGCTTCCTTTCACTTAAAGGAGACGCTCCTCCTGTGCACTTACACCACATAGTTATTTAAACATCTCTATCATATATCCTCTGTCCTGTCCTGTCTGTCTTCCAAAGTAGGTCCCAAAAAGCAACAAGACAGCCAATCCTCTGACTTCAATGTAGAAACAAACAGAGCAGATCCATAGAAGATACAAACAAATCTTTATTGTAGAGTTACAACCTAATGCAATCCCGACATAGGCTGTGTTTCACCCATCAGGGGCTATATGGTATATATACTAATCTTTATCACCAATAGATTAATGCCCTTACAGATAAAGCACCATAGTGGGGAAAAAAAACGCAGCACAGCCACTACACAGTGATCAAAATGCTCTCCAGAAGATGGTGGCGTCCTTTCTAACGCACTTCAATATCGCTGGAAAAAAAGATTGATTTGTATCTTCTACGGATCTGTTCTGTTTGTTTCTTCCAAAGTATACATATTGAGATAATTAAGCCTGTCCCCATATGATTTATGATGAAGACCACTGACCATTTTGGTAGCCACCCTCTGGACTGACTCCATCCTGTTTATATCTTTTTGAAGATGCAACTCTTTAGGTTTCTATTTTTGTAACTTTGAGCAGTGCTGCCCGCATTCCATGTCTGGGCACGTTTCTTATTATACCTTAACTTTTTGCAAAAACTTGTTACACTTATGTAACAGGGCTCCTTACTTTTAAATGCAAATCAGTCTAGGTGGCAATTTAGGTTCTTCAAGTATGGTATACACAGATAAATCTCTTGTTTAGGATGTAGAATCACAACTACCAACCCCCAACTGGTTTTTATAAAAGCACAAGATAGGAGAACATTATTGGAAAATGAGATTTCAGCAGAGATAATAAAGCAAAAGAAGTGCTATCAAGCTAGAAATTGGTTTTACTTAGTGAATGTGTAAAGAGAAATTCTTTAAAGTATAAAGGAAAGTAGATTTCTGTTTTCATTTTTGCCTAACAGCTAAGGATGGTAAGAGGCAAGCATGCCTTTTAGCAGTTAGGTAAATGTTTTTAGTAGATGCGTAGGTGTGCTCATTAATATTTGCATTTGTTGTATTTCTGTTCCACTTGACTATCCTTAATTGGAATATAAATAATGGCGAGATGGAGAAAGTAGATTATGGAGTGCAGTTATGTTTTAATGGACATTAAATATGAAAAACAGGCCATTTCCAAAATGATGGCTACTGAATGGTAAATTTGTGTGCATAAACCGCTGATGGGAGCAAACTGGAGCCATACCATAGATATGAAGTGACGAATGCAGCCTGAGACAAGGCCTTTGGTACATGTATTCTAAACTTGATAGTACAGATGTAGGAGTTTACACTTTGGGATCTATTTACTAAGGAGTGGGGGAGTAGCCTAGTGGTTAAAGCACACTCTCGATATCCAAAGGTGGCTGGTTCAAATCCTGCTTCTGCTCCTTGTGATCTTGGGCAAATCACTTAACCCTCCATTGCCTCAGGTACAAACTTAGATTGTGAGCCTGACAGGGAAATTCAGTGCCCAGTGTACCTGACTGTAACTCACCTTGAGCTACTACTAAAAAGATGTGAGCAAAATCAAATAAAAAGATGTGGGGTTAATTCAGCAATGCGTGCAGTAGCAGTTAACACAGTTATTGTGGCAGTTACCATGCATTGACTGTTAACATGATAGATAATGTGGCACAGTTAACACAACCTGAATAGGTGCCTATAACTGCATTTTGTAATCTACCATTCATTTAATGCATGGTAAAAGAAAGGTTGAAATGTTGTAAACATTTAATGCAGTGGCCTTGCAGTTAACTGCATAATCATGTAAATAGAGGTCCTTTAGGCAAGTTGGGCTTGACTCTTGGACATTGAAATACAGAGATGGATTCTGACAAAATGGGGGTAGATCCAGCAACTACTGGCAGTTAATGCCTGCTAAAGTGTCGAGGGTCCAAAGTAAACCAGCAAATTTTTACTTGACGTCTGGTACTTGTAGTTCTTGCTATCTATACTAATAACTAATTCAGGTTCATGTGTAGACCCCATTGTAGGATATTTGCTGCTGTTAGTAGAGATGGTTGAGGTGTCAACCTACAGCATGGAACATTGTAGGTTTGTCAAGGATTCAATTTTTTTTTCCTACAAAACACACACACAAACTTGAAAAATACAGTGGTTGTTTTGCTTTCAGAATCTCGACTGTTGGGAGCTCAGTGGTCATATTTGCATCAGAGTTTTGTCAAGTATTGAGCACATATAGAGAGCCTCATGGCCCCTTGGCAAAAATAAAATTGGTTTATGTGCAAAACCAAAGAATGGTGCAAAATAGCTTTCTCTTTGATAACATATCGTGTGTCTGAGAATCATGGCTTAACATTTGTAGGGAGAAGGTAGTTTGTTAACCTTAAAATAGTCTTCAAAATGGGAGAGATACGAGACATTTTATAAACATTTTTAAAAATAATAATCACAATGTATTATAATGTGCAGACTTTTATCTGAGCCATGACCCAGTTGTGTTTGATATGGCTATGTAAGCACTTCTGATATGCAACTCGGGCATAGCAACCTTCCTGTTGTAAATACAGGAAATAATGCATTGAAAGATGTTATGGCTTAGAAAGAACTCTTCATAATTTGGAACAAGTAATATTTGGTAAACGTGACATGCTGAATGCTTGTGTTCTGTACTTTGAAAAACAAAATCACCATTTTGATATCTTCTTTAGGGGGTCTTTTACAAAGGCTTGGTAGTGTTTTTAGCTCGCGTTAAACGCTAGAGATGACCATAGGAATATATGCAACTATATACTACATTTTTTGTAAAGAATTATAAAATATTGCATAAGATATATGCCAAAAAATCACAAAATCAGGGTGATCTAATGACGATTTGCACTGCAACCATTTTTTTCAATATGAAGAAGGAACAAGGTGTTCTAATGGTGTGAGTTGCATTATGATCTGATGATCCCCCCAAAAATATTCTTATAAAAAATGTCATATTGTTGTAGATTTTGTAGTTGTTTCCTGCTGTAATATCAATGTTTGGGATACTTCATGTATTTTAGCTATATTTAAGTCCCCACATTTGTTTAAAAAAATCTTTTTGGTCAATTCATAGGAATATATGGCATATCTAGCATTTAGTACATACTTATTTTTAGTGGGTGCTAAAAACGCTACGTGCCTTTGTAAAAGACCCACTAAATTTTTACTCTTTATGATATCTTTTCAGTGGCTAATGTCTTCATGTTATTTAGATAACAAATAATCGAATCTGAATCTATTGGAATTCAGTAGAATAGGAGTTTATTCCCCCCCCCCCCCCCCCTCAAAAAGTAGATATATTCTGTGGAACTGATGGGAATGTAGGCTTGAAATTTGTTTGGGGGGTTTGATTATCCACCCTTTCTGAACTCCTCTTTGCTTTGGTTGCATAAGTTTAAATCTAACTGTTGAATTTGTAGCTTCCATCTATGTTGAGAAATCATCAGCTGGCCATTAGTGCCCCATTATTTTTCAAGCATGGCCAACTGAGAATGTGGCATTTGTGTCTCAAAACAACACTGACTGACTAATGACAGTTCTCTGTTACTCATGTCCTAATCAGTTTATTATTTTAAATAGACCATATTGCATGGTCCTTTTTGGGTAATTAGGCTAACAATCAATAAGACAGTAAGTAAGTTGATTGAATGGTTTGGACTCTGTATGGTCTTTCATAGCACTGAAGAATGAATTACTACTACTACTACTACTACTATTTAGCATTTCTATAGCGCTACAAGGCGTGCGCTGCACAAACAAAGAAGAAAGACAGTCCCTGCTCAAAGAGTTATGTAATAAAAGTGAGCCAAGTATAGGACAATCAAGCCATTGTGACATCACTGATGAGGTTGGCTCTTATTGGTGGACTGAGGCATTATGACATCACAATATTACTATTTAGCATTTCTATAGCGCTACAAGGCGTACGCAGCGCTGCACAAACAAAGAAGAAAGACAGTCCCTGCTCAAAGAGCTTACAGTCTAGTAGACAAAAAATAAAGTAATCAAATCAAGCTGAGTGTAGACAGCTTGATATGGTTGCTACCAAGGCTGTTGATTTTTTTTTTTCCTGATGATCTCATTCATATAATTAATTTTAGTTTAGCTACCACTTGAGTTCATACAGAGAATACTCAGCTGCTAATGTTGGCATAATGTGTTGCCAGTGCTCTTCTATAATGCCATATCTCTCTAATTTTGCTTTTTATTGTTGTTTTTGTTTTGTTTTATTCCCTCCCCTTCCCTTTTCAGCATGAAAGACTTCCCAGGTAAGAGCTTAAGTATTTTTATTTTTTTTTCAACAAACCTGCTTTCCTGCTTTTCTTTTTCATGCCTTTCTATGTTCTTACTGTACACCGCCTTGAGTGAATTCCTTCAGAAAGGCGGTAAATAAATCCTAATAAATATCACACAAATTATTAGCATCCTTTATAATGCAGAATATGCTGTAGTTGCCTATAGCCCAAAGTTGTCACCAATCAGGCTTGGCATCACCACTTGAAACCCCGTGAACCCTAGAGAAATAAACACTGCATTTAATAACCCACCATTATGCATTCTGCTTAGGACCTTTATCAATGGTATTTTCTGTTCAGAAGAAATAAATGCTACGTCCTAATATAGTTGCATTCGGTTGATTGGAACTGTCAGACATCTGCAGAAGTGCCTGACACCATGAAAGGTGGTAAATTGAGCAAACTGAATATAGTCTTGAATAAAAGATTTTGTATCGCAGTTGAATCTACTTTATACAGTGTAAGATGTTTTTATATTTTATTTCAGAGTCCATCAGGAAGCATATTACAAATATCTTTGATTTTTAGAATATGTTTCTACTCTAAAATTTACAAATATGCACTTCAGAAATCCATACTAATTGACATTATTAATATGGTGTCTCAGAAGGGCAACTAACTTGGCGAGGTGACATCACAAAGACATTCTGGTAGAATAAAAAAAATTAAAAGACTCAAACATAACGTTCAATTTTTTTTTTTAAGGCTTTAGTGTTTTGCCCTTTAGATGTTAAGGTATATTTGTACTGCTTCTTTCTGGCAAAAATCAGTCTTGTCTGCAGCTCTTGTAAGTTCTGGAATTGCACCTTTCAGCCATGAAAGGCGAACCTGGTACTGCTGAATATCCTATATCAGAGGTTCTCAGTTCTCAGGATACACCCAGCTAGTCTGTTTTTCAGGATATTCACAATGAAATATGCATGAGAGAGGTTTGCATGTTCATTGTGGATATCTTGAAAACCTGACTTGCTAGTTGAAAACCCCTGTCCTGAATGGATTCTATGTATTTCTTGCCTACTTTATAATCTAACAAGGATACAAAGATATCACACAAGGGTATCTCTATATACACAACACCAAAATAAAAAATAGTTAAAAAAAAAATAAATAAAAAGTTTGGTCTTAAAATTGACTATAATTTGCAGTGTTGAATTAGCCAGCTTTCAGACCTTATGAATCCATTACCACCTCATTTTATGTTTTCTTCTAAAATCCAGGTATCCTTTCACCATTCAAATCTGCAGTGGTAGATTGTTCCATAAGTTTGATCCTTGATATTACATTGTCCACTATCTGGCTCTAACCTAGCTAGTCTCGTTGACAGGCAGGCCTGGATTAATTATAGGTAACTGCCTATGTCATCAGATTTTGAAGGCACTAAATGCCCAGATGAAAAAGGAGCGTGTTCCTGCTTACTTTTAGGGACATGTGTTGTTTCAGAGGGACACAATATCATAAAGCAAATTCAATATTTAAAGCCATTACTGGTGTCATCCTTTGCCTAGTCCCACTACCCACTATCAGGCAGTCTGTTGCGTTTTGTACCAGAGGTAGGCTTCTAATGCCTCCATGAGGAATGTGACAAAGCAGGAATTATAGTAGTCCAGCTGACTAGTTACTATGTTATGGATTACTGTCTGTATATCTTTTTGTCCTAACAGTGGCTGATGTTGACAGTTGCCTCTAATCTGGAAAAAGCAAGCCCTCACCATTATTTTGATCTGTGGAATTGTTGGCCATTGCCTCTCCACCAGCACCCCTAAATCTCTTACTTGATCGTTTGCTTCCATAGATGCCCCATCAATCACAATTGGCCCATATCCCTTTTTTAATATTCAGTTTTAGCCAAGTTTCTGTTTTTTTCGCTCATGGTTTGTGTACCCTGTTATAAATTTCTGCCAGGGGGGCCAAGGTTTTCTCGGGCCCGGCACTGGCAATAAAAAAGCCGCTTTCTTCAGGCTTCTGTGGCAATAGGTCTGATTGGTCTCCTGCTCCTGTGTGCCGGGTTATCACGTTAACTGTGCTCTGCCGGCCACATCTCACCTCCTATGTGAAGTACTTCTTATTTCCACATAGGTGAGAAGGGACGCGGCAGGATAAAAGACCCATGGCCGGCAGAGCACAGTTAACACAACCCAGCACACAGGAGACAGACCGAGCGAGCAGTAATCTTTTGTCAGGTGGATTTGCCACTGATTAGCTCTCCCAACAGTCATATATACAAATTAAACAACACTGGGGAAATAGCTGATTCTTGTGCATTGTCATTACCCCCTCTCCCCCCCCCCCCCCCCCAACACACACACACACTTCGTATAGGGCCACTAAATATTACTATTTAGTATCTGTCAGTTAAAAAATCACAAACGTAGAGCACAAATAGAGAGGGTACAACAGCATACACAACAAGCATACAGAAAAAGGCAACACTGGGCCTTTAAGACTGGGACACTTGAAATTCTTTATTGATTGCCCGACATGGGCCGTGTTTCGGCATTAGACGACGCCTGCCTCAGGGGTCTGACAACATAAAAACAAATGTGCATATATATATAAATACAACCACATAGATATTAAAATATATACATACATATATGCATATAATCAAAATACATTAAAAATATATAATATTGAGACCTTATTTTAAGAGCACATGATGTGCTCTTAAAATAAGATCTCAAGATTATATATTTTTTAATGTATTTTGATTATATGCGTATATGTATGTATATATTTTAATATCTATGTGGTTGTGTTTATTTATATATATATGCACATTTGTTTTTATGTTGTCAGACCCCTGAGGCAGGCGTCGTCTAATGCCGAAACACGGCCCATGTCGAGCAATCAATAAAGAATTTCAAGTGTCCCAGTCTTAAAGGCCCAGTGTTGCTTTTTTCTGTCTGAATCACAAAAGTATCATCTGTCAAGTGTAATAGTCATCTGTGTTCCATATACTTTTTAAAAACCTGGTTGGAATGGATCCATAGGTTCCTGCAATTGCTGTAACACCGCCGCCTCTGACAGCTTACTAAGGTGTGGAATATTTGACACTGCCTTAAAATTATCCAAGTCTTCAAAATCTAAATTAGATTTCTTCAGGAATGTTACCACAGCCTGTTTCTGTGAGACTGGAACATAGTCATCTATAAAGAATGTATTAGTAATATCCCTTATACCTTTCTTCAGGAATGTACTTACCAGCCAGCACAGGCATGGCACCACAGGGTTAGAAACATGCCTCACCGATTTCACAATACCTTCCACCTCTAGTTCCTGAAATGCATAATCTATGACCGTGTGACAGAGTCTGAGTGATAAGAGTATGTTCTAGAACTCACAGATACCCTTTCTTCCCTCTCCCCTGCTCCTGCCAGTTTATAGTTAAGTCCAGTAGAGGCGATGAGTGTTATGACCTTTGATGTAATTTGCAAATAAGGGTTCAGGCACCATTATTATCTGCACACACCATGAGATCAGTTTTGAAAGGCTCGTGTTCCTTTTACACGGTTAAAAGTACTTAGCTGGACATATTCAATGTTGGCAGGTTAAGTGGATGTTTTAGCCTCCTCAACATGCATACAAATTTTGGCCACATAAAGGGAGGACCGTTCTGGGGAGGGGGGGCCTGACTGGAAACTACTCATCTGTATTTGATTTTTCAAAATGTACACATATAGTAGGCATGCCAAAAGCATGCATATTTCACACGGTCAGTTAACACCATATGATTATACTTGCACATAGTTTTAGCCATATAACATGCCCATTTTCAAATCTGATGTACATGGATTTGATCCTTTCAGTTATTTCTTGTGTTTTGTTCTCATACCTCACATTAAAATGATTGGCTTTTGTCTCACCTAGAATGTAAACCGCACTGAACCCTAGAAAAGAGGATATTAGTGGTGTACATGATTGATTTGTTTTGAGTTTGGTTGGATTTACTTGAGCTGAAAAGCACATGCATACTTTGCCAGTAAGGATCTCTACTGAAAAAGAACCCCATTCATTTTTTTTTCTTAGCTTACAGAACTTTTACATTTTTTTTCTCATTCTGTGTAGTAGAGGGTATATTTGTAAGAAAACATTGTCACACACTGGGAAGCCACTACTGGTTTTGCACTGAATTTGAACCGTTATGGATCAGTGAACTTAACCCCTTGTATCATCAAGCCTTCTAGTGCTTTTCACACTTGTCTCCTAGGCTAGATTCTGGTAATGCCAGCCCCACAACAAGCGACAATTTCAGTGATGGTGCCTCCAGCAGGACTAGCGCTTATACCAGGAGAGAGAATCGCCTGGCCTCCCTGAGCAGCCGAACAGACGATGGCGACAAGGACTATAAGAAAGTAACTGTTCCCCTTTCACCGGTCTGTGGTGTTTCTAGCTTTTGTCTGGTTGGCAGCAGCCTTTAAAGTGTTCAGCTGCTGTTTCTTTTTAAGTTATTGTCTTGGGCTCTGTTGATTATACAGTCAACCCTCGATACAATGGACTCTGATTTAATGGATTTTGGAAACAGACCAAAAAATTACATTTTAACATTTATTTTTGACATTCATTGTTATATTTAAATCACTTATACACAATCAATAAATATACTAATTTATAGGCTTTTTTCTTATGATTTTTGTATTCATTAATATTATTTAGATTTCTCCCAGAAACTATGGACAGTCAGCAGTTACGGACACCCCCTCTCCCCTATTTGTCCGTTGCATCGAGCGTCTACTGTATTTGAAATGTACAGAATGCTTATTGTGGATCCTTAAATATTGAAATCAGATTATATGAAACACTATAACCTTTCTTCATAAAGTATATCTACTCACTGGCATGTCTCTCTGATGTAAGAGTCAGCAGTTCAAATCTAGCCTGACCAATATTGGCTTTTGTTCTTCTGAAATAGAATGTGTGGTTATTGTATATTGGTGATTTAGAGTTTCACATATTTGTAAGACAATTTAAGACATCTGGATGTGATATACTCGGGGCCCCTTTTACTAAGCTATGTTAAGTGCTAACGCATACTTAATGTAGGGGAAATGGCCCATCAGTACAAAACTCCAAGCTATTACCTCTTGGTTTCATAGTAATAATCTTGTTCTGAGCCCTCATAAATCAAAGACACTTCTATTCTTTGATCAAACTCAACTTAGTTTGCGTTCCCCTATCTAACTTGATGATATCCCCGTTCCTCAAGTATAGACCACTAGACTTTTAGTTTGGAATCTAAAATGACTCCTGTCTTTTCAAGCCAGATATCACAAGTTGTATAGCGTTCCTTCTATAAACTTCAGTTAATTAGGTCCATGAATATATTGATGCATTCTCCAGTAATTAGTCAACTAGACTACTGTAATTCATTATACATAGGCCTCAGAGTTAAAGACAGACAAAGACTTCAAATAGTCCAGAATACAGCAATTAAATTTATCGATGGTCTAAATGTTTGATCATGTAACTCCCCATCTTAAAAACTCCCACTGGCCACCCATTACACACCGCATCACCTACAAAATACTATTACTAGCATGTAAGATCCGATCCTCAGATGAACCGTTATATTTAGCATGCTGTTTAGTTCCCTATTCTCCCTCTTAGGCTTTTAGGTCTGCACAACTTCAATGTCTCAATGTGTCTACCTACAAGGAAATTCATCACGAACATACTAGGCATGCCATTTACCCAGTCCAAGCTCCGGAGCGCTGGAATTCACTTCCTAATCATCTGTGTCTGTGTACTTCTTTAGATACATTCAAATCTGACCTTAAAACTCTTCTCTTCCAAGATGCATTCTCAGAGCTCTCATGATTGGGTCACTTTTATTTTATTTGGCACCCCAGCAGAGATCAATGGAGTCTCTGTGAATCTGGAGGCAGGTGCAGTACACCTTATGTTTTATCCCCTACTCTCTTTTCAATAATTCTTCCCCTATCCCTATTATATGCTGTCTGGTTATAAAAGTCTAGTCTTGAAATGATTTTAGATTGTACGCCGCCTAGATGGTATTACCCATTAGGTAGGATAGTAAATTGAAATGCAGGAAGCACTAAAATGTTCTGTGTTAGCACACACAAATGGCAAAAGCAAAACTAAGCATGTGGTATTTATTTGTTTTTGACTGGGTGTGTTGAGGGGAGAGTGGGTGTGGAAGTCCACTCCTTTTCATGCACAAATGTTCTTCACCCCCAAAACTGTTCCGTTCCCTCTGGGTTTTTGCAGCCCAGATGCATGGCCCTGCATTTTTTAGCATTACATTTTAGCTGCCAAATTCCAGACCGTTCCTCAAGCTTCACTAAGTCCTTCCTCATGTTATCCACACTATCAGGAGAGTCTACCCTGTTGCAGATTTTGGTATCATCCACAAAGAGACAAACCTTACCAGACAGCTCCATTCAGCAATAACACAATATTGAAAAGAATCTGCCCAAGAACCAAACCTTGTGGCACACTACTGGTAACATCCTTTTCCTCAGAATGAGCTCCATTTACCACTACCCTCTGTCGCCTTCCACTCAACCAGTTCCTAACCCAATCAGTCATTTTAAGGCAGTGTTTCCCAAGTCAGTCCTGGGGTACCCTTTCCCAGTTACGTTTTCAGGATATCCACAATGAATATGCAGGACAGAGATTTGCATACAATAGAGGCAGTGTATGCAAATCTAGTTCATGCATATTCATTTCGGATATCCTGAAAACCTGACTGGCAAGGGGATACTCTAGGACCGATTTGGGAAACACTGCTTTAGGGCCCATACTGAGGGCACTCAGTTATTAGTTGTCTATGTGGAACCATGTCAAAGGCTTTGCTAAAATCTAAATATACCACATCTAACACTCTCCCTCTATCCAACTCTCTTGTCACCCAGTCAAAGAAATTAATCGGATTTATCTGACAAGACCTGCCTCTGGTGCAACCATGTTGCCTTGGGTCTTGTAATCCATTGGATTCCAAAAGCTTTACTATTCTCTAATTTAAAAGCATTTCCATTAATTTACTTACCACAGAAGTCAGATTTATTGTCCTGTAGTTCCCAACCTCTTCCTTATTCCGTTTTTATGGAGAAGAATCACATCTGCGCTCTAGTCTTCCAGGACCACTCCCTACTCCAGAGAAGCATTGACTAGGTCAGCCAGTTCTTCCGTAAAAGTCCATAGACCATTATTAAATTGGACTTGGGGAAAATCCACTATTTCAGGGATAAGCAGTATAAAATGGTTTGTACTTTTTTGGGATCTTGCCAGGTATTTGTGATCTGGATTGGCCACTGTTGGAGACAGGATGCTGGGCTTATTGACTATTTTTTCTTCCATTTGCATCTTTGCAGATTACCAGCTTTTCCAGATATTGTTGCCTGTCTTCCTCTTTCTGCTATCTCTTACCTTTTCAGCTACTACTTTTGAGAACCAAAGCAGCCTCCTTTTCCTCTTTTATTTACTTTCCTTACAAAAATGTTTGTTGCCCTTAACGATAGCTCCTTTCAGTTTTGCCCACTGCTTTCCACCTTCTTCCCAATGTTCCCATCCAGACAGCAATTCCTTAAGATAATCCCCCATCTGAACAAAGTTTTTTGCCTTCACCAGTGTAAATAAATTTGCCATTCCTTCTTTCCAGATTGACCCACAGAGCTTTTTCCTTACCCTGTAGGTCCTGCAATTGTTCATACATACACGTTGCCATACTGGGACAGACCAAAGGTCCATCAAGCCCAGTATCCTGTTTCCAACAGTGGCCAAACCAGGTCACAAGGACCTGGCAAGATCCCAGAACAGTAAAACAGATTTTATGCTGCTTATCCTATAAGCAGTGGATTTTCCCCAAGTCCTTCCTAATAGTAGCTTATGAATATTTCTTTTAGGAAATTATCCAAACCTTTGTTGTTAAACCCTGCTAAGCTAACTGCTTTTACCACATTCTCTGGCAATGAATTTGAGTTTAATCAATCAGTGAGTGAAGAAATATTTTCTCCAATTTGTTTTAAATTTACTACTTTGTAGGTTCATTGCAACCCCCCTAGTCCTAGTATTTTTGGAAAGAGTAAACAAGCAATTTATGTCTACCCATTCCTCTCCACTCAGTGTTTTATAGACCTCTATCGTATCTCCCTTCAGCCGTCTCTTCTTCCAGCTGAAGTGTCCTAGCCACTTTATCCATTCCTCATAAAGAAGTCATCCCATCCCTTTTATCAGTTTCTTTGCCCTTCTCTGTACCTTAATTCTGCTATATCTTTTTTGAGAAGCGGTGACCAGAATTGCACACAGTATTCGAGGTGTGGTGGCATTCTAATATTCTCATTTTTGTTTTCCATTCCTTTCCTAATAATTCCTGATATTCTATTTGCTTTCTCAGCTGCCACTGCACACTAAAGGATTTCAACTTAGCATCAACCATGATGCTTAGACCCTTCCTGGGCGGTGACTCCTAATGTGGAACTTTGCATCACATAACTGTGGTTTAGGTTCCTCTTTCCCACAAGCATCACTTTGCACTTGCTCACATTAAACGCGGCTTTAATATTATCTTTAACATATAACGCCACTCCCCCTCCCTTTCTTTCTACCCTGTCTTTCATAAGCAGAATATAGACCGGTATAGCTTTATCCCTGTCATAGTTCTTTGTGAACCATGTCTATGTTCACCACTAAATCCAAATCAGCCTCTTCCATCACAGCCTCAAGATGTAAAACCTTATTTCCCATACTTTAGGCATTAGTATATACTGCTTTCCAGACGTTGCCCCTTTTTCCCATTTGTGTCGAGGTATTTAATGCTTCAGTTAGACAGGAATTTTAGCTTTGTTGGTTGTTTACAGCAAATAAGCGATTCTGGGCTTCATTGAGGTAGCGGAGCATGAATTTACCATGGGTCGACACAGTTCAGTGATGCTGCTGTGAAATATGCTGTTAAAAGATAAAATGTTTCATGTTCACTGTATAACTCACCTGCTGCTTTTCTGTTTCCCATGTTAGCTTTACGAAAATGCTTTTTCAGAGAATGAAAAATTAAAAGCAAAACTCCGAGAAGCCAAAATGGAGCTGGCAGATATAAAATCCAAGCTGGAGAAAGCGGCTCAGGTGAGAATAACCCATTCAAGGTGCTATGCAAGAAACGGGGTGTGTGTTCTGGATATAATCTTGTTCTTCTGTCCCCCAATTCCATCTGTCCAGCACTGCTTTCCTAGGTCTTTGCAGCCCAAATATGTGGCCTGGTAGAAATTAATGGTGATTCCCCATACTCCAAAAAGACATGCACACACATGCACCCTTTTACATATCCTCTATATGCCCCCTTTAGTCACTGATGAGGAAGATTTGTTGTTTGTTTTTAAATCTATATAAGGAAAGTGAAGCATTTAATTTCTGTATACTGTGATCAGATTTTTTTTTAAACTAAGATCCAATACTTTTAAAACATTTAGAGGACCTTAAAGGTGGGAGGAGATGATCAAGCAAGCAAGTCTCCCTACTGTAGAGCTATAGCTGAAATTTGAATAACATAACTTCCCTTAATTCCCTTAATCTCTTTCAAAAATAGTGTGGGATGCTTTAATTTGTGGTATATCAAATATAAACCGTAAATCATAATTGTATGGTTGATGAAGGAAGTTAAAGCTCTCCCTGGGCCATTTGGTTCAGTCCCAAACCTGATGATTGCACATTAAATCAACAGTGCTGGGGATATTATAGAGACAACAATCTCAGTCCCCTCTCTCTCTCCTGATCCAGATGAGGTGGGACCTCAAAGACCCATTAGTTGGAGAGTAAAGAATCACCCAGACTTTTTTTAATCATGTTGTGACATATCAGAGGCTACTGGTGACTCCAGTCTTTGTATTCATAGTTCTAAGAATACCGTAGTTACCAGAAATGTTTCAGGTATTATATCTACTCCTAATGATACTCAGTAAATTAATTCTTTTGATTTCATGTTTCATTCCTCTTGTTTATTAATGAGCAACTGTGAGGCCCCATGCTATTTTAGGGGCCTTTTTACAGAGCAGCGGTAAGCCCAACGCAGGCTTACTGCTCGCTCTTTCGAGACTGCTGCCGGCCCATTGCCGCCGCCAGTGGTAGTCCCACCCTGAGCACGTGTCATTTCCTGGGGGAAAAAGAAAACCCCTGGAAATGGCTTGCGTGGCGGTAACCCGGCGGTAGTCGGGCATCGCCACACACTGCCACTTACCACTGGGTTAGTGCAGGAGCCCCTGTCGCCACTTCAGTGGGTGTTGGTAAGGGCTCCCCGTCGCATGGCCATGCAGTAAGAGTTCTCATACCGCATGGCCATGTGTACTGGGGGCTTTTTGATCTACTGTGGGGAAAAACAGCCAGCGCAGTCCAGCCATTTCACGACAGCAGCACTTGCAAGTGGGGTTCACAAAGCACATAAGGGGCATTCATATTTGTACTCCCCTACAGCGCGTTGTTGCAGTGGCTGGGTTATAGGAGGAGGAGATTAGAGTCTAATCAAGAAGTAGGGGGATCCCATGTGCCAGTGAATGAAGGCCCATGCTGGTTCAGCTTTCGACCACTATTGTCCTAAATGGCAGTGAGAAAAGCTGAAGCAAGGTCCTCCCAGGAAGAACAATCAGATATGGAGGAAGGTGAAGAAGCGCAGAGAAGATGCAATATAATTCCTCTAACGTGTGGCATTTTTCAGCTTAGATTCCAGCTCCCGAAGACCTGCAGAAAGAACGCATGCCTGACCTCAGTTCTTTGAATAGATTCCATGAAGTTACCAGTTTTAGAGCAATGGAAATCTGCTGAATGTGTCCAGTGCCACTGCAGGGGTGAATAAAAAATCCTCACTCTGGAACTGGGCTGTCAACCCTGTTCTTTCCTGGTGTGGTCACAAATAAACTGATCTGTAATACCATAAAATCATTGTGCAACTCTTTACTTAGTTTTTAGAACATATAGGTAGTGTCTTTAAGCCTTATGCAACAAGGGCCCTTTGTGTCCTGCAAGACCATCACTGCAAGGAGTCATGCATTTGTTGAGTGGCTGTTCACAGTGCCTTGAGGCATTACCATAGAAGAGTTCTGGTTTAGATATATGGTGGAGTTCAGCTCCAGAGGAGACATGGTTATAAAAGAAAAAAGATAATTCTGTAGGAGCCACTGCCCCTGTCCCCACCCTCCTACACATTTCATAGATAACAGAGAAGCACTAAAGAGTTTTATCTTCTAGGATGCTGTCTTTCTAGTCCCTGCCTCACTGGAAATATTAGCTCAACTGATGTGGCTTTATGGAGGCTTTTTAAAATCCCTTGATTGTGTTTTTTTAAGGGTTAATACCCTACAGTTGAAATTCTTTATAATCCTGTAAATTTAGCTATTACAGTTGTGTACAGTAAGCTAAATAAAATCAGGTCATTATTCAGGCTGGGGGGGGGGGGTCGGCATTTTTTAATGCCAACCACTACAGTTGAATTAAATCCAAATATTTAGGATATAGGGGTGGATTTGAATATTCAGATGGTGTGGTCAGTGCTGGAACTATTCTGATAGTCTTTTAGCTTTCCTAACTTTATCCAGTTAGGACCAGTGCTTTTTTTATGCCGGTACGCAACGTTACGGCGTACCGGCACCTTTTTTTTTTTTTTCCCCCCCCCCCCCCCCTCCCCCACGACACTCTGGGCAAGTCCTGCACTTACTTTTTTTTTTTTTTAAGACTCAGAACGCACGAACGATGCAGCCGGCAGCGATTGAAAGAGGCTGTCTGGCGTCTGCATCGGAGCTTCCCTCACCCTCTGCGAGTCCTGCCTTCGTTGTTACAACTTCCTGTTTCCGCATAGGCGGGACTCGCAGAGGGTGAGGGAAGCTCCGACGCAGACGCCAGACAGCCTCTTTCAATTGCTGCCGGCTGCATCGTTCGCGCGTTCTGAGTCTTAAAAAAAAAAAAAAAGTAAGGTCAGGACTCGCCGGGAATGTCGCTGGGGGAGGGGGGGGGGGGCAAAAAAAGGTCCAAGAATTGCTGGACATGGCAGAGGAGAGGACAGGGAATGGAGAATTGGTGGTGGACATTGCTGGGAGGGGAGGGAATGGAGTATTGGTGGTGGCCATTGCTGGGAGGGGAGGGGAGGACAGGGAACAAATTGGTGGTGGACATTGCTTGGAGGGGAGGGGAGGGAACGGAGAATTGGTGGTGGACATTGCTGGGAGGGGAGGGAACGGAGAATTGGTGGTGGACATTGCTGGGAGGGGAGGGAACGGAGAATTGCTGGACATGGCTAGGAGGGGAGGGCAGGGAACGGAGAATTGCTGGACATGGCTGGGAGGGGAGGGAACAGGGAATTGCTGGACATTGCTGGGAGGGGAGGGAACGGAGAATTGGTGGTGGACATTGCTGGGAGGGGAGGGGAGAGAACGGAGAATTGGTGGTAGACATTGCTGGGAGGGGAGGACAGGGAACAAATTGGTGGTGGACATTGCTTGGAGGGGAGGGAACGGAGAATTGGTGCTGGACATAGCTGGGAGGGGAAGGCAGGGAACGGAGAATTGCTGGACATAGCTGGGAGGGGGGGAACAGTAATTGCTGGACATTGCTGGGAGGGGAGGGAACGGAGAATTGGTGGTGGACATTGCTGGGAGGGGAGGGCAGGGAATGGAGAATTGGTGGTGGACATGGCTAGGAGGGGAGGGCAGGGAACGGAGAATTGCTGGACATGGCTGGGAGGGGAGGGAACAGAGAATTGCTGGACATGGCTGGGAACGGAGAATTGGTGGTGGACATTGCTGGGAGGGGAGGGCAGGGAACGGAGAATTGGTGCTGGACTTTGCTGGAAGGGGAGGGGAGGGCAGGGAATGGAGAATTGCTGGACATGGCTGGGAGGGGAGGGAACGGAGAATTGGTGGTGGACATTGCTGGGAGGGGAGGGCAGGGAACGGAGAATTGCTGGACATGGCTAGGAGGGGAGGAGAGGACAGGGAATGGAGAATTGGTGGTGGACATTGCTGGGAGGGGAGGGAACGGAGAATTGGTGGTGGCCATTGCTGGGAGGGGAGGACAGGGAACAAATTGGTGGTGGACATTGCTGGGAGGGGAGGGAACGGAGAATTGGTTGTGGACATTGCGGGGAGGGGAGGGAACGGAGAATTGGTGGTGGACATTGCTGGGAGGGGACGGGAGGGCAGGGAACGGAGAATTGCTGGACATGGCTAGGAGGGGAGGGAACAGAGAATTGCTGGACATGGCTGGGAACGGAGAATTGGTGGTGGACATTGCTGGGAGGGGAGGGCAGGGAACGGAGAATTGGTGCTGGACATTGCTGGGAGGGGAGGGCATGGAACGGAGAATTGCTGGACATGGCTAGGAGGGGAGGGCAGGGAACGGAGAATTGGTGCTGGACATTGCTGGGAGGGGACGGGAGGGCAGGGAACGGAGAATTGCTGGACATGGCTAGGAGGGGAGGGCAGGGAACGGAGAATTGCTGGACATTCCTGGGAGGGGAGGGCAGGGAAGAGAGAATCGTTGGACATGGATGGCAGGGGGCAGAGAAGAATCGCTGGACATGGATGGCAGGAGAGGACGGGACAGAGGAGAATCGCTGGACATGGGAGGGCAGGGGAGAGAGGAGACATGCTGGGCATGGATGGAGGGGGAGGTAAGATAGGAAGGAGATGCACATGGATGAGATGGCAGGGGAGGAAGGAGAAATGCTGGAAATGGATGGAGAAGAGAGCAGGAGATAGAGGAGAATTGCTGGACATGGATGGAGGGGTTGGCGGGGAGAGAGGCAAAATGCTGTACATGGAGGAATAAAGGAGGAAAGTAAAGAAATAAATGGAAAGGAAGCCCTGGAAACGGAGTTAAGAGAACAGATAGAGAGCAGCAGAATCAGACACTTGGACCAGTATGGATAGAAAACAGTCACCAGACAACAAAGGTAGAAAAAAATCATTTTATTTTCATTTTAGTGTTTGGAATTTGTCCAATTTGAGAATTTACATCTGCTGTCTTATTTTGCACTGGGTATACTGGAGCTGTAACATCTTACAGAAATGATTTATAATGAAAAAAAATCACAAGTTATTGTTTTTCTACTATACCAGTATATTTTCAATGATGTCTGTTTATATGCGCCATGGCTGGTATAAGGGGTGTGGCTAATGTGGGTGTGGCTATCATAGGGGTGGAACCATATGTGGTGACTCCGCCCATAATGAGTACCGACACCTTTTTTTCTACAAAAAAAGCACTGGTTAGGACTGAATATTGCCGCTAACCGGGTAACTGTAGGGTCTGCCTACAGACAGCCCCAGCACTCTCCAGATAGCACCAAAATAGTCTGTAATAAATTTTAGTGACCATTTTCCAGATAATACAGCTGAAAATCATTGACTGACCCCAGTCAGCGACACTTTTCCAGGTAGCAGGTGCTGCTATCTGGGTGTTTTTGAATTTTAGGCTAAACATCTTTTTACCAGTTTTAAAGCATATTTACTATTTATTTACTGATGTTAATACATTCAGAACAAGAGAATGATGAATATGGCAGGTGGTAAAATTTGGACACCCTTTTAGTTAGTACTTTGTAACGCCTCCTTTGGTAGAAATTACAGCTTCCAAACATTTCCTGCAGCCTCTTAAGAATATAACTAGTTGTCTAGAAGGGGAAATAATCAATTACTTTGAGGCTGTGTTATAAAGCCTTACTTGTCTTTATAAAATATCCTCACCAGGGCTTAATTTACAGATAAAAAGGAAGTGGGACTGTGGAGCCAAGAAAGGCTTGGGTGGGCCAGGAGAAGAAGGGATGTATTAGGGATTAGAGTAAATGTTCTCTGTTCAGGCTCACAACCTACTGCCCTCTTCCCTGCAGACTGCTTGGAAGGGAGGGGCTAGAGCAGAATACCCTTGCTACTCAGGAGTCTGAAATAAAGTGATGGAACTGCATTCCAGGCCATCTTCCCCCCCCCCCCCCCCCCCCCCCCCCCACCCACACACACACACAAAATAAGCCCTGATCCTCACAAAAATGGCACATTTGCAGTGATCTGTGAATTCTACAGATCTAACCAATTTTGGGGAAGTTCTGTCAGAATTTTCTTGATCTTCCAGATCTTTCCTTGACTTCAACGCTTCTGTGTTGTTTCAGTTTCTTAATGTTTCCAGCAGTTGAGATTGCAAGCTGGAAGAGTTTAGGTATTTCTTTTCAAGCCTTTCTCTGTTTTGTAGAAGCAAATTACCTTCTTTTTCAAATGCTTTGATAGTGGTTGATTGATTTATTTATATACTACCTGAAAGCTATCTGCTGTACATTCAAGTACAGTAGATATTTTTCTGTCCCTGGAGAGCTCGCAGTGTGTGTGCACCTGATGCAATGGGAGGGTTAAGAGGCTTTTTACTAAATTTAGTGCACACTAACAGACATTAGTACACACTAAGTGCCACGTGGTCCGTAGGAATAAAATAGGACATGCACTATGTAGTGTATGCTCTGTCCTCTCCTCCTATCTCTCCCACCGCACCTTCAAAGTTCACTCTCATGGATCTTCCTCCACCCCCATCCCCTTATCTGTTGGTGTTCCCCAGGGATCTGTCCTTGGACCCCTTCTCTTCTCAATCTACACCTCTTCCCTGGGCTCCCTGATCTCATCTCATGGTTTCCAGTATCATCTCTATGCTGATGACACCCAACTGTATCTCTCCACACCAGACATCACCGCGGAGACCCAGGCAAAGGTATCGGCCTGCTTATCCGACATTGCTGCCTGGATGTCCAACCACCACCTGAAACTGAACCATGTCCAAGACCGAGCTTATCGTCTTTCCACCAAAACCCACTTCTCCTCTTCCTCCACTTTCTATCTCAGTTGATAACACCCTCATCATCCCCGTCTCATCTGCCCGCAACCTCGGAGTCATCTTTGACTCCTCTCTCTCCTTCTCTGCGCATATCCAGCAGATAGCCAAGACCTGTCGCTTCTTCCTCTTTAACATCAGCAAAATTCGCCCTTTCCTCTCTGAACACACCACCCGAACTCTCGTCCACGCTCTCATTACCTCTCGCCTGGACTACTGCAACTTACTCCTCACCGGCCTCCCACTTAGCCATCTATCCCCCCTTCAATCTGTTCAGAACTCTGCTGCACGTCTCATATTCCGCCAGAACCGATATACATTAAAGAGTTTTTTTTGCACCAAATACAGTTATTTTTTTAATACCCTTTTTCTTACCACCTTACAGTCATTTCAGTTTTAACACAATGACAAAATTCCTTCCTTTTAAACCCACAAACATCACTTTTATATATAAAATTTAAATATTCTTTCAGAAAGCTGTGGCTTGTTCTAAATCATCTCCTCCTAAAGAGCCTATAATATAAGTTGAGTGTGTATTGGATTTATTACTTTATATATTGCTTTGTACAAGCTGTTAAAGCAGTGACGAATTGGAAGCCACATTGAGCCTGCAAAGAGGTGGGATAATGTGGGATACAAATGTAATAAATAAAATATTGGTGGTAATAAGTAGTATAGCAATACAGCCTACAATCCAAAAGCACAGGATCTAAAAAAATGAATTAAAACATTGCTGGAACAGCCAAGCTTTTAAGGGCTTTCTAATACTAAAATAATAAGAAGCAGTATGTAATAGAGACTTGCACGGGAATGGGGTTCGCGGGAATCCTGCAGAATCCGCAAGTTTCCTGCGGGGACGGAAGCTGTTCCTGCGGAGTTCCCGCTGGGACGAAGAAACAATTCCTGCGGGGTTCCCGTGGAAGTGTATGCTGCACTTGTGCCAGCCTCTCACCGAGTACAGAGTTCTTTGAGTGCTGTCTCCTCCTCCTTGGTTTAACAGCACAGATGCAGAAAGTCTCCATTAAGGAGGTGGTAGAGACAGAAATGGTGACGGAATTCAAAAAGGCATGGGATGAACACAGAGGATCTCTAATTAGAAAATGGAAGTTATAAAAAACCTAAACTTAAATGGCTGCATGTGTGTGGATGTGTCGAGTGACGCTTAGATGGTGACTCCGGCTGTGATGAACTAGGGCTGATACTGGGTAGACTTTTGTATGGTCAGTGTCTTATATATAGCAGTCTGGTTTAGGATGGACTGGAAAGGGCTTAGCAACTTTAGTGGCTGGAACACAAGGACAGTTCTTGGCAGACTTTTATGGTCTGTTTCCCGCAAATGAGAAGACAAATAGTCTGGAGTGGGCTTCGACGACAATTCCAGCAGTTGGAACATAAGGATAGGGCTGGGCGGCCTTCTATGGTCTATGTCCCAGGAACGCCAAAGAAAGACCATAATTATGTATATAATATCACTTTCATTGTTGATTTAATTATGAATTGATAATAAGCGTGACTATTGGGCAGACTGGACCATTCAGGTTTTTATCTGCTGTCACTATGTTACGGGTGGAGATGGTTAAGATTTCTGTCCCCATGCAACTCTCTAGTATGTAATTCATCTGGCAAAGAATTCCAGAGCAAAGGGACAACATTAGCAGCATAAGCCAGTCAAAATGTAGCATGTGTTTGTCTGTCTGATATCACTGACACATTTTAAAGCTCATGGGGATTTTCTAAAGCAGCTTATTTATTATTATTATTAATTTGGATTTTGCTCACACAGTGGAGGAGTAGCCTAGTGGTTAGTGCAGTGGACTTTGATCCTGGGGAACCGAGTTCGATTCCCACTGCAGCTCCTTGTGACTCTGGACAAGTCACTTAACTCTCCATTGCCCCTGGTACAAAATAAATACCTGAATATATGTAAACCGCTTTGAATGTAGTTGCAAAAACCTCAGAAAGGCGGTATTTCAAGTCCCATTTCCCTTTCCCTGTTTGAGATTCTATATGGAATATTGCTACTATTGGAGATTCTAGATGGAATGTTGCTACTATTTGAGATTCTACATGGAACGTTGCTAATCCACTAGCAACATTCCATGTAGAAGCCTGCCCTTGTAGATCAGCAACGCGGCCGCGCAGGCTTCTGTTTCTGTGAGTCTGACGTCCTGCACGTACGTGCAGGACGTCAGACTCACAAAAACAGAAGCCTGCGCAGCCGCATTGGTGATCTGCAAGGGCAGGCTTCTACATGGAATGTTGCTAGTGGAGGAGTAGCCTAGTGGTTAGTGCAGTGGACTTTGATCCTGGGGAACCGAGTTCGATTCCCACTGCAGCTCCTTGTGACTCTGGACAAGTCACTTAACCCTCCATTGCCCCTGGTACAAAATAAGTACCTGAATATATGTAAAACCGGTTTGAATGTAGTTGTAAAAACCTCAGAAAGGCAGTATATCAAGTCCCATTTCCCTTCCCCCCCCCCCCCCCCCCCCCCCCTTTTTTTTTTCAGTAGTAGCTCAAGGTGAGTTACATTCAGGTATGCTGGGTATTTCCCTGTCCTTGGAGGACTCGCAAACTAATTTTGTATCTGAGGCAATGGAGGGTTAAGTGACTTGCCCAGGATCACAAGGAGCAGCAGTGGGATTTGAACCTGGATGTCAAGACCGGTGCTCTAACCACTAGGCCACTCCTTGAAAACGTTACCCTATGTTTTATAAAGGATTGGTGCCACTACCCTTTCCAATGTTCTTGTGAGTGTATCCACAATGAATATTTATGAGTTAGGTTTGCATGTGCTATCTCCATTGTATGCAGATCTAATTCACGAATATTCATTGCAAATATTCCGAAAAGGCTGGTATTCCCCCGGGACAGGTTTGGGAACCACTGAACTAAAGGAAACTTGTTTGTCATTGCTGGAATTAGCACACTCCTTCTTTTAACAATTTCTTGTTTTGTTTTCTGCAGAAACATGATAAAACTTCAGATAGGTCAACAATATTAGAAACGGAAAAAAGGGTGAGCTGCTTTTTGTGTATATGTTTTAATGTTTTGCCTTGTTTATGCTTTGATTGAATGTTGCAGTCTCACCATGTCAGAAAATGAGATTTGGTACATAGTAAAGGGTGCAATGTATGAGATATACCCCAGCAGTCATGGCTGCATGTCTGCAAGGAGGTAACATCAGGGGCTATCCCAGAAAATATTTCTTCACAGAAAGGGTGGCGGGTCCATGGAATGCAGTCCTGAGGGAAGTGGTGGAGTCGGAAATGGTTCTAGAAATCATGGGTTAAGCAGAGAGGATCCCTACATGCAAAGAAGTGAAGAAAAGCCAGAAAGCAGCAGGGTGTATGGCTATGCACCAGGAATGAAATTGGGCAGACTAGCTGGATATTCACTTCCTATCTGGTATTATTTTCTTTGATAAACGTTCATCGCTATGAACAAAAACAGAAATCTGGTGGGTAGAATGTTTTATCATCTGCCAGTCCATACATTTTGTGATGATGATATACAGTTAAGTAGCTATGCTGGATATATTTTATAGTGATTTGAGAGGTCCCGTGAATCATGTTGTTCCTACAGATAGTTGGTTTTGTTTCTTCATAAGCTTTGATGCCTTATATCAGACCAACATAATGATCCAAAAATGAAAGGAAAGCTGAAGATCAGCTGAGGCCTATGGTATTGGAAAGAAAGTAAATCAAATGGATGTAGGTGGGCCTTTACTATCTTCATCTGCCATTGGATTCTGTGTACATATACATGAGCTTTCCAGTCCACATAGGTCTCCATCTCCAAATTAGTTGGGTAACACAATTCTCTCGTAATGTGTCCTATTTTTTTTTTTTTTTGTCTTTTGGTAAATGTTTATTGTTTAAGTTGTTATACTTCTATGTCTTTCCATCAGCTAAATTGTTGAGGTTTTGTTAGCAGGCGATCAAGACTTGTCCATTTCCTGATATGTTTCTCTTAAAAACAGGAGAAGAGAGCACTGGAAAGGAAATTGTCTGAGATGGAAGAAGAACTGAAGGTATAGAGGCAACGATTATTCTTGTTCTTTAAATTTATTGCCCATATTGTGATGACTTTGTTATGGGGTGACTTTTATAGAAGGGACATTTTGTTGTGCTATTTGCATATGTTGTGGGGTTTGCTGTCTGATTTGTACAAAGCAAACAATTTCATGCTTCTTGAGTGATCTGAAATATAATAATGTTCCCACGGGAAGCAGTTGTGGACGCCCAAAATCGGATTTCGATTATGCCGATTTGGGCGACCCTGAGAGAAGGATGCCCATCTCCCGATTTGTGTCGAAAGATGGGCGCCCTTCTCTTTTGAAAATAAGCCTGATATTGAGATAATTAAGTCTCACTATATAATTTATGACGAAAACTAATGCCTAATTTAGTAGTCACCCCCTGGACCAACTCCATCCTGTTTATATCTTTTTGAAGGTGTGGTACACAATATTCTAAATGAAGTCCCACCATAGTTATACGGGGGCATTATCACCTCCTTTTTCTTACTGGTCATGCCTTGCCCTATATGCACCTAAGTAGCCTTCTAGCTTTTGTCTTTTCTGTTTGTTTGTTTGTTTGTTTGTTTGGCTACCTTAAGATCGTCACATACTGTTGGGGAAGTAGGGAGTGGGGATTGCTGGATAGTAATTATATGATGTTACAATGACACATACTGAAGAGTCACAGTATGTCATATGCAATTGTTTTGGGGGGGTTTCTTTGTTTGTTTGTGCATAGTAAACTAAATTTAAATTTACAAAAAAAATTCATCACATACAATCACACCCAGGTCCTTCTCCTCTTTAAAGTTATTCACCCTCTAAACTGTACCGTTCCCTCAGATGTTTGCAGTCCAAATGCATGACCCTGTATTTTTTAGCATTACATCTTAGCTGCCAAATTCAAGACCATTCCTCAAGCTTCAGGACTTCCTTATGGTTGCCAAGAGTTCTTTGACAGCCTTGCGAGACCTTTGGCAGTTTCGCAAGGCTGCCGCAGGAACTCTCAGCAGCCATTTTTAGAAAAAGGGCCACTTAATTGACAGGCCTATCCCTAAGCTTAGGGAATAACTCTTTAGTTTGCAGTAATCTGAATCATGTTCACTGTCCGTTGGTTACTCATTTCTCTTTCTTTATTGCTTCACCTTGGTGCACTGGTTAGTAAAGGGTCTTGTGTAGTATGAAGATATCTACTTGATGTTCAGGTACTTTTGAAGTACCACACGGTTTGTTTCTTCTAAAGCAACAAATGAACATGGTTGAAAAAAGATCAGCCTTTTTAACTGCACAGAGTATAGTTAGTTTTCTTTCATAAGGGAATGGAGGGAATGTACTTAGGATTTTACAGTGGTAAAACAAAAAGTTGTTGATTGTCCATGTTTCTGTGGTCTTGATGGAATCCAGTTGCAGAGTTTCCAAGGAGGATCAACAATTAGATCCAGCAGGGTCTGGAATGAGTGAGAATGTTTTATAGAAGTACATAAACCATTAATGGACTGGAAGCCATTATCTCGATATTGACGTTACGTCCTGCTTAGACCCTTCCAAGCATTCAGAACTCTTGGGTGTTGCTGCCCTTTGCCCTTCCTTCCTTTCCAGCCCACTTTCAACTTTTCCAACAAGAAACCTTTCTGGTTCAGGCTTAGGTCATTTGAAGAGGGAAAAGTTATTATAGATTCTGAAGTCCCAGTGGGCCATGACTCACTGACTTTCTGAATGCACTGATTACTGTGGAACAGAAGCCTGCTGATAGGCTGCTGTTGCTAGAAATGTCAAAGGTCAGCAAATCAGTCTAAGTGTCGTGTTCATGGCTGCTCTATAATGTTTATTAAAGGTGACTGCTTGTAAATTCCATTAGGTGACTTCAGTTATCTTTCACTAAACATAACATTCTGCTTTGTGCATTTTCATTCCTATTAGTAACCTCTGCAGCTTCTGGCAGTTGAAGAAAAGAATAAACACCACTTTCAACTCACTTTTCCATGTCCCACTTGTTTCTCTGTGTGGTCTGTGTTTTTCTCTCTGTGTATCTTTGTTTCTGCTGGGTATCTTCCTCTCTGCAGAACCTCCATCAAGTAAGATAGTTGCACAGTGCAACGAGTGAGTGATGGTTACTGGCAAAAGAGAGGGTCCTGGCCAAGGTAGTAAGCCAAACTCGGAAGGACACTGAGCTTTCTAAAATAGGAGAGATCTGACTCTCTCTTCCAGACCAAATCTTTGTGCATATCGTTTATACACAGGTGTTTCTGCTCTTGTTTTAAGATATTTTTCCCTTCCCTTTTTCTTCATTTGTATTTTCAAGACTTCTTTTTATCTCCTTTTTTTCTTCCTGTTTTTTTTTATTTTTTTTTTATTATTATTTCAATCAAAATCACAAGTAAATTTACTTGACAGGAAAAAAGCAACTAAAGAATACTGATTTACCCAAAATTTCCTCAAAAATAAGAATAAAGAAAAACATCTCCTTTTTAGATGCTTTAAAGTCCACAATGGTGAGTCCAAGTTATCAATAACTGGAGATATAAGGAAAAGAAATTAAACATTTCAAATATGCTTTAACCAAAAACAAGATTTCAGCGTTACAGGCTTGGTATATATTCACTTATAGAGCTCTCTTTGATGTTAAGAAGGAGCATAGTTGGGAAGGGTCAAAATACACATATTTGACATTCTGATAATTAACCAAACATTTACATGGATATTTTAAATAAAACGTTGCTCCTAATTGGAGCGTCTCCTGTTTCAACTGCAAGAACTTTTGCCTACGCTTCTGCGTGTCCCTCGACAAGTCAGGAAATATCCGAGTTTGTAATCCTCTAAAGGTTTTCTCTTTCTTTTGGAAAAATTTCTTTAATATCCATGACTTGTCTGAGGTCAACGCAACCGTGGCAAGTAGAGTTGAGGCAGTAAGTTGTTCACTATCTGAACTTTCTATCAATGCAGAGACATCTATTGCCTGATTATTTAAATGTTGTTCTTCTTTTTTACCCGGGATATAAAAAACCTGGGAGATAGGGGGAAACTGATCTTCACCAATTTCAAGAACTTCTTTGAAGTAATTTCTTAGCATTTCCCTCGGAGAAACCAGAGGTTGCAAGGGAAAGTTTATAAAACGCAAGTTATTATTTTTTAAACTGTTTTCAAGAAACTCCGATTTTCTCCTTAGGTTTACCAAGTCTTTAACAATTGTTGTTTGCATAGTTTGTATCTGTTGTACTTCTTTTTCAAGATTTTCAGTTTGTGAGGCCACAAAATTAAGTTTAGTTTCTACTTCCTTCAGTTTCCCATTCAATAAGGAAATTTCTTCAGACATCTTTTTCGTCTGAGGGCATAAAGCCTTGCCAAGTTCCACAATTAGATGCCAGAGATTGTCTAAAGTTACTTCGGTAGGTTTTTTAAAAGGAAAAATCTCTTCTACCTCAGTGTGTATCAGACTCTTCTCCGAGGACAAGCAGGCTGCTTGTTCTCACGACTGGGTTGACGTCCGCGGCAGCCCCCACCAACCGGAAAAAGCTTCGCGGGACGGTCGGCACGCAGGGCACGCCCACCGCGCATGCGCGGCCGTCTTCCCGCCCGTGCGCGACCGCTCCCGCCAGTTACTTTTTTCCCGCGACTGAGAGAGTCGTGTTTTTGCAACTCTCTCGTTTCAGCCGCCGGAATTTTCGACCGCGTTTACGCGGGTCGTCGCTCTTGGCCCTTTTGGCCTCTTCTTCTTTCAGTTTCGTTTGTTATCCAAAAAAAAAAAAAAAAAAAAAAAGAATTTTGCGCGTGTGGAGCACGCGCTCCTCCTTTTTCCCTCGCTTTCTAGCGGGGACGCCTCGTTGCGGCCTAGTGGCCGCTCGGTCGGTTTCAATTTTCGTGGTGTGATTTTAGCCACCATTGCCGACTTTGACTTCGCCGACGCGATTTTTCCGTCGATGTCCTCGAAGGTCCCGAGTGGATTTAAAAAGTGTGGTCGCTGCGGCCGGCCGATCTCGCAGACCGACACCCACGCTTGGTGCCTCCAGTGCCTCGGGCCGGAGCACAATCTCAAGTCGTGTGCTTTGTGTCTCGGTCTCCGGAAACGGACTCAGGTTGCGAGGCAAGTTCTGCGGGACCGTCTTTTTGGAACTTGCGCCGGCCCCTCGACGTCGACCTCGACGGCATCGGTATCGAAGGCCGGTTCTTCGGTACCGGTATCGATGCCCGAGACATCGGCACCGATGGCAGCGACCCCAGGAGAACAGGTCCCGTCGGCCCGCCGGTCCGCCGGCGAGAGTGGGGGTAGAGAGACCGCGTGGGCAGTCGGCCCCGGTCCCTCCCTCAACTCGTGAGCCACGGGACCGAACCCTGTCGGACCCGGTACCTCGAGACCGAGGGGGATCGACCTCCTCCTCCTCCATGCCCTCCGGCACCGGTGACGTGCACCGGAAGAAGGACAAGAAGCGCCGTCACCGGGAGCCCTCGGTGCCTGAGGAGGTGTCGACGCCGAAGCGTCATCACAGAGAGGAGAGATCTCCGTCGGTGGTGGAGGTACCGACGCGTCGGGGTTCCGGCACCTCGGTGCCGTCTCCTGGCCCCCAGCAGCTTCTGGCACCGACACCCTTGCCGGCCCCACCGCCTTTCTCGGCAGCGGGCCTGGACGAGTGCCTCAGAGCCATCCTTCCGGGGCTCCTGGAAGGGCTGATGCGCCAGGCTGTGCCGGCGCCGGGGGTGCTTGCGCCCTCGGCGCCGATGACTGTGGCGCCGGCGAGCTCTAGCCCGGCGCCGGGGCAGTCGACACCGCCGCCGCTTGCGGTGCCGGTCTCGACAGCCACGCAGGTGGAGTCCCCGTCGACGTCGATGGAGGGAGCTCCGTCCCCGCCGGCGCGGGAGTCCACCGCTCGACGACACCGAGGCCTCGGTGCCTCGACGTCGAGCCGGGCCCGGTACCGGACTCAGCTACATGAGCTAATGTCCGATACCGAGGATGAGGACTCGTGGGGGGAAGAGGAGGACCCGAGATATTTCTCCTCAGAGGAGTCTACGGGCCTTCCCTCGGACCCCACGCCGTCACCGGAGAGGAAGCTCTCACCTCCTGAGAGTCTCTCCTTTGCCTCCTTTGTGCGGGATATGTCTATAAGCATTCCCTTTCCCGTGGTCTCTGTGGAAGAGCCGAGGGCCGAGATGCTCGAGGTCCTCGACTATCCATCACCACCTAGAGAGTCCTCCACGGTACCGCTGCACAATGTCCTGAAGGAGACGCTGCTCCGGAACTGGGTGCGACCATTAACTAATCCCACCATTCCCAAGAAAGCAGAGTCCCAGTACAGGATCCACTCTGACCCAGAGCTCATGCGGCCCCAGTTGCCCCATGACTCAGCGGTCGTGGATTCTGCTCTCAAGAGGGCACGGAGTTCGAGGGATACCGCCTCGGCGCCCCCGGGGCGGGAGTCTCGCACTCTGGACTCATTTGGGAGGAAGGCCTACCAGTCCTCCATGCTCGTGACCCGCATCCAATCGTACCTGCTCTATATGAGCATCCACATGCGGACCAATGTGCAACAGCTGGCGGACCTGGTCGATAAGCTCCCGCCGGAGCAGTCCAGGCCTTATCAGGAGGTGGTCAGGCAGCTGAAGGCGTGCAGAAAGTTCCTGTCCAGGGGGATTTTTGACACCTGTGACGTGGCATCTCGTGCTGCGGCCCAAGGTATAGTGATGCGCAGGCTCTCATGGCTGCGTGCCTCTGACCTGGACAACCGCACCCAGCAGAGACTGGCCGACGTCCCTTGCCGGGGGGATAACATTTTCGGTGAGAAGGTCGAGCAGATGGTGGACCAACTGCATCAGCGGGAAACCGCTCTCGACAAGCTCTCCCACCGGGCGCCTTCAGCACCCGCCCCCACGGGTGGGCGTTTTTTCCCGGGCACGGCAGGCTGCACCCTATTCTTTTGCAAAGCGTAGGTACAACCAGCCGGCCCGAAGGCCTCGTCAGGCACAGGGACAGCCCCAGCGCGCTCGTTCTCGTCAACAGCGTGCGCCTAAGCAGCCCCCTGCGCCTCCACAGCAAAAGCCGGGGACGGGCTTTTGACTGGATCCACGGGAACATAGCCGCCCTACAAGTGTCCGTACCGGACGATCTGCCGGTCGGAGGGAGGTTAAAATTTTTTCACCAAAGGTGGCCTCTCATAACCTCCGACCAGTGGGTTCTCCAAATAGTGCGGTGCGGATACGCCCTGAATTTGGCCTCCCTGCCTCCAAATTGTCCTCCAGGAGCTCAGTCTTTCAGCTCCCATCACAAGCAGGTACTTGCAGAGGAACTCTCCGCCCTTCTCAGCGCCAATGCGGTCGAGCCCGTACCACCCGGGCAGGAAGGGCAGGGATTCTATTCCAGGTACTTCCTTGTGGAAAAGAAAACAGGGGGGATGCGTCCCATCCTAGACCTGAGAGGCCTGAACAAATTCCTGGTCAAAGAAAAGTTCAGGATGCTTTCCTTGGGCACCCTTCTGCCAATGATTCAGAAAAACGATTGGCTATGTTCCCTGGATTTAAAGGACGCATACACTCACATCCCGATACTGCCAGCTCACAGACAGTATCTCAGATTCCGCCTGGGCGCACGGCACTTTCAGTATTGTGTGCTGCCCTTTGGGCTCGCCTCTGCCCCACGAGTGTTTACAAAGTGCCTCGTGGTGGTAGCGGCCTACCTACGCAAGCTGGGAGTGCACGTGTTCCCATATCTCGACGATTGGCTGGTCAAGAACACCTCGGAGGCAGGAGCCCTCCGGTCCATGCAGTGCACTATTCAACTTCTGGAGCTGCTGGGGTTTGTGATAAATTACCCAAAGTCCCATCTCCAGCCAACTCAGTCTCTGGAATTCATAGGAGCGCTGCTGAATTCCCAGACGGCTCAGGCCTACCTTCCCGAAGCGAGGGCCACCAATCTCTTGGCCCTGGCTTCGCAGACCAGAGCGTCTCAGCAGATCACAGCTCGGCAGATGTTGAGACTTCTGGGTCATATGGCCTCCACAGTTCATGTGACTCCCATGGCTCGTCTTCACATGAGATCTGCTCAATGGACCCTAGCTTCCCAGTGGTTCCAAGCCACCGGGAATCTAGAAGATGTCATCCGCCTCTCCACCAGTTGTCGCACTTCACTGCTCTGGTGGACCATCCGGACCAATTTGACCCTGGGACGTCCATTCCAAGTTCCGCAGCCCACGAAAGTGCTGACGACGGATGCATCTCGCCTGGGGTGGGGAGCCCATGTCGATGGGCTCCACACTCAGGGTCTGTGGTCCCTCCAGGAAAAGGATCTGCAGATCAACCTCCTGGAGCTCCGAGCGATCTGGAACGCACTGAAGGCTTTCAGAGATCGGCTGTCCTGTCAAATTATCCAAATTCGGACAGACAATCAGGTTGCAATGTATTACGTCAACAAGCAGGGGGGCACCGGATCTCGCCCCCTGTGCCAGGAGGCCGTCGGGATGTGGCGTTGGGCGTGTCGGTTCGGCATGCTCCTCCAAGCCACATACCTGGCAGGCGTAAACAACAGTCTGGCCGACAGACTGAGCAGAGTCATGCAACCGCACGAGTGGTCGCTCCATGCCAGAGTGGTACGCAAGATCTTCCGAGCGTGGGGCACCCCCTCGGTGGACCTTTTCGCCTCTCAGACCAACCACAAGCTGCCTCTGTTCTGTTCCAGACTTCAGGCACACGGCAGGCTAGCGTCGGATGCCTTTCTCCTCCATTGGGGGACCGGCCTCCTGTATGCTTATCCTCCCATACCTTTGGTGGGGAAGACCTTACTGAAGCTCAAGCAAGACCGCGGCACCATGATTCTGATAGCGCCCTTTTGGCCCCGTCAGATCTGGTTCCCTCTTCTTCTGGAGTTGTCCTCCGAAGAACCATGGAGATTGGAGTGTTTTCCGACTCTCATTTCGCAGAACGACGGAGCGTTGCTGCACCCCAACCTTCAGTCTCTGGCTCTCACGGCCTGGATGTTGAGGGCGTAGACTTCACTGCGTTGGGTCTGTCTGAGGGTGTCTCCCGGGTCTTGCTTGCCTCTAGGAAGGATTCCACTAAAAAGAGTTACTTTTTCAAGTGGAGGAGGTTTGTCGTGTGGTGTGAGAGCATGGCCCTAGAACCTCGTTCTTGCCCTGCACAGAACCTGCTTGAATACCTTCTGCACTTATCAGAGTCTGGCCTCAAGACCAACTCAGTAAGGAATCACCTTAGTGCGATTAGTGCTTACCATTATCGTGTGGAAGGTAAAGCCATCTCTGGAGAGCCTTTAGTCGTTCGATTCATGAGAGGCTTGCTTTTGTCAAAGCCCCCTATCAAGCCTCCTACTGTGTCATGGGATCTCAACGTCGTCCTCACCCAGCTGATGAAACCTCCTTTTGAGCCACTGAATACCTGCCATCTGAAGTACTTGACCTGGAAGGTCATTTTCCTGGTGGCAGTTACTTCCGCTCGTAGGGTCAGTGAGCTTCAAGCCCTAGTAGCTCATGCTCCATATACCAAATTTCATCACAACAGAGTAGTGCTCCGCACTCACCCAAAGTTCCTGCCGAAGGTGGTGTCGGAGTTCCATCTTAACCAGTCAATTGTCTTGCCAACATTCTTCCCCAGGCCGCATACCCGCCCTGCTGAACGTCAGTTGCACACATTGGACTGCAAGAGAGCATTGGCCTTCTACTTGGAGCGGACACAGCCCCACAGACAGTCCGCCCAATTGTTTATTTCTTTCGACCCTAACAGGCTAGGGGTCGCTGTCGGGAAACGCACCATCTCTAATTGGCTAGCAGATTGCATTTCCTTCACTTACGCCCAGGCTGGGCTGACTCTTGAGGGTCATGTCACGGCTCATAGTGTCAGAGCCATGGCAGCGTCGGTGGCCCACTTGAAGTCAGCCACTATTGAAGAGATCTGCAAGGCTGCGACGTGGTCATCTGTCCACACATTCACATCTCATTACTGCCTCCAGCAGGATACCCGACGCGACAGTCGGTTCGGGCAGTCGGTGCTGCAGAATCTGTTTGGGGTGTAAATCCAACTCCACCCTCCAGGACCCGAATTTATTCTGGTCAGGCTGCACTCTCAGTTAGTTGTTCTTCGTAGGTCAATTTCTGTTGTACCCTCGCCGTTGCGAGGTTCAATTGACCTGGGTTATTGTTTTGAGTGAGCCTGAGAGCTAGGGATACCCCAGTCGTGAGAACAAGCAGCCTGCTTGTCCTCGGAGAAAGGGTATGATACATACCTGTAGCAGTTGTTCTCCGAGGACAGCAGGCTGATTGTTCTCACCTTCCCTCCCTCCTCCCCTTTGGAGTTGTGTTTCATACTTTATTGCTTGTCATTCAACTGGCGGGAGCGGTCGCGCACGGGCGGGAAGACGGCCGCGCATGCGCGGTGGGCGTGCCCTGCGTGCCGACCGTCCCGCGAAGCTTTTTCCGGTTGGTGGGGGCTGCCGCGGACGTCAACCCAGTCGTGAGAACAATCAGCCTGCTGTCCTCGGAGAACAACTGCTACAGGTATGTATCATACCCTACATTCCCAATTGTTCCTAACGTCTCCTCAGCTGATCTTCTTTCTATGGGAGCAGTCAAGGTGGGGGTTAACAAACTTCCCAAACCTTCCGACGAGGATAGAATTGCCTCCCGTTCCCCTCCGCTACCTGACTCTCCGGTCTTCGCGGTCGAGAACGCCTTCATCGGAGAACTGTTTCCAATTGGCTGAGGAGGCGGGTCTCTGCCGTCCGGGCTCAGCGAAACTTCCAGCCCAACGTTCACTCCACTTTCTCCAGCTAGTGGGTGAGCAAACGGGCCTTAGAGAAGATGGATTCCTCGGCTGCTGGGAGGCAGTCGCTGCAGCCCTTCCTCTCCTCTTCGGCATATTTACGATATTGTTCAGGAAAGAGAGAGACTCTAAAAACGCGTCCGTCTCATTCGGCGGCCATCTTGGACTCCTCTTTTTCTTCCTGTTTTTCAGTCTCTTTTTTTTCTTAACTTTGTACAGTCTTTAAGTGAGAAGGGGCCAGGAATACGTAAGAATTATCACCTGATGTGACCAGACACTTGCAGGGAAATTTAAGATAGAAAGTAGTTCCTACAGCCAAGACTCGGGGTCTAAGCTGCAGGAACACCTTACAACGTAATTGAGTAGGTCTGGCCTTGTCAGGGAATATAGTAATTTTCTGACCAAAGAACAGCACATCTTTTTTAGTAAAATAAGTCTTCAAAATAAGCATCGTATGTTCTTCTTTATAGAAAGACACCAAAGAGGTTGCTCTTTTTGTAATTGGTTCCTGAGAAGATTCTAGTTTCAGTCTGTCTTTAGCATTTTGCAGTCATCCACCTTCTGGTTATTTTTCTTATCTTTTTCTTTTCTCACTTCTTCTCATTCTCAGTAAGGGCCCCCTTTTTCCAAGCTGCAGTAAAAAGGGCCTTGCGTTGGTGTCGGCACGTGGGGCCCCTTTTACCAAGCTGCAGTAAAAAGGGCCTTGCGTTGGTGTCGGCACGTGGGGCCCCTTTTTCCAAGCTGCAGTAAAAGGGCCTTGCGTTGGTGTCGGCACATGGGGCCCCTTTTACCAAGCTGCAGTAAAAAGGGCCTTGCGTTGTTGTCGGCACGTGGGGCCCCTTTTACCAAGCTGCAGTAAAAAGGGCCTTGCGTTGGTGTCGGCACGTGGGGCCCCTTTTACCAAGCTGCAGTAAAAAGGGCCTTGCGTTGGTGTCGGCACGTGGGGCCCCTTTTACCAAGCTGCAGTAAAAAGGGCCTTGCGTTGGTGTCGGCACGTGGGGCCCCTTTTTCCAAGCTGCAGTAAAAAGGGCCTTGCGTTGGTGTCGGCACATGGGGCCCCTTTTACCAAGCTGCAGTAAAAAGGGCCTTGCGTTGTTGTCGGCACGTGGGGCCCCTTTTACCAAGCTGCAGTAAAAAGGGCCTTGCGTTGGTGTCGGCACGTGGGGCCCCTTTTACCAAGCTGCAGTAAAAAGGGCCTTGCGTTGGTGTCGGCACGTGGGGCCCCTTTTTCCAAGCTGCAGTAAAAAGGGCCTTGCGTTGGTGTCGGCACATGGGGCCCCTTTTACCAAGCTGCAGTAAAAAGGGCCTTGCGTTGTTGTCGGCACGTGGGGCCCCTTTTACCAAGCTGCAGTAAAAAGGGCCTTGCGTTGGTGTCGGCACGTGGGGCCCCTTTTACCAAGCTGCAGTAAAAAGGGCCTTGCGTTGGTGTCGGCACGTGGGGCCCCTTTTACCAAGCTGCAGTAAAAAGGGCCTTGCGTTGGTGTCGGCACGTGGGGCCCCTTTTACCAAGCTGCAGTAAAAAGGGCCTTGCGTTGGTGTCGGCACGTGGATTTGCCATGCGCCAAGGCCTCTGTTACCTCAGTGGGTAAAAGTAAAAAAAAAAAAAAAAATGGTGGTGCGGTAAGTGTACACTCGCTGCATGGCCATTTCTGGAGGGAGTCCTTACCACCATCTATTTAGGAGGTGTTTAGGGCTTCCGTGCTAACCCAGTGGTAACTGGACAGGGCCGCCGGGTAAGCCCCTGGTGTTTAAAAAAAAAATAATAATTCTTTCGCGCTGGGAGTGGCATTACCACCGGCTCCTGCAGTAGACCATCGGTAATTCCGGATTGGGGTGCAACAATGCCACAATAGCTGTACTGCGGCATTGTAAAAGGGTCCCCTAAGAGCTTGATATTAACGACAGTTCTTTGGTGTGATTAAATTAAGCAAATAATCACATTTAGACCTATTTAATTTATCGCGGGAAAAACACATTTTACCGTTCTGCAGTGCGTTTTTGAGTTTTTCATCTGCATCCGCTGCAATTCCATTAAAGTCATTACAGTTACCCATGGATGTGCCACGGTTTACCTCGGATTATGGCATTTCACTATCCCCATGTCATTCTCTAGGTAACAAAGTAGCTCAGTTTCCCCTTCTCATGTGATTTGCCGGGCTACGGAGGGTCTGCACTCCCTCAGCAGATGTACAAGTCAGCTTTCTAAATTCTGTTTCTTGCACTTCCCTGTCACTTTTAATTATGCCTTTGTATAGGCTAGTCTGGATGACTAAGCAAGGCTTCTATTTATTTCTGAATCCTACATGGCTCGGGCTTGGCATGAAGGTTCTTCCTTGTTTCTAAAAGGTCGGAGGTGAGAGATTCAAATCTAAAACACTGTTGCTATGAGGGGTCTCTATTTTATAGTCAGAGCAGAGTCTCTGCTACCACCAGAGCCGTTCCACTGGATTATACTGGACACTCATGTACCCTTCTACCCCTTTCTGGAATGGTTGGAAACCAGAAGATTCAGATAACACCCATTGGTGCTGAATTCCTCATACTTATACGTTTAATTCCTTTAAAAAAAAAAAAGCATGTAAAAAGCTTTTGTTCTGTGTGTGGTATAAGTTTATTTGACTACATGCTAGCAATTTTATAAATACAATCTGTCCTCAAGCTTTGTATAAGGAAACGAATAGACAGGCAATCCACATTATCCAACACGGACCACAAAGGAGCAGATCACACAGATGTAATCCAAAAATGATCAATTTTTTCACCACACACAAAGTATTAAGCAAATAAAATAAAAACCCAACAAGGCCATGTTTCGCCCTAACCAGGTCTGCATCAGGGGTTTCAATAACAATACTGCCAATAAGCATAAGAATATTAGTAAAACTTATAATAAAAACAGAACATAAATGTAAGAACAGACCAACATTCTGTCTACAGAAATAAAATATATGTACTGACAGTGTAACATATAAAAACTCCATTTAGAAAATCCATTTAAAAATGTGTGACTGTAATGGTTTTTCAAGTGAGTAAATATAGCGATTTTTCTTGGCAGATGGCCTTTTATAATTTATGTGGTTTTAACCCATTTTTTTATACGGTTCTTAATGCAATGATTTTTTAATGCTTATTTTTTAAGCTCTTGTTTGTTTGTTTTTTAATACATATGGCCACTTTTATGTGCCCTTATCTATTTTATGAGGTACGGGTTATGCTAGTTTTTTTTTCTTTTGTGACCTCTAACCTGTTAACAGTCATTATTTAAATCGCCAGTGAGCCACAGTGGTAGATTCATCACAAGACTTTTTGCTGCTTCTCTGGAATTAAAGGTAGAACTGCTGCCTCTCTCCTTTGATAATTATGTTTGAAGCTTTGCTGTTTATAGTAGAGAATTGGTACAGTGTACGTTCTACTAAAAAGGTCTTATTTTAATTGGCTTATTACCTGTAAGGTGATATAGAGGGGCATAATTGAACGAAAACGCCTATCTTCATGGGCGTTTATCTCCAAGAACGGGTCCGTGAAGGGGCGGACCGAACCGTATTTTGGGAAAAAATAGACGCCCATGTTTTATTCAACAATGTGTGAGCTGGGCGTTTTTGTTTTTCAGCGATAATGGAAAATGAAAGTGCCCAGCTCAAAAACGAATAAATCCAAGGCATTTGTTCATGGGAGGGGCCAGGATTCATAGTGCACTGGTCCCCCTCACATGCCAGGACATCAACCGGGCACCCTAGGGGGCACTTTTACAAAACCAAACAAAAAGGTAAAAGAGCTCCCAGGTGCATAGCACCCTTCCCTTGTGTGTTGAGCCCCCCAAATCCCCCTCAAAACCCACTGCCCACAAGTCTACACCATTACTATAGCCCTAAGGGGTGAAGGGGGGCACCTACATGTGGGTACAGTGGGTTTGGGGGGTTGGACGACTAATAAGCATTAAGCAGCACAATTGTAACAGATAGAGGGGATGGGCCTGGGTCCACCTGCCTGAAGTCCACTGCACCCCCTAACAACTCCTCCAGTGACCTGCATACTGCTGTCAGGGAGGTGGGTATGACATTTGAGGGTGAAAATAAAAAGTTGAGAAACTTCATTTTTTGTGGTGGGAGGGGGTTAGTGACCACTGGGGGAGTCAGGGGAGGTCATCCCCGATTCCCTCCAGTGGTCATCTGGTCATTTAGGGCACTTTATGGGGCCTTATTCGTGAAAAAACAGGGTCCAGGAAAAGTGTCCTAAATTCTAGCTAAAAACGCATACTTTTTTCCCATTATCGGTGAAATGCGCCCATCTCTGTTCGGCAGATAACCACGCCCCAGTTCCGCCTCTTACACGCCCCCATCAACTTTGTCCGCATCCGCGACGGATTGCAGTTGAAAACGTACAAAAATCGGCTTTCGATTATACCGCTTTATTCGTTTTTGTGAGATAAACGTCCATCTCCCGATTTAGGTCGGAACTTGGGCGTTTTTCTCGTTCGATTATAAGCAGGCTAGTGTGGAACCACCTTTAGGGTATGTATTTATCCCCGGATTCTATATAGCATGCCTAGAGTTACACGCGGTTCTGCACGTAAATCTAGGTGTATTCTATAACTACACGCATAGATTAATTGTTTTAACAAGCTGTTAAGCATTAACAGCTCTTAACAAGCAATAATGAGCACTAATTGGCAAAAATTAGAATTTACATGGGTACATTGCTAAGCGTATTATGTAATGTACTATGTCGAAATTCTAACGTGCGCAGGCAAAAAGGGGCATGGAAAGGGGCGTTTCACGGGCATTCCAAAATCTATGCGCGTTGTTATAAAATGTGGGCCATTGTGCGTGAATCTATGTGCAGGGATTTATACTAGCTTTTCGTTGGCATAAATAGATGCGCATAGATTTTGTTGCGTGAACTACACCTAAGCGTATTCTAAATACTGCATGTAGATTTATACAGGGTATTTAGAATACGCTTATGTGTGATTGCTTAGCACGCCTTACTTTTAAGTGCCAAATATAGAATCGGGCCCTTAATGTGTGTATTTTTCCCTAGCTTTGTGAGACACTGCAGTCATCCATTCCATTGTTATATTAAACTAACAGCCACACATATATAATTTTTTTAATGCATTTTCTAAATGGAGTTTTTATATGTTAAGCTGTCAGTACATATATTTTATTTCTGTAGATGGAATATTGGTCTGTTCTTAAATTTGTTCTGTTTTTATTATAATTTTTACTAATATACTTTTATGTTTATTGGCAGTATTGTTATTGAAGACCCTGACATAGCCCTGGTTAGGGCGAAACATAGCCTTTTCGGGCTTTTATTTTATTTGCCTAATACTTTTTTATGTGAATAAATTGATCTTTTTTGAATTACATCTGTGTGATCTGCTCCTTTGTGCTCAAGCTTTGTATATCCACATCACTGGATTTAGATACAGTGAAGAGCAAATATTAAAACCCCTCTTGCACAGGAGTTTGAGTTGCTCCAGGCCTGCCTTTGAGTTTACGTATACCTGAGGCTTGGGGCAAGTTCTTTTTTTTTTTTTTTATCTTTGAACTGTAAAAGACATTTCACATGTTCTGCTGCACCAATTAAGCTCAGCAAAACATGGAATGCTTCAAACTGCATTGCATGGGAAGTCTTAAAATAATTCTTGTATGAGAGCATGGGGCCATCTCTGTGGCCTAGTTCAGCATGTCACTTTACTACCCTACAGCTTCAACTTTGGCTAGTAACCTGCTTCAGGCAGAGACCCTGTAACAATTCAGTTGATGTTGAACAGTGCACATTGGTAACTCTGTGTGATTATTAAATAATAATATGCTGCCAAGAAACTGTGAGGTGTCCTGGGCAAAATTAGGCTGGATAGTTTTTTTCCAGGAACTGTTGTGCTGAATTGTAGCAGTTTATAAGAGGGAATTGGGTGCAATTACTGGCAAAAAGATGTATTAGGGAAGGGACATGGGACTTGGTATACCGCCTTTCTGTGGTTTTTTGCAACTACATTCAAAGCGGTTTACATAGTATATTCAGGTACTTATTTTGTACCAGGGGCAATGGAGGGTTAAGTGACTTGCCAAGAGTCACAAGGAGCTGCAGTGGGAATCAAACTCAGTTCTCCGGGATCAAAGTCCACTGCACTAACCACTAGGCTAATTTTCCTGGTTCAGTTTAAAAAGTATACTGTAGCTTTCCCTGGAGGTGTGTAGTCTGTTTAATAGAGCTGGACAACACGGGATTTCTTGCACACCCGCCCTACTGTTGCTGTCATTCACTGGTCTGCCCAGCTCTGGTTTACCGGCTGTGTGCCTGCTCTCTGGCATGGCAGAAATCCTGGAACTCTGTGGCCACCTTTCTCACTCTCCAGTGGCAAACAGCTAATCAGTTTATATGGCCAATGTCCATCCAAGTTCCTGCCACACAGTGCCTGAGGCTGTTGAGCATGAAAATCCACTCTTCCTGCCTGTGCTTTGCTACCTTCAGAGCTTGTGATAAAAAAATTTTGTAAAGCCAGACTGACTGTCCTTTTTTTGTCTTCCTGCAGGTTCTGACAGATTTGAAGTCGGACAACCAAAGGCTCAAGGATGAGAATGGAGCCCTAATCAGAGTCATCAGCAAACTCTCAAAATAGCCAGCATGAAGGAAGGAAAGAAGTTTCTTTGCACAAGATGCAGGCTTTGCTTCTTCCCCTCAATGCAGAATTCCATTTCAGATGCAGGATGGAAATTGCATCCCATTTTTTTTTTCGTTTTTTTTCCCACTCACAAGTACGTTCCTGCTGCACGCCTCAGACGTCACATTGACAATTTGGCATTTCTTGTAAGGCACCGTGTTGTTGAGAGTTGGAGAACAGGAAGGGGAAAGTATTACAGGGCTAATTCCTGGCTGTCATAAGATTTCAGTTCAGCTGGGGTGTTTTATTTCTCTTCCCATTCCTTGTTTTGCCTGTTCTGTGCTTCTGTGACATTATGATCCAGCGATGGACTACAAATCCCCAGCTTGGTGTGTGGTATTAATGTCAAACTACAGTGACCAGAATCCACTACTCAGAGAGGCAGGATCGGCAGTAACCCCGAAAACAAGAATTACCTACACTGTATTTAATATGTCTGAGGGAACTGGTCTGCAATCCCTAAATCGCTTACCCGTGTGTCTTCCCATGTGAATGAGAAATTGCCAGATCACCTCTCAAATCAGATATACGTTAACTGCTACAGGGAGTTTTTGAACATAATGTTTGTATGAAAAAAAAAAACTGATGCTTAAAACCCCATGTGGATTCAGTTGTGTTTTGAAAGACTTCTAAAAGATGACTGCTTTGCACCAAGGTTTCATTTTAATTTAATTCTGTTCACCTCTCATTGTACTTGTTCTTTTTGCAAGTTTGGGGGTTTTTTCCCCCCTATAGCTGTGTGTCTAGGAGCTCTCTTTGCCATCCTTCTTCCCCCCACCACCCTCTGTGGAGAGTTTCCTGACGTGCCAACACCTGAGCTTCTACATCCCTGCAGTTAACTGGTGGGCATCGTTTCTTGTATAAAGTATTCACATCAGTCAGCTGATATCACCTCCCCTACCCTGCATCCCTTTTGGTCCTTAAGATCTGGTATCTTGACACTGGGATGGTGATTACTTGGTCCTGTTTCAGTTTCTTTTTTGCCACCATTCAGCTGTCTGTCTCATTATGTCCAGAAAAAGAGTTGGCAAGGGGAGGATAGCCAATGAAAAGACTGGTCAAGTGTTCACACTGTCTTATGGGTAAAAATAGCAAAAAAAAAAAAAGTGAGGACTTGTTTCTAAAGCATTTCAGGTAATCAATAGAAATAAAATAAAACATAGAAAGGAAAATAAGATGATACCTTTTTTTATTGGACTAACAATACATTTTTTATTAGCGTTCGAAGGTAGCCCTTCTGATCTGATGAAGAAGGGCTACCTTCGAAAGCTAATCAAAAAATGTATTAAGTTAGTCCAATAAAAAAGGTATCATCTTATTTTCCTTTCTATGTTTTATTTTATTCTGTTTCTATTGATTACCTTTAAAAGTGGACTAACACGGCTACCACATCTCTCTAAAGCATTTCATAAACTGAGTAGGGTGGTGCTAAGTGGTCATATGCTTTGGGTCTTAGAATTGTAATCACTTGCTGTTACGTAATACCCTGTAATAGGCTTCTTTGACCTTACCATGAACCTTCATCTAATCCAGACAGTGTTTGAAAGGCAAGCAAATTCCTTTTCAAGAAATAGGTATTTGAGAAAATATTGTGGTATTGAACGCTGACAACTGAAATCTGCAGGCAATCAATAGAGCAGCTCGAACTCAATCAGCAGCAGTTCAGTTTTGGTGGTGGGACAGTATAGATGACAAACAGGGACAGAAGCAGTGCATATACACACACATGCTGCAAAAAGGTACAGTACAGCCAACCTATGAGTACTGTTCCAACACAAAACAGGTACAGCTCAAGCAGCACAAGACGGATGGGCAGCAGCAGAGTACGCATCACACACACGCTGCCCCTCCTTAGAATAGGTACAGCACAGCAGTAGCAGCTGCCCCCCCCCCCCCCCCCAAGCAGTCTTCCTGTTTCATGTGCACGCGCGCATGCATTCCAACACTCGTTCACTACCCCTCCACAGAACAGAGACAACAGCAGTCCAAGCTTCTATCACAGACTTTGGAATACAATAGAAGCCCAAGGATCAAAATACTCCCAAAAAGTTTGATTTTAAATCATAAAGTTTAATATTTTGTTTTTCAGTCCCATCTAGTTGATGCTTCGTTGAGGTTCTGTCCTCAGGCTTTAAAACTGCCCTCCCATCGGCCAGTGCCTCATGATGTGATGTTCATAAATTGATGATTTGATCAGTGGACATAGCGGTCATGTGATGCTGTCTGACAAATCATAACGCTGGATTTTTATCAGCTGTTTTATAAAGCATGAATCAAAAGAGTGCTTTCAGAAAGGTCCAGTGTAAGTTTGCATACATTTTAGGCAATTAGCTGATACCATTAGTTAAATGCTATTCTATTTCCATTGAATCATCAAAAAAAAATAATTTAGACATTTGCCATCTTATTGCTGTGTGTACTGTGTGAAGGAGATGGTATGGCTATGTCTTATCTGAAAGTCAGGGCAGGCCAAGGTCACATATCTCAGGCGGTCTTGTAAGATAAATGGAGGACACCCAAACTGTTTTTTTAAATACTGATCAAAACATTTGGCTATAGCTTGAACTGTCTCTGTCTTTTTGAGCAGCAAATATAATCTGGGAATAGCTGCCATTTTTTTTAGCCTCTTAAATTGAACTGATGTGCCTAATTTTAATTCATATAAATCACTGCCGTTAACAGTAATGACCACTCTTGTGCTTTGCCACTCACATGAGCCATTGGATCTACTATCCAATGCCCTAAGAGCCTCATTTAAGCAACCTTGTTTCAAACTTCCAAGCCATTTTGAAAGATGGAGACCTTCAGGATTGTTTGGATGGAGAAGGTCTAATGATTAATGCAGGGTAAAAGCACATTAGATTCTGGATTTTACAAAATATTCTAAATTGGCAATTTCAGAATCTTAAACTAGGAGTTTGAAGATGTCCTTCCAGTCTCAGTTTATTGCCTGCCTGTTCTTTCTCCATGTTAACCAGGGAGGTATTTCCAGTCAATGGGTGTAGTGTTCTTCAGTGTGTATTTTCTTGGTAACATTTTCTGTAGGGAGACAGGGAGGAAGGATGGAGAGGAAATGCTCACCCTAACACTTTTTTGGTTTATAATGTTCTATTTCTGTACGTACTACATATCTCAGAATGCTTTGAAGTGGGAGAAATTAACATGGCTGTCTCATTCATTTCATTAGGTTATGCTGTCATAAGGTACTTGGCATCCATACCCACTCTAGTACGGATGGGAAAGCACGTACAGGCTGCTGTCCTGTTTCTCTTGGCTGTTTTGGGTTTCCTGTTGTACGTTTCCCTGTTTGTGTGCTGGGGTAGCTTTCTATTTTCCGATATCTCTTATTTCATCTTCTGACCAGTGTGAGGTGCACATCTCAAGAGTGCTGAAAAGAGAAACTGTCAAAGCTTGAGCTCTTTCATTGTCGGCTCTGGACTTCTTCCTTTAACTGCACACCACTGCCTGCCACCCCCAAATTCACTGCACATTGCTCCAGGCTTGCCCGCCCTATCCCTGTGCTTTATTTTCTCCCAAACAAAATAGCTTTAGATTTTGTTTTGTAGTCCATTACACTTCATTCTGAAATGGAGACATTCTACCTCCACCCTACAAAGAAAAGATCTTTCCACAAATATATTTCTATCCATAAATACAGGTATTGAAAATCATTTGAATGGGGGTCAATTTTCAGTAGGCTACTGAGTTGCAATGAATGTGAGCACATTAATGCACAAACTTTCTAACTAATTTTCAAAGAAAAGTTACTTGAGTAGATTCTTTTTGAAAATGAGCTAGCATAAATTGCATGCATATAAGGGTTGGGTGGACTTTTCACTTGCTAGTTGTACAGGTGACCAAATGGTGTAAAATGGCACATATACATTTGAAAATTGAATGTACACATGCTGTTTATCCCCTCCAAATAGATCCTGTGAGCACCCCCTAGCACAACTGAAAGTATGTACACAATAGCTGACTGTTGACATAGTCAAGTAAAGGAGAACAGTCTTTACACCAGCCAGGTGGCCCAGAGAAATAACTTGGCAAAACAGTCCTCCACAGGGAACCTAGACTAGAGCAAGATGAAACGTGTCATTGATGACATCACATGCAAAAAAAATGGCTCCCTTCGTATTTGCTGAACACAAAATACGCTCTCACCCCATTTCTGCATGGTTATGTGTTGGAGATCTAAATACAATCTTGAGATGAGAATCATTTGGTTCTGATCCTAATATTGGAATTGTCCTTAACCATGAACTTGCTCTTGGCATATGTAGATGGCAGCCATTTTTTTCAAGAGAGGAGATTAGAGAGTATAAGTTCACTGTGCTGTTCTAAACCTCTGTAGTTGCAGTTAGTAGATTTGTTAAATCTAATTGGATTATTGTTGCCCATGACCTGTTGCAGTATTCCATTTCTGTGGTTTAGGGGTGTTTCTCTGCTATAACATCCCATTATGCTGTGGCTCATGTACCATCTTGCAAAGATCTCTGATCTGAGATCATTTAAATAAGTACCTCCTGTGTCTCCCAGTGCTTCAGATGTGATGATCTTTAAAATAGCTGTTGGGGCTACTTTAAAACCTTGGGGGGGAGGGGGGGCTTCTGTGATCACACAGAACAGCAACAACTAGTGGCCAAATTTAGGGTCCACATTATGTTGGCTATATAGCTGAGGTCCATTTATTGCAATGACTAGACGGAGGTGGGCATGGAAATAAATTGGGGGGGAGGAGGAGCCTGCTTTCTCCTTTGTTAGTTGTGATGAAAATTTATAGTTCTGTGCCCAGCAGAAGCTGATGCAGATCAGGCTGGAAGCCCAAACGGACTGGAGGGAAGTATCTGACCAGAAAAAGTGTTGCAGCAAAGCTCATGCATTAAACTAGAACACGTGGCCACATCTGATTTTATAGTCTCTCTTCTGTATCAGTTCATAGAAGAAGTTATATGGATGCGCAGTACTTCCCATTTGAGAGAGCTCAGATGTGGACTATAGCTTCTACAATGCTAGAATAGAATCACAAGATTAGGTTTCCTAACTCGTAGAGTTTTATTAGTTTAGCCTTTATATTGGGACTTTCTAAACCCATCCTTATGACCCCTATCTTCATTTGAGCTTTTACAATCACAGTGAATATCCATTAGAAAAAAGTGCATGTACTGATTTCCAGTATATGCAAATTTATTTTGTGTGTACTGATAGTGTATGTCCTGAAACACAATGCTCTTCTTTTGTGATTGTGTGTGCATATAGTGCTTACATTTGTGGTATACAATTCTGTTAAATGCATACCATGTGTACATACCAGTGGCGTAGCCAAGGGTGGGCTTGTTTGGGTTCAGGCCCACCCTGTAGCAGCATACCTATGATGTGGCTGGCAGGGATCCCCAAGCCCCACCAGCCCAAAACTCCCAACAAGTGTCCCTCCTGCATACCTTGTAAGTAGCAGATCTTCGCCTGCAGTGAGCAGTGACATACATACTGCTCGCACCAGCTCCACTGATGTATTTCTGCCTAGGTGGAAACAGGAAGTTGCAAAGGAGGGAAGGGGTGTGGGGCCAACATGAGCAGTGTGTATTAGTTGCTGCTCGCTGCTGGTGAAAATCTGCTATTTAAAAGGTATACGGGAGAGGGGGGATGTTTGAGAGACCATGTGGCATGCAGGCAAGAGGAGAGACCAAATCACTTGTGGGACTGGGCGAGGTTCTACTGCCCACCCAGAATTGGGTGTCTGGCTACGCCCCTGGTACATACAGTTCTCTGAACTGCTCTTCTGAATCCACCTCATGCCCCTTGCTTGTTCTGACCTTACCTATTCAAATAAAAACCTTCCTCCTCATCACAAGCAATAGCTAAAGCCTGTCATGCGGCTCCATCAGCCGATTAGGTTTTCAGGACACCCTCAATGAATGTGGATAAGGTATATTTTCATGCATTTGAGACCTAGTGCTTGCAAATTAATCTCATTCACCTGAAAAGCTTGACTGGCTCTGGGGTCCCCAGGACAGATTTGGGAAATCCTGACCTACAGAAACTATGACGACATATTCAGAGGAGGAGGGATGTATGTAGAACTATGGTTTAAAGTGAGGAACTTGGGTAATGTGATTTAGCAAGATAAGCTGGACATTATTCCTTGGACTTATAAGTTGCTGTTTGTTAAATATACCTAGTGCCACTGCTGGCTATTTAAAAACATTGTGAGTTTCTATAGCCAACCCCTGGGTCCATTACACTCAGCTGTGTAAATGTCATTTTTTTAAATAGCTGATGCTGTGGGGTGTGTTTTTACCTATATCCTCTTCTGCAGAAGATGATGTGATAAGCCATATCTTACACAAATCCAATATTTCCTCATTTTATGTCAGGCTGTAGTTGTATAGATGTAGTAATATTGGGATGGACACACGCTTGCACTTATGTGCTTAAATGGGTTATGTGTGGTGTGTATGTATATAGGTTTATATATGAAGTGTGTATGTATATATAGTAATTGAACACAGTATGTGTTGTCACATGATAAGTGCTGCTGTTGAGGACTTGGCTAAGTACAGATATATCTCAGATTTTCATTCCAGTTACTGAATGCTCGGTTTCTATAACTTCCTTATTTTAAACGAGGCAGGTGCTGTCATCTGCCTTTTGCCAATTTTGTGTGATCCTTTACGTCAGTAGAATTAATCCAGCCACATCTTTCACTCCCATATATTTCAGGATTGATAAGAAAACAATCCACTTGTTTGTTTTTTAATAAGTGAGTGTGTGTTCAGAGAAGGGGGGAAGGGATTTTGAAGTTCTTGCCTCTTTTCTCGTGAGGCTGAGTTATTCTAGTTGGCAGCTCCTCAGTTCATTGTCATGGAAGTGAGCATGGTATGTCCTGTGGATTCAGTCTCCTTGTGAGCAGTTTTTCTGTGTTCTCAACCACATAAACTTGGGCACCTAAAGCAAGCAAAAGGTTCTTAGTAACTTCAAAGTTGTGCCGTATATGGGGTCTTCATAAAATATTAGGAAGTCCTTTCAGCAACCTCTTAAATATAGTTTGCAATGGTATTCCACTTGTTTCCATTGTTTTTGGAGTTGTAGCAGAATGATATAACTGAATTTCTTGTCAATGGGATAAGATTGATTAGCATTCATTAAATCACAGAGGCAATCATAATAGTTAACAGCCCGTCTGAAAACAGCTTAAGAAAGTCATTTGTATAGCCTGTAAACAGAATACAGAATGGTGTTTAATGGTATATAATTTTAATTTTGATTGGGGAAAGGGAGAGTTTCCTGAATTAAGTTGTGATGTCAGCCCCGGCCTATTGCTTTTGAACAGTGATATGGCATGTGCACATATGTTTGTGTGAAACATAGAATATGGTGACATTAGGATCATGTAGTCTAATTTCATTCTTTGTGCCATGCCATAGACCCCGGTTGATCTATTCTTGGCTGTCCTCGATTTCTTCACAACTAGGAATCCTTTGTGCTTATCCCAGGTTTTCTTGAATTTCTTTTACTGGTTTTGTCGCCATTAGGTGCCATGCTGTGTATCCAATAACCTTTCCTGATGTTGCTCCTGGATGTCTCACCCTAGACAGTCATACCTGTGACATCGTGTTCTAGAGCTTTCTTTTCCCAGTGAAAGGTTTACTTCCTGTGCTCGATTTATACCTTTTGAGGTATTTGAAAGTCTGCCATATCCATTCAGTTCTCTAGGGTATACATATTTTTCTCATCTCCTATGTCTTTTGCTGTTGACCCTGCACCTTAAGCATTTTCTCTGGACCGCTTCTGGCCTGTCTTGTCAGTAACCTGTGCAAGGGCATTAACTTTTTTTTTTTTAATTTTTCCTACTAGTTATGCATTTCCCTATACACACTAGCATCCCTCGGGCACTAACTACTGTCTTGTGTGTAAATATGCTTAAATGTTCTGAAAATAATAGATATAGAATATTGTCCTGCCAGAGGGCTTCACTGCTGAATTTTACAGCAGATCTCATTTTCTTCAAGATAATAAGCTGACTAAGAGAGGTTTTGAATACAGACGTGCCAAAGGAGGGAGCAGGGGAGAGGCCGTGCTAACTTGTTCCGTCTCTACTATACATTACCAAAAGCGTTGAGCAAATGGATTCTGCTCACTATTAGATTATTCTTTGTGATTAAAAAAAAAAAATCCCTTGAGTGTTTTAATGAATGGTATCTGTGGGTAGCAATGTATTACAGTCCAAGGGGAGTACAGAAGAAGATTGGACGTCTTCAGAATTACCGTCTCTGCAATAGTTTTATATACAGCACCATACTTCACAGTAGTCATTGGAATGCAATGTCAAGTTATGCTACTGCACCATTTTTTGCTTCTTGGGATGATCCTGACCAAGGTTGATCTTGAGGTTGAAATGTCTGTCCTTTGCTTGTACGCACCCAGCCTATTTGACAACTTATGAGGGGGAGGTGTTTGAAGCTCCTGTTCAAATGCTTTGGAGACATTTGGGGGGGGAGACTGTAGGAGAAGAAGTAACAGTTTTCACCAAAGGGGAGGGGGCATATATGGTCTCTTGGAGAGAGAGAATTGAGAACTGTATATTAACACACAAAGGTGTTCTTTTTCTAAGGCGCACGAACAGATTTAGCACATTCTAGCAATTAGCATGCGCTAAATGTCATACCTGCATGACATTTAGTGTGTGCTAATCGTTAGCATGCCTTAGTAAAAAGATCCTTAAATATTTAATGTATTTAGGTTTTTTATTGCAAAGCACTTTATGGGTTGTGGGTGGGTTATTGCTTTTTTTTTTTTCCAAGAGAAGCATAGAGGTGGAAAAAATCCCAGTCTTGGGAAGAGGCCGGTAAAGGTTTAATGCTCCGCGATATCCTTTCATGGAAATAACAATGCTGTGTGTGCCAGTAGTTAAAATTGATGTTACATTATTGGAAATGAGACCTTTGAGTTGGCTGTGGAATCTTCCATGGGGTGGGTACAACACATCAGGGTTTTTTCCAATGAAAAGTGCATTTTAGGCCCAACTTAACAAATGGCCCTCACTGTCATTGGCTCAGTCCTTTTAATTTATTTTGTTGGTTGACTTCATTTCTGGTACTTTCCAATGTTTAGCTTCCTGTTGAAAATAAACATATACTATAGACCTCCAAAATAATTTCCTGGGCTTAGTGATCCAGCAGAGGAAGCAACAAGTTATTTTTATTTTTTACCAACTGTGTTAAAAATCCTATTTTTACACTGTTAATATTTGCAACATGGAAGGTACCTTAGACTAACCATAGAGCAGTGGTGTTCTCCCTGGACAATAATGTGTTCAATTGCTTTATAACAATTGGCTCCAATGCAGCTTAAAAAATCTCTCACAAAAGGTGGATGCAAAGGGAAATCTTGACCACTACCCCTACCAGCTAAAGCTTTGGAGTCACCTGCAAACCCCATAGGGTCTCTATTTTATAGCACAGGGTCTCTATTTTGTAAAGTCATATAAGCTTTGAGGAGAGTTACTGTACAAGGCTGAGCTCGCTTGCAATGTGGTGGGCAGACGAATGTAATTTTATGCAATATGAGTGGCCTTCCGAACTTCAACATGACTGAGATTTTGTTTTACTGGTGGTTGTTCTATATAGTGTTATTGGAAATGTTATATATTTGAACGTTTGGGAATAATATTCACAATTGTGTGATGCCTGTAAACACAATGGTATTTATAAATGAATAAAACTACAGTGTTTTAATTTGGATTCTGGCTAATTTTTTTTAGCACTTTTAGTAGCAGGTTTTATAAATCAGTAGAAAGAAAATTGGATAACTTCTTTTAATGACCGTTGCTAATATGATGCTTCCTGTTGTGGTCACGCCCTCCTGTGTCAGCGTTTATATGTTTATGTACTGGTTTTCAACCCATTTAAATTTTCTATTTTTTTTTTAATGAATGTTTATTCCACACACGGCACATAAATGTCTATTTCTTCTGTAATTTAGAACAGCCTCTACGTCAGTTCTAAAATACCAATGCAACTTGAGACATCTTGACTCCAACTTCTACATCCTTTCTAAAATGGGGCTGTCCATGTTCATGACTTTGTTGTAGCCACAATCACCCCGATATTCAATGTTGTGACTGGTTAAATAGCACTTAACTGGCTGTCTGCAGATATTCAGCCGGGGATAGCCAGCTATCCCCCACTGAATATCCTCATTTAGCGGCTGTCCACCAATTTTTTTACAGCTGGTATAGTGGCCATATTTGGCCGCATGAAAATGTGGGATATCTTTGGCCGATTTAAAGATAACCATATAAGAATGAATATCGACATAACTGGTTATCTTTAAACCAGATATTCAGTGCCGGTCACCAGAAACTGCCCAGCATTGAATATTTGGGTTCAGCGCCGACCATGGGATAGCCAGTCTAACTCCCGTGGTCTGAATTTCAGCCACAATATCTATAGATTTTCTGGGGTAATTTTATAGACATACAATTACCTATGTATCCTCTCTAAAGTAGGCACCTACTTAGCTTCCTGAATCTGGGTGACCTGTTTAATTGGTATCTAATATGCCAACGATCAGAAGCAAACATGGGCTCTAGAGGCTATTAGCGCCATAACTGCGCCTGCCCAATGATCAAACCATTAGCGCTGCTCCCACAGCAAACCCTACGCCTGCTCGGAGCTGGCATTAGGGTTTGCAGAGCATTGGAGAGGCATGAGGAGTCCTCCAGCATGCATTTGTATGCTTGCACGCCCCCCGCATGCAGGGGGCTGGAGGTCCAGTAGACCTCCAGCCACCCTAACTCCCACCAGATATTTTTCCCTGGTGGTCCAGTGGTCTCCAGCCCCCAACCCCTTCCCTAACACAAGGGCATGGGGGACTGGATGTCCAGTGGTTCTGCGGCCCCCCTAAACACCCCCCTCCGACAGCAACAAAGAAATCCTTGTTGGCCCAGTAGCCAACCCCTCCCTACCACCCGCCCTGGTAGTCTAGTGGCCCCCACTCCCCCCTCCCGCTATCTCAAATGGTGGAGGAGGGAGTAGTATCTCCCTCCTCCTTTGAGCACCGCCTCCAAAATGGCAGTGCACTTCCCCAGCGGTGGTGGGTAGGATAGCATTGGCCACTGGTCCACCAGGGATTTCTTTTTGCTGTTGGGTGGGGGGGCTGAAGATCCACCGGACCTCCAGCCCCCCATGCCTTCATGTCAGGGGGCTTGGGGGCATGAGGACACCAGGGTCTTGCTTTTGGGGGGGGGGGGGTCAAATGGATCTCTGGCTCCTGTGTTTTGACAGTCCAGACCTGTCAAACAACCCTCCCACACTTTTCCCCTATGATCAGAGCTAATAGGTTGCCTAAATTTGCATGCTATTAGCTCTGATCATAAGGGCGTTATTGCCCCATACTGTTCTGGTGCTAATTTTAGAGTGCTGTTTGGAACAGCTTGGGGCTTCCGATCATCGGGGCATAAATGTGGCCACAATGTAGCTCACCCACACTAATGTGAAACGTAAAGATTAATTATGGAAGGAACCTCAGCGGTGGTACTTGACAACCCAGGTTTATGTTATCAAGCTTTACCCACTGACCTCCATATCGATTCCTTTGAATCTACAAACATATTCAAGGTATCTTAATAATTTCACATTTTAAAAGAAATCTTCAAACATTCAGATAAGTCAAGTGTTTGAAGATTTCTTTAAAATGTGAAATTATTAAGATACCTTGAACATGTTTGAAAAGAATTAACGACATTGGTGGGTGAAGCTTGTCGACATAAACCTGGGTTGTCAAATGCCACTGCTGAGGTTCCTTCCATAATTAATCTTTTAAGTTTTACATTAGTGTGGGTGAGCTACATTGTGGTCCTATTTAGATACCAGTTGTATTTTTGAGTACAATACAACACATCTGCCTACTGGGCGCTGTTTATATAATTGTCATATTACCATGGTGGATAGATCTGAATAATGCTGCTGAAAATCCACTGATAGGGTATTTATACAATTAGCAGCAGCTGCTAAATACGCACATCCCTTTGTGTATTAACTCATTTGTATCTTAATGTTTCATACAGAGAAACCAATAGGTCGGTTCATCCCTTACTTCAGCTCTCAGGGCAGTCAGGCTACATTGTTACGTCATGTATCATTTTGAAAGCAACCCTGCTATTGGTTGGCAGTCGTAGTCCTATGAAAATTTATGTTATCAACGGAGGAATGTAGTATTCATAACATTTCTTTGTTAAACTGCAGGGCTGTAATGTTTGCTTCTCAGACTTAGACTTGGTTTTTTTTTTATAACCCAACCAAGTAACTGATTAATTGGTTCTTGAGCGGCAAAATTGCTTAAGGTTTCTTGAAAACCAGTTGGAAGGGTCTGAGGAAAAGGACCTCATGTAGAAGGAAAAGGTTCTCATCTCCGACAGTGATTAGACTCCAAAACACAAAACCTGATGCAAATTTTTGCAAAGGTACACTTGGGTGACCTCTGAACTCTGTTCAGAAAGAACAGGGTGAGCAAGTCTTTCATTGTCTAAACCATCCCCTCCCTAAACTTCAGTTCCACAATATTCTTTTAGTATGGAAAACATTGAGGCAGGGATTGGAAAAATTTGGACAATCTAATAGAGTTCAAGTCTAGGCTTAAAGTCCACCTCTTTGCTACTGCTTTCGACTCCTAACCATGACTCTCTTACTCAACACCCTCACTTATCACCCCTACCACTGCAATTTCCCCACCTTTAGCTGTCTGTTCGCCTGTCCAATTTAGATTGTAAGCTCTGTTGAGCAGGGACTGTCTTTTCATGTTAATTTGTACAGCGCTGCGTAAGTCTAGTAGCGCTACAGAAATGTTTAGTAGTAGTAGTAGACTCAGAACTAAAACTTACCCTCTAGGTATGTACGTACAGCCGGCACCAGCAAAATTTCAGTACTACTATTACTACTACTATTTAGCATTTCTATAGCGCTACAAGGCGTACGCAGCGCTGCACAAACATAGAAGAAAGACAGTCCCTGCTCAAAGAGCTTACAATCTAATAGTAAGTTGTGGAAGTGTTTCCTAGTTCCTCTGTTTCTGATGTGAATGATACAAAAGTTAACGCCTCACCAGAGTGTTCTTAGAGAAGCAGAAGTTGGGGAAACTCTTCCCACCACATATGTGAATTTTTCACGTTTATTTAATTACCAGAGGATTATAGGAAACCGAATAAGTGATACTTAATTTCAGTTGATTTCTTTAATAAGGAGACAAACATATCTTTACAAAAAAAAAAAAAACAGCTTGACAATAGAATTTGACGTAAACAACAGTCAACACGAGGAAAGTCCCTTTTGCTTTTCAAAGCAGAGTCCTATATAGAAAAACATCGCACTGTGGATCTACAACAGGTAATTCCATGGTCCTGAACTTCTGCTCGTTCAGATTGTATGACATAAAAGGAGAATAACAAAGAACGAACAAGGAGGGAGTAGGGAAAATGGGGGTGGGGACTGGGAATAATTAGGAGAGTGGGATGGGAATGATTGGAGAAACCCTCGAGGTCAAACCTGAAGCCTGCAGTAGTGGGCAATTGTCACAGCTAAGTCATAGGAGTCGGCTCCGGGGGTGCCAATAGGTGCTTGAGCACCCCAGTATTGAGCAAGCTCTTTCATTGAATCCAGGGAGGGTTAATTTGTATTCTGTTTGACATCCCCAGTTGTTTTTGAATGTTGGTACCTATAAACCAAGAAGTCTTGTGAAAGCAGTTATAAATGGCAAATGTTGTTATATACCGTAAGCATGAAACCCTGCTGTTTTGATTAGTGACATGACAATCACCAAAATGAAAAAAAAAAAATAATGTAAAACAAAATATTCTGAAGCATTCTGCCACGTGTGTTCGTCCCCCCCCCCCCCTCTCCTCCATAGCCTTTATATTTGCATTAATTCAGCTTAATGTCAGACATCTGAAGGGTAACCTCCGCTCACAGGACAAATCCCTACTCTCAGTACCCTTCTCCACCGCCAACTCCAGGCTCCGCTCATTCTGCCTCGCCTCACCCTATGCTTGGAATAAACTTCCTGAGCCCTTACGCCAAGCCCCCGCCCTACCCATCTTCAAATCCTTGCTCAAAGCCCACCTCTTCAATGTTGCTTTCGGCACCTAACCTTTATACCTTTCAGGAAATCTAGACTGCCCCTATTTGACTGACTGTACATTTGTCCTTTAGATTGTAAGCTCCTTTGAGCAGGGACTGTCCTTCTATGTTAAATTGTACAGCGCTGCGTAACCCTAGTAGCGCTTTAGAAATGTCAAGTAGTAGTAGTAGTAAAGAAATAGCAAGTTACAGAGTTGTTTGGTTGTCCTTATGCCCTGCATAGACAGGTCAAGCACATAGAGAAAAGAGATGTTATATCATAGAAAATGACCATGAGTCACCATCCAGTCCCCACTACTCACCCTGTGACCTTGAGTGTCAGAATAATTTCCTGTGGCTTGTCCCAGGGCAGCTCTCCGCTCATTAAGAACATTTGTCTTAGCTCTGGGTCTCTAATTTCTCGCTCATGCTCGCTTTCATAAGAATGATTTGTGTGTGTCTAAAATGTAGTTAAGTTGAGGGAGAACCACAGCTTCATAGTTCTGGATATTCCCTAAAGTTATAGTGGAATTAATGGCTTGCATTTGTTTTTCTAGCTTGGTGCCACCCTGTAATGGTAGAATTTTCCCCCCAAACATAAAAATTAACGTTGGGCTATAGAGTGACTCAACTATACCTGCAGTCCTGTTTTTCATATCTGAAATGCTTAAGGATCTCAAAGTGACACAAGTACATGTGGCATGCCTGAGTCAAAATTTACATTAACTTGCCTGGTGTGTGAGGGAGTTAGAAATGCAACATTAGCTTGTACATGTGAGTTGGGTCCTATATAAATCGTGTCTCTAAGGGAGTTATATAATAAGATGACTGATGGAAATCCAAAAAGGTACTGGCTTTATAAAGGCAATATAGACAACCTATGTAGGATCCTAGAATCTGCTTCTGTTGCATGTAAGTCCTGTCCTGCCAATTTACACCGGCTCCAGAGTTGATGGAAATGTATACATGCTCATGTGTTTTATAAAATATGTGGGTGCATTGCAACTCTGCCCCTGCCCAAACTATCCCCCCAGGAGCGCCTACAACTAGCAAGCTTTAGATGTGTGCTGACTCATCACTGTATGTATTTATATGCATATATAGCACAGGGTCATTATCTAAAAGGCCTTTCCTGCATATTAAACAGCCAATAAATGTATAAAGGCCTTTCTGCATATATCTTCTAAATGTACTTTTTGCTATATAGAGTTATAGATAATGATATCAAATTGTTAGCACATAGAGCATCGTATCTATCTAGGACTTCCACTTGGCTTCACGTTATAAGAACAAAAGAGTAGCCATACTGGGTTAGACCAATGGTCCATCTAGCCCAGTATCCTGTTTTCCAAACAGTGGCCAAGCCAGGTCACAAGTACCTGGCAGAAACCCAAATTGTGGCAACATTCCATACTAAAAATTCCAGGGCAAGCAGTTGCTTCCCCATGTAGGTCTCAATAGCAGAGTATAGACTTTTCCTCCAGGAATTTGTTCAAACCTTTTTTTAAACCCAGATACGCTAACCACTGTTACCACATCCTCCGGCAAAGAGTTCCTAGGCTTGCAAAAGAGAGTGAAAATAAAGATAATTCCATTATCCCTAGTGGAGGCTGTCTTTCTCCATGGCCAGAAAGACTTTGAGTGATTGGGTAAATGTGACTGTGGCTAGGGGCCTGCATAACTTCCAGCCCCTATCTCAAGGGTGACATCTTCTAGCATTGGTTTCCATCCACTTCCGTGCATCTGTATCCTTTTCTTAAAATTAGACTAAGTACTTAATGTGAAATAGTCTAACTTGTTATTAGATTGTAAGCTCTTTGAGCAGGGACTGTCTTTCTTCTATGTTTGTGCAGCGCTGCGTATGTCCTGTAGCGCTATAGAAATGCTAAATAGTAGTAGTAGTATTCAGTAGAGCTGATGATTTGTAACTGTGAACAAGGATATGGTATGGCTCAAAGGGATCTTTAGAGGGATCACTAACCTAATGCTTATTTTGAGGGATCCCTCCTCCCCTCCAAAGCTGATATTTGTCCAGCCTTAATTTAGGGAGGAGGAAGTTGGTAACCTTTAAGACCTTTGAACTGATATAATAGTATTTGGTAATCCATCAACCACTGCCTTCCCCAAGAAAAGACTGACAGAACACCCTCCTCTTTCATGCAGTCAGCCATTCCTCAATTCCCCACCCCAGTTCATCTTTTTGAAGCTAGATAAACCACTCAAGTCACTGTCTCACAGTCCCCTCTACTTGCTGAATCCAGAACCAGCCCAGGAAGCTCATCTGCTTCAGTGAGGGAGGGGAGAAAATGAAGACTCTCGGAAAGGGGAAAGACAGGTGTGGTGGTCTGAAATTCTGGTATGGTGAGGAAGGAGTCAGTTTTGGTAGGGATGTCAAGTTGGCAACCCTAATCTATTGCACAGGAACAGATGACATTTTGGGGAGGAGAAAATGTGGATGAAATGCACACTTTAAATAAAACTTATTAAAAGACTTGTAAATAAAAGTTATTTTTGATTTTAAATAAATCATTGCTTATTTTCCACTGCACTTCCAAACTGACCTCTTTGTTTCCACCATTACTTAAGAACATCACAAGAAGTTGTTTTCCCCATCTTTCTAGGGATGGGGTGGTTCATTTTTCAAGTTTTTGGACAGTTTATATGATAAGGGAAGGAAGATCAGGCCAAAAATATCACACTTTGATTCCATATATGCAAAACAGGTAGAGTATATTTGGAGTGTGAAGATGAAAATCAATTATCAAGCTCAACAGAAGTCAGTCCTTCTGAACTTTAAACAAAGCCCCCCCCCCCCCCCACCAATCTGTGACATGAACAGAGGGTTAAAATAAAAGCCCATACTTGCTGATTTTACCAAATCATTGCTGTATAAAAGAAACATTGAAATGTCTGATTCTGTTATATAGTACTGAACCTAATGGGCACAAGTGCTTGAGGGCTGGAAGAGGTAAAAGGAGAAGGAAGGAAAGATGGGGGGGGGGGGGGGGAGGGATAGAGAGAGAGAAAGGATCACTGGCTGACTGATTTTTGGAATTCAGACACTGGCCAGCCTGTGATCTCATATGGCTTCTGAATTTGCATTGCAAGGAACACATCAAACAACACAGAGACACACAACCAAAGCACACCAGAAAACACAAGCCAATAGTGTACATACACTGAACACTGTTCTTCTGCGAGAAGAGAACAAAGTCTACATACACAGATAACAAGACAGACAGGAAATTAAGATCATCCCAGCAGATTTTTATCCCTCAGATTAGTTGTAACAGGCATGCTTCCAAGAAGAAGTGAAAAAAATAAACTAACACAGATTAAAAGCTGTTTAATAATGTCACCACAGTCCTCGAGGGCCACAACCCAGTTGGGTTTTCAAGATTTCTTCAATGAATGTACATGAGCTTGATTTGCATGCACGGCTTCCATTGTATGCAAAGAGATCTCATGCATATTCATCGTGGAAACCTTAAAAACCCGACTGGGTTGTGGCCCTCAAGGACCGTGGTTGCCCAGCCCTGGCTTAGATCAACCTTCTTGTACACACACGTTCTGTACCCTCCCCCCACTCCCACTCTCTTCTCATTGAGTAAAATAGATTTTCACAGCAGATTAAAAAAATATTGGTCTGCAGGAGCAGTGGCCCTAAAGGAACTTAACACCCATTGCATGCACACTGCCTGACAATTAAGCATCTTCTAATGAGTGCTTTTCAGGTGAGTTTAAGGTCCTGCACCTGCTTGAATAGAAAGTAATCTCACTTGAGCTCTGTTACTTGTTTCAACATGCTGCTATGTACACAGTGGTTAATCTCCATGCTCTATTTACAGGAATCATTTTATGTATATATTTTGTACATATATATAGATAGATTCTTTAAATAAAAATTAGATTCGTGATCATCAAACTGGATGTTTAGATGGCTTGCTTTATCTTGGTTCCTTTATTAAAAATATAACTATAAATGAATTTAAAAAGTTGCAGTGCCCACATTTTAAAAATATTGCAGTTTGAAAATACCTTCTGCAAAAACATACTTAGGAGTATGAGGATATAAGTTGTGTTTTTTTAAAAATTATTATTATAGGGAATAATGGCAGATGGACCAATCAACTAATCCATATTGCATCAACAGCTGATGAGGTGAAAGAGTTTTTGTTTTAATAATAGGAAATCCGATATTTCTGCATATTTAAAGGCACGAAGCTGCCTTCAGATATTCCCCAGTACAGGTATACAGTGCTATATGCTTCTCTGAACGGAGGGGAAAACATTTTCAGGTAAAAAAATTGTTTAATTTGTGGCTCCCCCCCCCCCCAAAGGCATCCTGTATTTCCCTCTCTCTTTCAGTCAGAAGATGGCAGCAAGACACACCTCTCTGACAGAACTGAATGCTACCAAGCCACATCTCTCCTGAGCACAGTGGTTGGCATTCACAACTGTTTTTCTTTCTAAACTTGTGCTGGTGACCCTACATCCTATTGGCCTCTTAGAATATTCACAATAAAATATACATGGCACAAATTTCCATATACTGGGCCTCCAATATATGCAAATATTTCATACATATCCTGAAAACCCAACTAGCTGTGGGGTACCCAGAAAAGTTTGGGAAGCTCTGGTGTAGGACATAGTATGTCTTGAGCCAAAGGCAGGGTAGGGAGATTATTTTTCCCCCTTGTTCAGCTGTAGCATCTGGATTTTGGAACAGAAGTATTCCCTGGGCATTTTACCTTTTAATGGTCGGTTAAAACTTCAATTTAACTGCATGGATATATTAAAAGCATACATACAGAGCTCTCGAGATGGGCTTGGATGGCATTTCAGAGCAAAACTATGCACACAAAACCATCTTGAAAGTTTATCCCAGGGAACCTATGTATATACATTTACAGATACTCTTTGTCACACAAATTTACATGCATACACTCGAATTTTCAAAAGTATAATGTAACTATTCTCCATATTTGTTTCTGGTGATGCCGCCACTCAATGCAGTTAAACTTGCATACGGATGGGATATACACATATATGTTTGGCTACATATTGGGTGTGTAATTTTATAGAAGGCCATTTTTTTTTTGCAGATAAGCAACTGTTATGGCTGCAGAAATGCTTTCTGGAAATGACTCTGTTATTTCTATATTCTGCTAAAGAGAGCACACCTTCCTCATAGACTCAAAAAGTCAGCTTGCAGGGTATACAAGCCTGTGGCTGAAGAGCGCTGAAATTCACACCCTTAGACAGCGGCAAGAGCTTTTAGAATAAACCACATGTTATCTGAAATTTGCGTGCTAGTTTTCAAGTACTGTATGCTCTCCTGCACTCATCAGAGGCTCTTGTGGATGTGAGCTGGAGCATCACTGGGTAGGGGATAGGTTCCCTCCGCCATGACTCCATCTGATGGTGTGCAGTACTTAACATGCCTATGGGGGGGGGGGGGGGGGAATGCAAGAGAGCAGAGCACTTTTCTGAAGGAATGATTCTTGCACTAAACTGGGCTACATATAGCTGATGCTTTGGACACAACAAAGCAGCAGCCAACCAGAAGTCAAATTAGCATACAAACTGCACAAAGAAGGGTGTGTTGTCAAATAGCCAGTGAAATACAGCTTGGGTAGCACACAATGCTAGATTGGGCCAACACTTTAAAATTCAATGCTGAGAAAACACATTGCCTTATTCTCTCCTCTCCCTATAACAAGTTCACGACCTCCACATTAATCACACCTGAGCTTGTCTTACCGATCTTCCAGTCTCTAAAAATATTAGGTGTAATTGTTGATAGATGCTTAACTCTGGAGCAGCAAGCGAACTCTACCACCAGACAAATGTTCTTCTCTCTTTGGAAGCTAAAACGCATAAAAACCTTATTTCCCTAGGGAAGTATTTCGAAGTTTAACTCAGTCTTTAGTCCTTAGCCGCCTTGATTACTGTAATGGGATATATGCAGGGTGCAAACACATGCTTCTGAAAAAATTACAAACGGCCCAGAACACAGCTGCTAGGCTTATTTATGGTAAATCGAGGTTTGAAAGCTCAAGACCACTGCGTGAGAAACTGCATTGGCTCCCCTGTCGAGGACCGAATAACATTTAAAATTTGTGCACTGGTGCATAAAATTCTCTATGGTGAAGGTCCTGCGTATATGGACACCCGTGTCAGCTTACCACCTCGAAACTCTCACAGATCAGCTTGCTTGTACTTAAATCTGCATTACCCAATCTACAGAGGTCTCAAGTATAAAACCACCTACGCCTCCACCTTTTCCTATATTAGCGCACAACTGTGGAATGGTCTACCTAAATTTGTGAAAATTACCTCTGATCATCCGACCTTCAAAATATACCTTAAGACCTTCTGATTTGGAAAAGCTTATGCTCCTGACCCGCCCCGCACCGCTGTCTATTGAATTCAATTTCTCTTTCCACATTTCCCCACCTCTGCTATTACTCACTAGCCTCTTTCACTACAATGCCGTTGACCGTTTGTTGTAGAATTGATGTATGCTTTTTGTAAATTGGGCCTGCCCTTGGGTGGGAAAATGTGGGATATAAATGCTATAAATAAATAAACAAGCTTGTTATATACTTGGTTTTCCTATTGAAGGATCCTTTCCAGGGCAAGTAGTAAGGTTTATTATTAACAGGGCTTACATATGTATATTATATCACACACAGTGTGAGAAAGAGCTTCCATCACACACAAATGAGGTATATGCAGACTGCCTCATTGTTAAGAGGAGGGTACTGCAACTTTAAGGGTAGCCATTGCTTTGATGGCTGAATTTAGCCTCATTCTTTGCTTTCCGTACTTCTGACATTGAATTTCATATCTTTATCCAAGCACAGCCTTCAAGCTCTTACAGATTACCCTTCCTTATCAACTGCCCCCTTATTCCACCAACACATATTCTGTCTCTGAGGACCTTGTCTGAAACCTTCTCATTCTACCCACAAAATGGGGTGGGGGGGGGGAGGGGGGATGGCTCTTTTCTGACATTCAACAGCATCGCCCAGTTAAGTGTCGCTGAATATCGGAGGCCGGCCTGTTCAGCATGGTTCAAGCCCCTCTCCTGCCCATGTAAATTACACTGAATATCGACCCATTGTTTTTGTAATATTCAATCACATCTTACTTTATGGGCAGCTTGTCAGCTGTTGGTGCTGGGTACATGAGTGGAAGAATAATGGTGATGAAATAAGAATTGTTTTAGAAGTTGTCACACACCATCTTCATAGTGTAAGAAAGACTGCATTCCAAACTGCTGGTATAAACATGGAAATTTACTTAAGTGGCAGCAGGTCCGATCTGATAGCAGCAAAAGCTAAGTATCTATGGAGACAATTAAGTTCTAAATATAGTAAAGAAGTGTTTGAAGAAAAATACTAGGACCAATGATGAATGGGCATTGGCGGCATTAAAACATTGAAGATGCTTTCTAATTGTCATATTTTCTGATGGTCCAAAAAAACCCCAACTTTCTACTTTATATTAAGAAGCATTTTCAATAATATATGTAGCAATATTTTAAATGTTCTATTAAATATGTTTTCGCGTGGAGTATTGTGTGCTATTGTACAAACATATAGGCATAAATTAAGCTGTTCCTTGGTCCCAACATGAGCTTGAACTGTTTTCATACTAAGAAGCTGATGTAAGTAAATAAATTCCTTGGTCACCTTACTTTCGCTCTAGTGTTTTGTGTTGGTGGTTTATTGTATGGGTAATTCTCAGCGCATTGCATCAAACCCTGATGGAGGAAGAAGGAAATGCAAGGAACCTATTCGGCATGGAGAAGAGTTATAGATGATCACTGGACCTTCTGGCAGGTCCATGAATTTCAAAGCAAGAATGGGATATCTGGTCAACTCCCATGATCAAGCTTTCTCAAACTCTTCAGCAGCGATATGAACAGTGCACTCAAGAGGATGTACTGCCAATTAATTTTGGGAAATGACTTTAGAAGCTCAATAATCCAAGGAAGAAATTTAGAGGGGAAACCACTGCATATAAAGCTCTAGATCATGCAGAGAAGCCAACTCCACTTCGGAAGGATGAGGTGGGTAATGATAGTCATACCTTACTTCATCAGCTTTGCCTGTAGTGCTTTTACAACTGTCCCCCAACTCTCTCCACAGCCATCAAAGGACATCTCAATCAACAGAAAAAAAATGTGTATAACTGGAGGTATTGATAGCTCTGAATCACTTAAATGTTTTTTCAGGTTATGCTGGGTTATGGTTTGGCTCTATTTTTTACTTCCTAATGCTAGATCCACCTCTTCTTCTGGCTTCAGAGGGTGCCATTGAGCAATGGGCCGCCTGGGATTTGCCAGCATGTCTGACCAGTGTCGGAGCTCTGTTCCTGTGGCATTGCAGCCCACGAAGATCTTCCCGATGGCCTCGTTCTTGCCCAGCTTGTCGTAATCCAAGACGGTGATAACCACTTGCACTTTCTGTGGACAGAAACAGATATAGGAAAATGTTTTCACTAGTGATGGATTACTCATATGTTGTGTACATTGGCTTTACACTCTTCTCTTTATTATCCAACTCTATAGTACAATCTATCTTTCTCATGCCTCGGTTTGGAGCTCCCTGCTAATGTAAGCTGATAAGTTGAGTTGCAGGATGCATTAGGATGGGAAATTAAAGTAAAAAGTGGCCCATTATCTCATGGTAACTTAAATTCAGGGGGAAACTATGATCTCTTGGGTTTCTCCCCTCCTTTCCTCTGCCTGAGTGTCATATGTTTTCTTTTATGGATCCAGGTTTCCCATTTCTGGTTACCTGTCCTTTTCATAAACTTTACTGATTTAAATGTTTCCTCTTTCTCCACTTAAGCTTCTTCCCTTCTCTTATATTGCTGTGTGTTTCTTACTTTTCTTGCCACCCAGTTAGGACAAATATTGGCATTAATTCCTCCATGTTCCACTGATGGTATACCAGTTTTGCACTAAAAGCAGTTAAGTGATGTAAATAAAATAATGACCCAGAGGTGGAAGGCTCTATTTCCTTCCTAATGTCTCCCATGAAGAGTTCAACTGTTTTGGGTAATAATGATTATTAGTTTATGCCATCCTAAGGATAAAGGTCCTAATGCTCTTGTGTAATAAACATCCTTGCACTGATCCCTGCAACCTCCTACCAAGTCCAGTAGAAAGGGCTTTTAGCTCTCTAGGTCAATGGGATCCAACTGTCCAACTCCTCTTAATTTGACCAGGTGCCAGTGTTCCTGCTAGTGCTTTGAGAAAGATGGCACAGACTCAAATATGGTCCTTCTGCTGGCCCCAGTGAATGCTCACTGAATATTTTATCCCATGAGTCAGTTTTTGGGCAATAAGTGTGAAGCTCAATTTTGCATAGAACATTGAGATGGGAATTCAGACATCCAAGGTGGGGTGACACAATTCCCCTGATATTTTACACATGTATCTGCCAGCAAGTCTTGAGAGAGCAGCAATTTTAAAAAGCTGCTTGTGGAGAACAAGTATTCTGCTTGTCCCAGGTTTCCATGTCTGTAGCTTCTTAAAACAGATGATGCCTAGAGCAACAATCCTCCCCTACATCCCTGAATTGCCACCTGACATTCACATAAGCATTCTCCCCATCCCTGAACCCTCTTTCCCTCAACATTCACAAAAGCATCGTCAAACAGTTTCCCATCCCCTGTTTGGGGATGCTTTTGTGAATCCCTGACAACAACATGAATCCCTCAACCCTCACTCATGTTCTACAAGGAATTTCCTGGGTCTAGTAGAAGTCAAGAGTAATTACCAGTTGCTGCTGCCCCCTCTGTTACTACCAATAGATGTAAAGTTGCCAAATAAGAGTGATCATTCTTATCTCTTACTAGACAACAAGGTGACCTCCAGTAGTACCCAGGGGAGGGTCAGGCAGTGGGAGTTTTCATTGAGAGAGGGACCTCCTGTGTCAAGGGGAAAGTGTGGGGACTGGTGGACTCATGTCTTTGTTGGGGGTGGGGTGTTCATGGATGCTCATATGAACATTGGGAGACTTGGGGATGCTTATGTGAATGACTAGGGGGTTGGTGGTGTTGGGGGTTGATATGTGAATGTCAGGGAGCAGAGGGGACTGATTTTTGTTGGGAAAGGGTTGCTGTCAATTGTGCACCTGTCTGTTCAAGATGACACACTTGCTTTGGGGTGGGTGTGAAGACTGATGTATAAACGTTAAAGTCTCCATGTGTATTCTGCTTCTAAAATGGGAAAAACACATGTAGGTGTTCAGCTCACCTAAACCACACTGACACCATGTCCTCTTAAAATCTACATGGTGTGGGTCTCCACCTGTAAATAGTTGCTTTCTAAAATTTCCATGTGCATAAGTAGCCAATCTTCACATGTAAAAGCTGCTATTTCCATGTAAAGGTGCTTCTAAATTAAGAGCCTTAGTGTTGGTGTCTCTACCAAAACCCTCATCCACACCCTTGTCACCTCTCGTTTAGACTACTGCAATCTGCTTCTTGCTGGCCTCCCACTTAGTCACCTCTCCCCTCTCCAATCGGTTCAAAACTCTGCTGCCCATCTCGTCTTCTGCCAGGGTCGCTTTACTCATACTACCCCTCTCCTCAAGTCGCTTCACTGGCTCCCTATCCGTTTTCGCATCCTGTTCAAACTTCTTCTACTAACCTATAAATGTACTCACTCTGCTGCTCCCCAGTATCTCTCCACACTCGTCCTTCCCTACACCCCTTCCCGTACACTCCGCTCATGGATAAATCCTTCTTATCTGTTCCCTTCTCCACTACTGCCAACTCCAGACTTCGCGCCTTCTGTCTCGCTGCACCCTACGCCTGGAATAAACTTCCTGAGCCCCTACGTCTTGCCCCATCTTTGGCCACCTTTAAATCTAGACTGAAAGCCCACCTCTTTAACATTGCTTTTGACTCGTAACCACTCGCCTCCACCTACCCTCCTCTCCTCCTTCCTGTACACATTAATTGATTTGCTTACTTTATTTTTTGTCTATTAGATTGTAAGCTCTTTGAGCAGGGACTGTCTTTCTTCTATGTTTGTGCAGTGCTGCGTACGCCTTGTAGCGCTATAAAAATGCTAAATAGTAGTAGTAGTAGTGTTGCCGAATTCTGCAAGATTATGCTTTTGTGTGTGGGTGCTTCAAGAACTCATGTTAGATTCAAAATACAGAATAGCAGCAAGTGAACCTGGATCTGCTCGAAAGGAATCTCAAAGCTAAATGACTCGTTGAAATAAGGGTTCAGCGTCTTCTTCTTCACCGTGGTCTTCTTTTTCTTGAGCCTCTTCCCGTTTTGCATTAGATGGATCTTCACATAAGGATCTGCAGGGGTAGTCAAACAGCAAACAGAGATTATTCTTGGTAAAGTAATACAAACTATTAATTCTACTGTGAACTGTAATGCAGATATGGCTTGGCGACTTCAACAACATCCCACTCTTGCAGCAACCTGTATAGCTGATTATGTAGGAAGGTAATAAAAGAGAATGACACAGGGGCAAAGTTTCTCCTCATCCTCGCAGGATGTATCTCCGTCCCCACCCCAAGCCCGCAGGATCTGTCTCCATCCCCACCAAGTCCCCCTCTTTGCAGCGGGCTCTGTCTCCGTCCTTGTTTTGTCCCCGCGGGCTCTGTGCCCATCCCTGCGGACTCTGTCCTCATCTGCAGAAGCCTCAAACACTTATGGTTTTATATTTAAATCTTTTTATTAAAGTAAAAAAGGAACAATATTCTGTGCAATTGTTTATAAATCACAAATAGAAAACAATAATAATGAGCAACTATAACAACCCGCATCCCAACCCTCTACCCTTCCAACCCCAACAATAGATGACTTCTACTACCCCAAGGAACCCTAATCCACTCTGTTAAAATGTCCAGGGGTACCAAATGCAACCTGCTTTTTATGCCCTAGAGGGGGAGAAATATGCCCTATGAAGCACTATTATGATTTTTAAATCTATGGATGAATAGTAAGTCATCAGGCAATCTCAGGATTCAGTCTAGCTCTTCTGTCTTCCACAGTCCTTCCTGCAATAGAAATTATCCTCTCAGTAGAAGTGCTGGTAACAGGATTGCACAGGATCCCTTGCGCAAGTTTTGCCAGTTGTGGCCAGCACCTTTGCTTGTTTATCCAAAAAATGAAAACATTGTCGCCTGCATCACTCGAACATAAATAACTGTCCAGTTCATTAACAGCCTTTAAAGTAGAGAATGACACAGGGACAAAGTTTGTCCCCGTTCCCGTGGGCTCTGTCCCCATCCCTGTATCATTCTCTGGATGAAAGGTCCACTTTTTTCTAATTTCTGATATTGAACAAGTAGTTTCTCTTAACATAACCTATAGTAAAATGTCAATTCTTAACATGGCCAAACGATTCAGGTCAGCTGCTTTTAAATGTTGCCCAGAGACAGAAGGTGTCATGACTTTACAAGTGGGTGTATTGTTTTCTTTTAGATAAGACTTCACTGGTTGATATTCAAAATGATTTAACCAGCCAGAAACAGCTACTGACTAATTGCATTGCTTGTTTGGGTCTATCTGCTAATTTTCAGTGGCAATTTACTGGGTATGGTCGCTGAAAATTAATGGTTAGTGCCTAAGTGAAAACTGACTATTCTGACGATGTTCTGAGGGTGGAGTCAACACTTGGCCAATTAAGTGCTGATATTTAGCCAGAGTACCTGCATAAAACACAGCCCTATCTTCATGCGGCAACCCTTGGCTGGTTAAGTTCTAAATATCGACTTAACCAGTTATGTGTTAGCCGGTGCAGCATAGACCAGATATTCAGTGCTGAAACCTGGACATGGCATGGCATTGAGTATCCAAGAATCATGCCAGCGGCAGAAAGCAAAACGCTCACCGCCACGGCTGAATATTTACCCCCCAGTCTATAATATCATATGTGGGACGGATGCTCTCTATACTCTTGATATTTTTCCTTTTGTTTAGGTCATGTTAAAAATCGACAAAACAGCAAAACTAAATAATCCTTGGCTGTTGATAGTTATGTCAGTGAAAAAAAAAACACTCACAAACATGCCAAATGTGCATTAAATTACTGAACTGAAGGCAGGGCTGCTGTGCCTTTGCTTGATGAAATGCACTCAGCAGTGAAATGATCATCCAACAAAATAGCAAAATCAAATCAATACTTTGAAGCTAGCTCGCTGGGGTTTTTTGCTTTTTTTTTTTCTGAAGACTCCTGTGTAGTTTCTCCAGCTCAGCTGCACCACCAGGTGGTGGTAGACTGTAGTGCTCCTACCTGACAGGCCTCCAACATCCATTTTTTTCAAGTTTTTCGCCTCCAGGATGCATACAGTAAGCTTTCCTGCTGTAGGAACATAGCGTAGGGAAATGCATATGTCGCCCAGCTTCTCTGGCTGTAGCAAAGATAAAAGGGGAGGACGGTAAAGAGAAATTTGGTAATATTCTGGGCATACAGGTAGTTGACCTCCTGAAGGAATAAAAGATGGCAGGTGAGTCTTTATTGGGCTACTGTAACATGTTTGTGATGATCTTTCAAGAGCTACTCTCCTTCCTCAAGTGCTACTACTAATCATTTCTATAGTGCTACTAGACATATGCAGTGCTGTACACATTATATGCAGGTACTTTCTCTGTCCCTAGACGGCTTACAATCTAGTTTTTGTAACTGGGGCAATGGAGGGTTAAGTAATTTGCCCCAGGGCCGCCGAGAGGGGGGGGGGCAGAGGGGGCAAAATTCCCTGGGCCCGGGCCTCCAAGGGGGGCGCCGGGGTCAGGCTGCCAGCGCTGCAGTTCCCGGTCTCACCTGCCTGCCTCCTCGGCTCCGGGCCCCCTGCATTCAAAGCGGCAGTCGCAGATCGCCTCTCTCCTGTGTCCTGCCCTCGCAGAAACTGGAAGTTACGAGGGCGGGACACGGGGAGGGAAGGCCAGAAGAGACGCGATCTGCGACTGCCGCTTTGAATGAAGGGGGCCCGGAGCCGTGGAGGCAGGCAGGTGAGACCACGGACTGCAGCGGCGAGGGGAGCAACTGGGGGCGGCAGTGACGGGGGGGGGGGGGGGGGGGCGGCCTTGCCCCGGGCCCAGCCTAGTTTCTCAGCGGCCCTGATTTGCCCAGTGCCACAAGGAACTGCATTGGGAATCCCAGGTTGCCAGGATCAAAATCCGCTGCACTAACCATTAGACTCCTCCACTCAAGTCTGTGTAGAATGCACAGAGGACAATATACAAGTAATATATAGACTGGATTTATAGCATCATGCAAGTTGTAACAAGTTCTTAACAGAATGATGAAGTAAGATATGCCATTAAAAATATTTAAGTCTATAGATTAAAACATGAATTTAGGAAGGTGTAAGAAAACTAAGGGAGACAGCAGAGTTTACAGCTATAACATCCAGTGTTGAGCAAAGAACCAGTGTCTCAAGTCACTTTGGGGAAAATTCAAGAAAAGGCACCACAACTTTGGTGTGGGATGATGTGTGCTGAGCATGAATTCTATAATGGCAGTTCCATTTAAAGTTAAGTGCCAACTCAAAGGCTGGTGTAAATGCTCATGTCCAACTGTAGACAGGCGTGTAAACAATAGTATTCTATAACATGTGTGCCTAACTTCCTGACTTGCCCCCTGAGCCACCCATGGCCCTCCCATGTCCATGTCCATGTCCCCTTGAAGTTGTGCCCTCTGGGATTTGGTCACACCACTGATAGAATAGAGATGAAGGGATGTTGGGCAAGTAACAACTAATTGTTGCCAATTAGCACCAATTATACCTGGTAATTGACTGTTAATGCCAATTAACAGCCAATTATTAAACTGCAGGCAAAACTGTGCGCTGACGGTAAATCTGAATGCCCAGTTTTATAGAGTTTGAGGATTTGTGTTTGTTACAAAGGGTTTGATCGCTTTAAATTTCAGGTTTGGAGAATAGTTCCTGAGATTTTTGGTTGACCAGAGGGCTGAAGTGAGAGAAAAAGGTCAATTCTATAAAGCGGTGTCTACTTTGAGCCTATTTTAAAGGAATGTAGGTGCCTCCTTCATGGAACACTAGTGTAACAAGTCAAATATTTGCATATATTTTAGGTGTGACCACTTACACCAGCCATAGAGTTGGTGTAAAAGCTCACTCTTAAATATGCTCAAAAATTCATGTAAATCATAGTATTCTATCATGCATCCCACCCACACCCAACCTCGACTTTGCCCAATGTCAGACTATGCACCATTGCATTTAGGCGCCATGTTTGAACCATAGCCAGAATATTGGCATTTACACACATAAGTATACACGTACCCACATATATGCCTGTATTCTGATCATTCACGTGTGTTCTTTATGCCTAAGTGTTGGTACCTTCCCTAAAGTGTCTGCTACCCCTTCACAGTTTCCAAGTTCAAACAGAGATCTTCCTTTTGTTCCTCTTACCTCCTCCTTCTCAGCACTCTGAAGGTCCCGCCACTCTTCAATTGGCTGTCCCAGGTCCACTGTGTTCATGGGCACCTTGATCTCTCCAATGATATCATGCTTGGAAAAGCGGTCAAAATCATAAATGGACATGCACAAGGTTTTTCCTCCCAGCTCCTGGTAGGGTATCTGTCAACAAACAAAAGGGTCATCATTAATCTCTATGCCTCAATGGAGAATCTGAAGACTTAGGACAAAGGCAACAAGAACAAAGGAAATCACAGCTCCCGAGTGAAATGAAGGTGGGTTTTGTCTGGTTATTACAGAGCTGTGCATATGTCAAAACACAAGGCATGGATTCTCTAGTAACAGGGCCTTCCCATAGGCTGTTTCCATCCATTGTCTCCCCTGCAGTGGTTGTGGTGTAGGGGGCGGGAAGGCGTACTAGGGATCATGTTGCATAAAGCATGATTCTGGCTCAGGATGCTCCTACCTAGAAACAAATTGTTTCTTAAATTTGACACTTTCAAATGTAATTTAATTTAAAAATTTATTTTCCTGTTATTATTTACCATCTAAGAAAAACATCCAAGTTAACCAGCAGGCAGTGGATCAATCAGTAAGTTCTGAAGTGGAATTAACAGCTTTTTTGAAGGATACACAAGATGTTATTACTTCTAGATCTACTTTTTTGGTTACATTTGCTAATGAAAGTGATAAAGCACTAGCTTTGAAAAATAACTTTTTGAAGAAAGATATGAGCTATGGTGGTACAAAAATGAATGTTTTCCTGATGTTGTCAGGGCTCCTAACTCAAGTGCAAGACTTTTTTTGACCTTGAAATCTCGAGAGAGAACACTGGGAGCAACTTTTTTCTCAAGTACCTACGTAAGGGGTCATTTTATCAAGCTGCGCTAAAAAGTGGCTGGCACTGGTTTTCTGCATGCTGTGGCCACTTTTAGCATGGTGATAAATTGGCCGCTGTGCCATAAGTTTTTGCAATGGCCATGCGCTAATTTCCTCATTAGCAAATGGCTATTTCCACAAGAGCCCTTATCACCACCTATTTAGGAGGCAGTAAGGTCTCCCATGCTCATCTGGTAGCATGCGGTAATGTGCCCGTGGTAATGTGACCTCGCTATCTGATTAGAGCAAGCATGCCTACTCTCCACCCATGGCCACGCCTACCACTCTGGAAAATTAAAAAATATTTTCCAGCATGGGATTAGCACACGCTGAGTGGGAAACTACCACGGGATGCCTCAGCGTATCCCACTGCAGTGCCCTTTTAGCGTGCATTAGGCCTACTGCGCCTTAGTAAAAGGGCCCCTAAATGTCTTATCACTCTTCAGGTAAAGGAATTTATATTTTGGGAATCTTTGCAGTTGGAAAATTTCATTAAAAGTAATGAGAAATGATTGTTTTAGACATAGGAGTTAGAGTGGATACTTCATCATTAGTATGGGTTGAGTACCTTGTTTTCTTTCAAAGATGTGATATTATGAATGCTCATATTAGCCCTCTCCTCAAGTCACTTCACTGGCTCCCTATCCGTTTCCGCATACAGTTCAAACTCCTCTTATTGACCTATAAGTGCATTCACTCTGCAGCTCCTCAGTACCTCTCCGCTCTCATCTCTCCCTACATTCCTCCCTGGGAACTCCGTTCACTGGGTAAATCTCTCTTGTCTGCACCCTTCTCCTCCACCGCTAACTCCAGACTCTGTTCCTTTTATCTTGCTGCACCATATGCCTGGAATAGACTTCCTGAGCTGGTAGGTCAAGCTCCATCTCTGGCCGTCTTCCAATCTAAGCTAAAAGCCCACCTTTTTGATGCTGCTTTTAACTCCTAACCCTTATTCACTTGTTCAGAACCCTTATTTTATCATCCTCACTTTTTATTTATTTTTTTTTATTTATAAATTTCACATTTACATAAATTATAGAATATAGAAAATATATCATTAACTAGCTAAATCATAATATAAGGAAATAATCAAATATACTTAGTCCACAATTATGTGATCCAAGAACGAGGAAATATTTTAAAACTCAAATGAGTCAATGAAAAAAATCTATAGAGTAGAAGAAACAAGTGTTAGCGCAGCCAATTAATAGCGTTAGTGATCAAGGATAACTACAACAATTATTCTTTACTGGAAATAAATTCTAACAGCTTCCCTGGATCAAAGAAAATATAATTTCAGGAATTCAAAGAGACATTACGTCTGCATGGAAATTTACGCAGAAAAGTCTCCCCTAAATTAAGGACTTTTGCTTTTAACATCATAAATTCTTTTCTTCTTTTTTGAGTGTCTCTTGAAAAATCGGGAAAAATTTGTATCTTAAATCCTAGGAAAAGAGTACTAATGTGGCGGAAATAAAGTCTAAATATATTATTTCGATCTGATTTCAGAGCAAATGAAACCAACAATGTTGTTCTTTCTGTTGTAACTTCCATAGAGCTTTCAAGAAATGCTGTTAAATTTAGATCAGATTGAGGGGGTTTATTTTTATTACATTTGTACCCCGCGCTTTCCCACTCATGGCAGGCTCTATGCGGCAGGCAATGGAGGGTTAAGTGACTTGCCCAGAGTTCACAAGGAGCTGCCTGTGTTGGGAATCCAACTCAGTTCCTCAGGACCAAAGTCCACCACCCTAACCACTAGGCCACTCCTCCACTGTTGCTACTATTTGAGATTCTACATGGAATGTTGCTATTCCACTAGCAACATTCCATGTAGAAGTCGGCCCTTGCAGATCACCAATGTGGCCGTGCAGGCTTCTGCGTCTGTGAGTCTGACATTCTGCACGTACGTGCAGGACGTCAGACTCACAGAAACAGAAGCCTGCGCAGCCTTGTACATGGAATGTTGCTAGTGGAATAGCAACATTCCATGTAGAATCTCCAATAGTAGCAACATTCCATGTAGAATCTCCAATAGTATCTATTTTATTTTTTACATTTGTACCCTGCGCTTTCCCACTCATGGCAGGCTCAATGCGGCTTACATGGGGCAATGGAGGGTTAAGTGACTTTCCCAGAGTCACAAGGAGCTGCCTGTGCCGGGAATCGAACTCAGTTCCTCAGTTCCCCAGGACCAAAGTCCACCACCCTAACCACTAGGTATCTTCTTATTCCAATACCAGTAATATATTGAGTTTTTGTTACTGGCGTAAAACCTTCAGGGGGAACACCCAGCACTTCCACAAAATACTTTTTTAACATTTCTAATGCAGGTATAAAAGGAGATTTAGGAAATTTAAAAAAAAACGTAAATTATTCCTCCTTATCTGATTTTCCAAATATTCAATTTTTCGTTTTTGAAAGTTATTATCTTTTATTATTGCTACTGTAGAAGGTTTCACAGATTTTACCTCATTATCTAAAGCCTCCATCTTGGTAGTTTGCTCTTCAACCTTACCAGATAAAAGATTTTGAGCTTGTTTCAATTTCGCCACTTCACCTCTCAAAGAGCCTGATAATTGTTGTAGAGTTGTATTTAATCCTTGAATCGCTTCCCATAATATTTCCATTGTAACAACAGCAGGTCTCACAATATCTCCAATTCTCATGGAGGGTTCGCTTTGGTTTCCCGCAGGCAAGGGAGTCTGTACCGCCAGACCTGTCTGGGATGTTGTTTCAACTGGCGATGACGTGGCAACGGAGTCTCCACTTACAGCCGCTGGGGTTCCACATCCTGGTATTCCAGCTTGCTGTTGCACCGCTGTCTCTGTTACTCCTCCGGGTCTTGGAGGCGCTGTTATCGGGGGAGGGCTTAATGTCACTCCCTCAATGCTATGGTCCGATACTTCCTCCGGACCTCTCGAAGCGTCAACCCGAGTCCCCGGCGCTCACATACCCGATTCCTCCAGGGTCATCTGGCGTGTGGAAGGTGGATTCACCCGGCTCGTGGAGGTGAGCAAATTGGGCTTCTCTTTCCTCTTCCCCATTACAGGTCCGAGGTAACTCCCATTCACCTGGTCCCTATTATGAGTCAGGAGCTGCTACTCTAGGCGCCATCTTGGATCAGCTCGCATCATCCTCACTTTAATATTCCCTTATCTCTTGTTTGTCCTGTTTGTCTGTCCTAATTAGATTGTAAGCTCTGTTGAGCAGGGACTGTCTCTTCATGTTCAAATGTACAGCGCTGCGTACGTCCCTTGATGTGGGCTAGCAGGCAGGTAGATTTGTTATATATTCTCTTTGACTGATTGATTGTTAATGCCTATTCTTTTTCTTTGTGATGGAAATGTTGCAAAAACATTTATGAAATTAAAAACAACAACTTATATTCCGCCTGTTCACTTCGACCAAATGTACCAAGTGGATCACATCATCAGCATTAATACAGTTTCCATAAAACTCATAAAGCACACAATCAAGCAATAGAAGCTGACATAGACTCAAAGTCTCAAATGCAAATGTTAGCCCTCATGTTTTACTTCTAGCAGCCTTCACTTATTCCAAACAGCCAGATCTTCAATGCTTTTGAAACTGTAAATATCAATTTTAACTGTATTGTAATTTTATTTTAATCTAATGTTATTTTATTTGTAACCTGTAAACTGCCTAGATGCAACATATTTATGATTCACGGTATATCAAAAAATAAAATATACACTGTAATTCCCCATATTAGGTATCTCTCCTGAAAATGACCTATTTTTTTAGTTTTCACCATCTTACTATCCTTCCCCCCTGGAACCACAAAAATATTTTGACTTAGTAGATCTAAGCACCACAAAGGGCTATATCGCTGTAATTTCTGGGGTGCGGTTCCATGATAGACCCCCAATGCCATATATAGTAACGGCAGATAAAGACCTGAGCAGTCCATCCATTCTATCTAACAAGATAAACTCATTTTACACGGTATGTGCTACTTTATATGTATACCTGAGTTTGATTTGTCCTCAGGGCACAGACCGTAGAGGTCTGCCCAGCACTCTTCTTGTACTAAAAGTTCGGAAGCTAACGTCGCAGCCCCTTAAAATTTACACTCCAGCCCATCCATATCTATTCAGTCACGATCAGGGCACAGATCATAGAATCCGCCCTGCACCGCTTTTACTCTCCAAATACCGGCGTTGCCACCCAATCTCCACTAAGATTCCGTAGACCCATTCCTTCTAAACAGGATTCCTTTGTGTTTATCCCATGCATGTTTGAATTCCATTACTGTTTTCATCACCACCTGCAGCGGGAGGGCATTCCATGTATCCACCATCCTGTCTGTGAAAAAATACTTCCTGACATTACTCCTGAGTCTGCCCCCCCCTCTTCAACCTCAATTCATGTCGTCTAGTTCTACCGCCTTCCCATCTCCGGAAAAGGTTTGTTTGCGGATTAATACCTTTCAAATATTTGAACATCTGTATCACGTCACCCCTGTTTCTCCTTTCCAATGCCAGACCTAAAAGCTTAACATTTCCCCACAGCTCCACTGGGAGCCAGTGTAATACTGCTAAAAGTAGGGTAACACTCTCCTGTTATTCACTATGTGTTAGTTTCCACTGCCCCATTCTGAATCCTCTGTAGTTTACCTTGTTTTTTAGGGAGCCCAACACGGGTAGCATTACAGTGATCTATGTGGGTTAACAAAACCCTCTGTATCACAGTCTTAAAGTCTTGTAATCTAAGAAATGGCCATATCTGGCAGACTAATGGTAATTTACCTCAGGCCACCCAAATTCTTTACTGCTAGGTCTATGGCTGGCGGTAAGATCTGAGACCCTAAATGGACGCGTGGCAATTTTGATTTTGCCACATGTCCATTTTCAGGGGGGGGGGGGGGGGGGAGAAAAAAAGACCTTTTTTTTTTACAGGTGCACTGAAAAATTGTGTTTCTTTTTCTTACATTTGTACCCTGCGCTTTCCCACTCATAGCAGGTTCAATGCGGCTTACATATTATATACAGGTACTTATTTGTACCTGGGGCAATGGAGGGTTAAGTGACTTGCTCAGAGTCACAAGGAGCTGCCTGTGCCTGTAGTGGGACTCGAACCCAGTTCCTCAGGACCAAAGTCCACCACCCTAACCACTAGGTCACTCCTCCACTGTTGCTACTATTTGAGATTCTACATGGAATGTTGCTATTCCACTAGCAACATTCCATGTAGAAGTCAGCCCTTGCAGATCACCAATGTGGCCGCGCAGGTTTCTGCTTCTGTGAGTCTGACGTCCTGCACGTATGTGCAGGATGTCAGACTCACAGAAACAGAAGCCTGCGCAGCCTTCTACATTGAATGTTGCTAGTGGAATAGCAACATTCCATGTAGAATCTCCAATAGTAGCAACATTCCATGTAGAATCTCCAGTAGTATCTATTTTATTTTTGTTACATTTGTACCCTGCGCTTTCCCACTCATGGCAGGCTCAGTGCGGCTTACATGGGCCAATGGAGGGTTAAGTGACTTGCCCAGAGTCACAAGGAGCTGCCTGTGCCTGTAGTGGGACTCGAACCCAGTTCCCCAGGACCAAAGTCCACCACTCTAACCACTAGGCCACATGATTCTGCATGTGTCCAAAACCCGCGCCTTCACTACTGCAGGCCATTTTTCAGCGTGCCTTTGTAAAAGGACCCCTAATAGATCTGATAGCATAATCCGACAACTGCACCTGAGTCACTGGCTAGATTCTTACCACTCCAAAATAAATTACTTGTTGGATTAACTGCCGCATTTTACCAGTGATTTTATCTTTATCTTGTCACACATGCTGAAGATCATCCTGACATAAATCCCTCTCTGTTTTTGATCTCTGATTTATTCCAGCGCCATTCACATCTTCAGAGCTTTTGCTAAAGCCCTTGCAACTCTGAAGAACAATTATTCATATAGCCTGTGGTCCTCTGTGTCGCCTGTTTATGTGGAAACAAGTCCTCGATTACCTCTCTACATAGCAAGTTCCATTCATTGATTAAAACTTCTACACCATTCCCTTTGCTTTCTAAGTTGCGTAGGCGCCTATCCAACGGGGCATCAATTTGGAACTACCTCCCCAGGCGGAAATTCAATTTTTTACGTGCATCCAATACGTGCAGCAGAAAATATTTTTTATTTTCTACCGAGTGGCATTAACTGGGTGGTAATGGGCAGTGTACGCGTGCTAGCGATTAGCACCCCGGTTACTGCGTGAGACCTTACCGCTAAGTCAGTGGGTGGTGGTAAAGTCTCAGGCCCAAAATGGACGCGCGTCGATTTTTATTTTGCCACACGTCCATTTTTGGCTAAAAAAAAACAGGCCTATTTTGTTGGCGCGCTGAAAAACGCACCTGCGGGTGTCCAATACATGCGCCTACAACAGTGCAGGCCATTTTTCAGTGCACCTTAGTAAAAAGACCCTTAAAATCCTATCCTTTCCAAAATCTAGCTGGGTCAGTCAAAGGTTATTTACTTATAAATGACTTTTCTCCCCCTACTTATAATTTTTGTTCTAACTTTAACTTAAAAATATATGAGCAAAATAAACGTATGATATATATTTGTTACTATATAATTAAGTCTTAAGGGAACGGGGTTAAAAGTAGTGAAGGACTGGAAACTGAAATAATTCTATTAGGCAACGTTCCTGGAGACATCTCAGGACGTTACAGCTTCTTGAGTAACCGATATGGTTACCTTCTCCAATGAGGAGGACAATATTAGAGTGCTTAAATCTTATCTTAGGAAAAATGATGCGGTTTTGGTGAGACTATTCAGGTGTTTTAGATATGGCAAGAGTCACACAGTTATGTAGAAGGAATTTCGTGAGTTAAAAAGCTCTCTTCTTTCAGAGAGGGTCCCTTTTACTTTTAAGATTGCCCTGCAGACCTGCAGTTGTTTGGTGAGTTACTGGAATGTGAAATATGTAGTTTTGATCCCACACAATGAGCGATTTCTTATAAATGTTTCCTGATAAGGGTAGGGGATAATTGCAGCTGTTGAAATTAGGCTCTAATGGACAAAGCTTTATTGGTGAATGATATGTTCCTCATTTGTTTTTTAAATTATTATTATTACTATTATAGCGTTAAGTTGTCTTCATTGTTCTCATTAATGTGGCTATGTGTATTTCATGTATTATTGGGTATCTGAAGTACATAAGTACATAAGTAATGCCACACTGGGAAAAGACCAAGGGTCCATCGAGCCCAGCATACTGTGTACGACAGCGGCCAATCTAGGCCAAGGGCACCTGGCAGGCTTCCAAAACGTACAAACATCCTATACATGTTATTCCTGGAATTGTGGATTTTTCCCAAGTCCGTTTATTAGTGGTTTATGGACTTGTCCTTTAGGAAACCGTCTAACCCCGTTTTAAACTCTGCTAAGCTAACCGCCTTCACCACGTTCTCCGGCAACGAATTCCAGAGTTTAATTATGCGTTGGGTGAAGAAACATTTTCTCCGATTTGTTTTAAATTTACTACACTGTAGTTTCATAGCATGCCCCCTAGTCCTAGTATTTTTGGAAAGCGTGAACAGACGCTTCACATCCACCTGTTCCACTCCACTCATTATTTTATATACCTCTATCATGTCTCCCCTCAGCCGTCTCTTCTCCAAGCTGAAAAGCCCTAGCCTCCTTAGTCTTTCTTCATAGGGAAGTCGTCCCATCCCCGCTATCATTTTAGTCGCCCTTCGCTGCACCTTTTCCAATTCGACTATATCTTTCTTGAGATGCGGCGACCAGAATTAAACACAATACTCAATGTGTGGTCGCACCATGGAGCGAGACAATGGCATTATAACATCCTCACACCTGTTTTCCATACCTTTTCTAATAATACTCAACATTCTATTCGCTTTCCTAGCCACTGCAGCACACTGAGCAGAAGGTTTCAGTGTATTATCGATGACGACACCCAGATCCCTTTCTTGGTCCGTAACTCCTAACATGGAACCTTGTATGATGTAGCTAGCGATTCCCATGTGTCAATGCTAACAAAGCCAATTCTTGGTAACATAGTAACATAGTAGATGACGGCAGAAAAAGACCTGCACTGTCCACCCAGTCTGCCCAACAAGATAAACTCACGCGTCATTTTTTGTGTATACCTTACCTTGATTTGTACCTGTCTTTTTCAGGGCACAGACCGTATAAGTCTGCCCAGCACTATCCCCACCTCCCAACCACCCGCCCCGCCTCCCACCACCGGCTCTGGCACAGACCGTATAAGTCTGTCTAGCACTATCCCCACCTCCCAACTACCAGCCCTGGTGAATGGGTTTTGTTGGCATTGCCGCACTGGGAATCGCTAGCATGATTTAGTAAAAGAGGCCCATTGTCTTTTGGATTAGATTTTCAAAAGAAAAGATGAATTAAAAGAAAACCACAAACACAACACTGACAAAGCATGTGCTCTCAACAAATTCCAAAACTCATTTCCCTTGGCACTAACGGAAAGTCTAAAGTACTTCCCTTTAAGAAAAGATAGCATGAAATGAATCTGGAACATGTTTTGGGGTTAAGACCTGGTCCTGGAGGCACCCCAGCCGGTCAGGTTTTCAGGATATCCACAATGAATATTCATGAGAGAGATCTGCATGCATGCAAATCTCTCTCATGAATATTCATTGCGGATATTCTGAAAACCTGACCGGCTGGGGTGCCTTCAGGACCAGGTTTGGGAACCCCTGAGTTTAAGACAGTGCTGTTATGTAGGGTTGTAATTTGTCTTCTGTTGTTAAACAGTGTGTGTGTGACACTGAAATAAAGTGGGATTGTTCTTTGGCGCCTGGATTCTCAGATTCATTCATGATTGATTTGCAGCTGAGTTAAAACCAAGGCCTCACTTACAGCTGCCCCTTGCTTGTCATACTGCTGCACACTTTTTGCTGCTTAATTTGGTGCTGCATACTGTTACCTTGAAGGTGAAGGTCTCATTGAAAACTGGATTGAGAGTCTTTCTGTGGACTTTAGTCTCAAATTTTTTCTTCTTGTCGGGGAGAAAGAACACCTTGACATAGGGATCCGAAGTGCCACCCATGTCTAGGGCAGGAAGTTCAGCTGCTTGAATCACACCAACTTGCATCTGATAAGAGGACAAAAGAAAGATTGAAATAAATGCCCCGGAATATTGGTGCAAAATTAACTATATTAGCATATCTAGATACCTTTGTAACTCTGTAACTTCTTAAAACCTTGAGTTGCAATAAGAAGCCAGGACAGGGGCGTAGCCAGACAACAGATTTTGGGTGGGCCTAGGCAAGAGGTGGGTGGGCACCAAGTGTTTTACCCCCCCCCCCCCCCCACCAAAAAATATCTCAGTTGGCGGGAAAACACTTCTTTCCACCTTGGCAGTCTGCAGCAGGCATGCGCTGAAAACTGAGCATATGCAGATGTCAGAATCGTAGAGAGTAGCGTTTTAGTTACCATCAGGGGGAAGTCCTCAGCTGGCAGAGCTTGGGATCCCCACCAGCTACCACTAAACGTGTGCTACTGTTGAGAGGGCCTGAGCCCTAAGTGGGTGGGCCCTGGCCCACCCAGGCCCACCTGTGGCTATGCCACTGAGCCAGGACCTTTCTATTCAACTAGCATGGCTTTATTTATTTATTTGTTTACTCATTTTTTTTAGCCCTTCCTCCTGACAACGCCCAGAATGGGTTACAGAAATTACATTCAGAATAATAAAACATAAAGCAATACTTTAGTAATAAAACAGTCAAACATTAATTTCAAATTGACAGAGAGCCGTTCAATGCAACAGTTCCACAGCCATCTTCCAAAAATAGATACGTTTTTACTGCATTCGAAAAGCCCAATAAATCATCAATATATCTTATGGTAGAAGGCAACCTATTCCATAACCAGATCAAAAAGTTAGAGTAGGCTCATGCTTGAGCACATTCAAATAGAGAAGCTCTAGCAGAAGGCAAAACAAAATGTCTCTCACTCTGGCATTGAAGCAATCGCTTAAGGGCATAGGGGTCCTTTTACCAAGCTGCGGGAAAAAGGGCCCTGTGCTGTTTTTCTCCTGTGCCAGGGTTTTTTTTTTTACTGTGGTGGGTAAAAAGACCCCAGGCACACAGAATTCTTACCACATGGCCATGCGACGGGGAGCCCTTAATGCCACCCATTGAAGTGGCGATAAGGGTTCCTGCGCTAACTCGGAAGTAACCGGGCAGTACAGAGCGATGCCCGATTACTGCTGGGTTACCGCCAAGCAAGCCATTTCTGGGGGGGGGGGGGTTCTTTTTCACCCGGAAATGGCACACGCTCGGGGCTGGACTACTGCCTGCAGCTGCGTTGGGCTGGTGGTAGTCCCGGAAGAGCAAGCGGTAAGCCTGTGTTGGGCATACCGCCGCTCTGTTAAAGGGCCCCATATTTGGGAGCCATATCACCAAAAACTCTGAATGCTAACGACAACATTTTAAAAACACAGCATTTGCAGACAGCTCAATCTGAAGTGGTCAAAAGCAGGAGAAACGCAAGGAGTTAAATATGAAATTTTATAAAGTTTTTTTTCCATATTTATAGCTTGTTATACACACAGATCGGGGCTTTGATAAAATTGTGTTAATTTTATTAAAATATCACAATGACCTTGCCTCTTTTTACATGTTAATGACAAAAGACATATTTGATGTTACTATTTGTTGTCAAATTTGCTTATAAGAAAAGGGGGCTATAGCAGGGGCGTAGCCAGACACCCAATTTTGGGTGGGCCTGGGCCCAAGATAGGTGGGCAGAACTCCACCCTGTCCCACAAGTAATTTGGTCTCTCCCTCTCTCGCCTGCATGCCATGTGGTTTCTCAAACATCCCCCTCCCCCGCATACCGTTTAAATAGATTTTCACAGGCAGCGAGCAGCAACTAATACACACTGCTCATGTTGGCCCCACAGCCTTCCCACTGATGCAACTTCCTGTTTCCGCATACAGTGGGGGAAATAAGTATTTGATCCCTTGCTGATTTTGTAAGTTTGCCCACTGACAAAGACATGAGCAGCCCATAATTGAAGGGTAGGTTATTGGTAACAGTGAGAGATAGCACATCACAAATTAAATCCGGAAAATCACATTGTGGAAAGTATATGAATTTATTTGCATTCTGCAGAGGGAAATAAGTATTTGATCCCTCTGGCAAACAAGACCTAATACTTGGTGGCAAAACCCTTGTTGGCAAGCACAGCGGTCAGACGTCTTCTGTAGTTGATGATGAGGTTTGCACACATGTCAGGAGGAATTTTGGTCCACTCCTCTTTGCAGATCATCTCTAAATCATTAAGAGTTCTGGGCTGTCGCTTGGCAACTCGCAGCTTCAGCTCCCTCCATAAGTTTTCAATGGGATTAAGGTCTGGTGACTGGCTAGGCCACTCCATGACCCTAATGTGCTTCTTCCTGAGCCACTCCTTTGTTGCCTTGGCTGTATGTTTTGGGTCATTGTCGTGCTGGAAGACCCAGCCACGACCCATTTTTAAGGCCCTGGCGGAGGGAAGGAGGTTGTCACTCAGAATTGTACGGTACATGGCCCCATCCATTCTCCCATTGATGCGGTGAAGTAGTCCTGTGCCCTTAGCAGAGAAACACCCCCAAAACATAACATTTCCACCTCCATGCTTGACAGTGGGGACGGTGTTCTTTGGGTTATAGGCAGCATTTCTCTTCCTCCAAACACGGCGAGTTGAGTTCATGCCAAAGAGCTCAATTTTTGTCTCATCTGACCACAGCACCTTCTCCCAATCACTCTCGGCATCATCCAGGTGTTCACTGGCAAACTTCAGACGGGCCGTCACATGTGCCTTCCGGAGCAGGGGGACCTTGCGGGCACTGCAGGATTGCAATCCGTTATGTCGTAATGTGTTACCAATGGTTTTCGTGGTGACAGTGGTCCCAGCTGCCTTGAGATCATTGACAAGTTCCCCCCTTGTAGTTGTAGGCTGATTTCTAACCTTCCTCATGATCAAGGATACCCCACGAGGTGAGATTTTGCGTGGAGCCCCAGATCTTTGTCGATTGACAGTCATTTTGTACTTCTTCCATTTTCTTACTATGGCACCAACAGTTGTCTCCTTCTCGCCCAGCGTCTTACTGATGGTTTTGTAGCCCATTCCAGCCTTGTGCAGGTGTATGATCTTGTCCCTGACATCCTTAGACAGCTCCTTGCTCTTGGCCATTTTGTAGAGGTTAGAGTCTGACTGATTCACTGAGTCTGTGGACAGGTGTCTTTCATACAGGTGACCATTGCCGACAGCTGTCTGTCATGCAGGTAACGAGTTGATTTGGAGCATCTACCTGGTCTGTAGGGGCCATATCTCTTACTGGTTGGTGGGGGATCAAATACTTATTTCCCTCTGCAGAATGCAAATAAATTCATATACTTTCCACAATGTGATTTTCCGGATTTAATTTGTGATGTGCTATCTCTCACTGTTACCAATAACCTACCCTTCAATTATGGGCTGCTCATGTCTTTGTCAGTGGGCAAACTTACAAAATCAGCAAGGGATCAAATACTTATTTCCCCCACTGTAGGTGGGAATACGTCAGAGGGAAGACTGTGGGGCCAGTACGAGCAGTATGTATCAGTCGCTTCTCGCTGCAGGCGAGGATCTGCTAGTTACAAGGTATGCAGGAGAGACAGTTGTCGGGAGTTTTGGGCTGGTGGGACTTGGGGATCCCTGCCAGTCACAGCTTAGGTGTGCTGCTACTGGGTGGGTCTGATCCCAAAGTGGATGGGCCTGGGCCCACCCGGGCCCACCCTTGGCTACACCACTGGGATATAGTCAGTGGTGTGCTGGAGCAGGCTCTCACAGGCTCGCAAGAGCCGGTTGTTAAGTTTTTAAGAATTTTGGGAGCTGGTTGTTAAAGTAGGGCCCTCCATGGCTACTTTAACTACTGGCTCCCAAAATGTGGGCTTGGGCCCCCTGCTGAAGCATCTTTTACTTTGCTGGTGGGGATGCTGAGTCCTGCCAGCCAAGTAAATAGACTACTGCTGCTCCCCGCTCCTTGTTTCCAGCTCTGGGCAGCAGGCTGGGACTTCTCGAGCATGTGAAAGAAGTTCCAGTATGTTGCTCAGAGCAAGACGGGAGTGGTGGCAGTCCATTTATTGGCTGCCAGCAAAGGTATGCCTAGCGTGCCCGCACGAAGGGAGGGAGGAGAGAGAGGCAAGTGTTGCTCCCACCTCCCCCCCCCCCCCCAAGACGGGAGTGGTGGCAGTCCATTTATTGGCTGCCAGCAAAGGTATGCCTAGCGTGCCCGCACGAAGGGAGGGAGGAGAGAGAGGCAAGTGTTGCTCCCACCTCCCCCCCCCCCCCCCCCCACCTCCCCCGGCCCTTCCAACTGCAGAGCTGGCTACCTCCGGAGAAAGAGCCTGTTGTTAAAAATTTACCAGCACACCCCTGGATATAGTGTATTGACAGATGCTTTCAAAGCATCTCTTTATCCTGAGGGCACTGGCCAGCTTCTAGCTCTGCTGTACTTTTCTGCTACAGTGTAATTTCTACCCTACAGTGTAGGTTTCTTACCCTGAAGGGAGTTTCACTCATGATGCCATTAGACCTGAGATTTCTCAACCTGTTCTGTGAAACCCAGCTAGTCACGTTTTCAGGATACTTATTTATTTTTATTAATTGATTGATTGGGATTTATTAACCGCCTTTATGAAGAGATTCACCCAAGGCGGTGTACAGCAGGTACAGTTTAACATAAAACTTACAATTTTGATTAACAGCATAACGATAGCAAAATAACCAAGTATAAACATTGTGAAAATGATGCTATTGTCATGATGAAGCTCCCACCTCAGGATCCCAGGTCCCTCTTTCACTCAGGATGAGCTGGTTCTCAGTATGCAGATTTTATGCAAATTAATCTACTACCCTTTTCTGCTCAGGGTGACCTGCTTCTCACAAGGCAAACATAGTCAGGTCTCACCAATCAGGCTATTTTCATACACATCTTTATTCCAGCCTCTGGGGCACACTTCTTTTAGCTTAAAACACTTTCACACGCTTAAACAGTTCTTCCAGCTTAACCATTTCATTTCTTCCTACTCAGTGCAATCTTCCATTTTAAACATTTCTTCTTGCACAGTTCAATATCCATAGATTTCTTCCCCCTGAGCCCTCTCACACAGGCCTTTGGGCTCAGTACTAACTCAGTCCCTGGACACACAGTCCCTCCTTGTAGCACACAGCTCTAGACACACAGTCTTTTCATCTTGGACACACAGTCCCTCTTCACTGTTCTAGACACACAGTCTTTTCCTCTGGGACACACAGTACCTCTACCCCCAGTCCAAAGGGCACAGCCAGTACTTCTCATGGGGATCCCCCTGCTTCAGTTACCAGCCCTCTTCTTCAGCTGCCAGCTCTCCTTTCCTCCCTCACAACTCAGGTGGGGTCTTAAGTGGTTAATGGCCAAACAGGACCCAGCCCATAACCTGCTGCACCTGTTTCCACCTCCAGGACTCTCCCCGGTCCTAGCGACCTCCATCTATACCTCCCCTTACTGGCTCCCTTTAGTGACTCACCCAGCCCTTCTCCATGGACATTTTAGGGAGAACAGCGCCCTCTAGGGGCCTAACCAGGGTAGGACAGCCTCTTCCTCCTCACAACATAAATAACAATAAATGAGGTAAATTTGAAAACAGTAAAATTGAAACCTAATCATAGAACTCCTGTGAAACAGTATCAAAAATATAACAGCACTGGAATTCAAATACCAGAGATATAATACAAGGTTAGCATAATACTAATGAAACACCTAAACGGCACACATTTAGAAATTCAGGGCCTCTTTTACAAAGCCGGGCTACCGATTCGCGGTGCAGCAGATGAGGGGAAGCCCATTCAATTCCCATGGGCTTCCTCTCATTTGCCGTGCAGGAATCGCTAGCACAGCTTTGTAAAAGAAGCCCTTAACTAACATAGATATGATGCTAAAGATTTTCTACGATACAGCTTACCTCTTTTTTTAGCTCTACAGTGGTATTTTCCATGCTATTTATCTTCCTTTACGCATTGTCTTTTTAAAGACCAGCTCATGTCTATTTTACCAGACATATTACGAAGGATAAGCTGATTGTCATGCATACAGACTCCTGAAGTAGGCACACCAGTACCAAAACATGATATCACCACCAACTTACTTAACACCATCTCTCCTACTATCACCCCCCCCCCCATCTGTCATATCCTCAACCTCTCTCTCTCCACTGCAACTGTCCCTGACACCTTCAAGCATGCCGTAGTCACACCTCTGCTCAAAAAACCATCACTTGACCCTACCTGTCCTTCCAACTACCGCCCCATTTCCCTCCTACCCTTCCTTTCCAAGATACTTGAACGCGCCGTTCACAGCCGTTGCCTTGATTTTCTCTCCTCTCGTGCCATCCTCGATCCGCTTCAATCCGGCTTTCGCCCCCTACACTCGACAGAAACGGCTCTATCTAAAGTCTGCAATGACCTGTTCCTTGCCAAATCCAAAGGTCACTACTCCATCCTCATCCCCCTCGACCTATCCGCCGCTTTTGACACTGTCAATCGCAATTTACTTCATGCCACACTGTCCTCTTTTGGGTTCCAGGGCTCTGTCCTCTCCTGGTGCTCCTCTTATCTCTCCCACCGCACCTTCAGAGTACACTCTCATGGCTCTTCCTCCACCCCCATCCCGCTCTCTGTTGGAGTTCCTCAAGGATCTGTACTTGGACCCCTTCTTTTTTCAATCTACACCTCTTCCCTGGGCTCGCTGATCTCATCTCATGGTTTCCAGTACCATCTTTATGCTGATGACACCCAGCTTTACCTCTCCACACCTGACATCACTGCGGAAACCCAGGCCAAAGTATCGGCCTGCTTGTCCGACATTGCTGCCTGGATGACCAACCGCCACCTGAAGCTGAACATGGCCAAGACCGAGCTTATTGTCTTCCCACCCAAACCCTCTTCTCCTCTCCCTCCACTCTCTATCTCAGGTGACAACACCCTCATCGTCCCTGTCTCATCTGCCCGCAACCTTGAAGTCATCTTCGACTCTTCCCTCTCCTTCTCTGCGCATATCCAGCAGATAGCCAAGTCCTGTCACTTCTTCCTTTACAACATTAGCAAAATTCACCCTTTCCTCTCTTAGCACACCACCCAAACTCTCATCCACTCTCTCTTTACCTCTCGCCTTGACTACTGCAACCTACTCCTCACTGGCCTCCCTTTTTGCCACCTATCCCCCCTTCAGTCCGTTCAGAACTCTGCTGCACGTCTTATCTTCCGCCTCAACCGATATGCTCATATCACCCCTCTCCTCAAGTCACTTCACTGGCTTCTGATCAGGTACCGCATACAGTTCAAGCTTCTCCTCCTAACCTACAAATGCACTCAATCTGCAGCCCCTCCCTACCTCTCTACCCTCATCTCCCCTTACGTTCCTACCCGTAACTTCCGCTCTCAAGACAAATCCCTCCTTTCAGTACCCTTCTCCACCACCGCCAACTCCAGGCTCCGCCCTTTCTGCCTCGCCTCACCCCATGCGTGGAATAATCTCCCTGAGCCCATACGCCAGGCCCCTTCCCTGCCCATCCTCAAATCCCTGCTAAAAGCCCATCTCTTCAATGCCGCCTTTGGCACCTAACCACTATTCAAGAAATCTAGACTACCCCAACTTGTCATTTCATCCTTTAGATTGTAAGCTCCTTTGAGCAGGGACTGCCCCTTTTTTGTTAAATTGTACAGCGCTGCGTAACCCTAGTAGCGCTATAGAAATGTCAAGTAGTAGTAGTAGTAGTATATCACGTCGAGTCACCTGAATCATCACCCTTTATTTCAATTTGGAGTCCTGAGTCTGTGTTTGAAGAGCCTGATCCAGTTCCCGCTCCTCGTTTTTAGACGTTGTCTACAATACAGCTTACCATTTATATAGTGTATATAGAGGGGCATTTTCGACATGACGTCTAAATCTGAATTTGGATGTTTTTCACAAAACATCCAAATTCTGAACAGAAAAGAAAGTCATTTTCGAAAAAGAAAAACGTCTCTCTTTTTTTCGAAAATACTATGGACGTTTTGTATTTTGGACATTTTGTGATTTGGACGGGGGTTTTTTTTGTCCATTTTCGAAAAAAACAAAAACAAAAACCATCCAAGTGCAAAACGTACAAAATCTTGGGATGTAGGAGGAGCCAGCATTTTTAGTAGACTGGTCCCCCTGACATCCCAGGACAGCAATAGGGCACCTTAGGGGCACTGCAGTGGACTTCATAAAATGCTCCCAGGTACACATCTGACCATTGCTCACTTACTTTGTCTGCTGAGCCCCCCAAAACCCATTATCCCCAACTGTACACCACTACCATAGCCCCTACAGGTGAAGGGGGCACCTATATGTGGGTACAGTGGGTTTCTGGTGAGTTTTGGAGGGCTCAAAGTTTCCTCCACAATTGTAACAGGTAGGGAGACGAAGGAGGCTGGGTTCACCTGTCTGCACCCACTACTAGCCTACTCCAGGGACCTGCATGCTATTTTGATGGACCTGAGTATAACATCTGAGGCTGGCAAGTAATGTTTTTCATCACATTTTTGGGGAGTGGGTTAGTGACCACTGGGGGAATAAGGGGAGGTCATTCCTGATTTCCTCCAGTGGTCATCTGGTCATTTAGGGCAACTTTTTTTTTGCCTTATTCGTAATAAAAGTCTAGCTCAAAATGTCTAAGTTTTAGTCCTGGACGTTTATTTTTTTGTTCCATTATGGCTGAAAAACGTCTAAGTCTTAGGAACACCCAAGTCCCGCCCTGAAATGTCCCCTTGAGATCTGGGCATACTTCTGATGAACTTCATAGAAAAACGTCTAAAAATAGGTTTCGAAAATACTGATTTGGACGCTTTTATGAGAAAAACATCCAAATGCTGACTTTTGTCACTTTTTAGACGTTTTTCTCTTTTGAAAATGAGCCTGATAGCATCCTTCCCCTCTCCCTCCAAAGAAAGATTTGGGAACCTCTGCATTAGAGCAAATTGGAAAATAGAATGTTTCCATTGGTCATCCTGAGGAGAAATACTATGGTCACACCTGGGATGTTTAATGATGTCATCACACATCTGTGCCCAGGATGCAGGTCATCTTCCCAACATTTCCACAGCGCTAACACTTGCCAGTAAGCAGTCCTCTGATTGCCCTTTTGCTACGTTCTTACACTACCGGTTGGGATTGGCTCCAAATTCTCTCCATTCATTCCAGTGCACTGGTTACCTGGTTATTCTGGAAATCATAGTCCAAGGAGAACTGCAGCTTTCCCAGGTTCTCTTCCTCTTTTTCCTCCTCCTTTTCTTCTCCCTCTGTCAATCCGGTTTCTGCGTCATCATCGTCGTCCTGTTTGTTCTGAAGACGGGAAGCAGAACAAGCAAGGTCAACCGTTGCATTTTGACACCATCATACATGCAGAAAGAAATGTTTCCTTCTTGATCCTACGAAATGATTTCAGTCAAAAGAACATTTTGTTTTGCTTTTTCAAGGATTAGTGATAGTAATTTATCTCTCTGATAGTTTTCATTATGTCCTGTAATTTAATAAAGTACTTTTCTGTGCTGTTAATGTATGTGTAATGGTTGCCTGAATCTTAGGGATGCACTCAACAAACCTCCAATATCTTTACCTAGTAGTCTGAAAGAAGAATGGAGCTCCTTTAAATACAACCCTCTTGTAATTCTAGGGATCCTCGTAGTCTCTAAACTAAATAATGTGTCCTCCCTTTAACTCTGCCTCCCTTCAGCTTGGAGAAGAAATATGAGAAAGGTCTATAAAATACTGAGCAGCGTGGAACAGGTAGACATGAATCGCTTGTTTACTCTTTCCAAAAATAAGAAGCTACTATGGGGGAATTCATCAAGCAGCATTAGGGCCATAATGCACATTATTTGGCCCTAATGCCGCTGTCCCCAAAATAACAAGGGGATATTTAAGTCGCAGCGGGTTCCTAATTAATGAAATGCAAAATATGCAAATGAATATTTTGCATCTTATTAATATGAAAATGCACTAACACAACTTGCAGTGATACACCGCAACTCACATTAGGACCGCAGAGCCATGGTAAAATGTATTTTACCATCTGGGAGTATTGGGCTGCCTTAATGGTTGGTCCAGGCTGCACCCCATCCAACACAAAAGGAGCCTCCTGACACAAGGAGCCCTCCTCTGAAGACCCCCCCCCCCCCCCCACAGGGGCTACATTTGAATCTCATTGGTGGTCCAACAGGGGTCCTGGGGTGATCTTCAGGAGGCCGGTGGTGGTCCAGGGAGTCATCTTCCTGGGGTGGACTTCAGCAGGATTGATGCCCAGTTGCTCCTGCCTCTATGGCAAAATAGCACCCCTAGTGATAACTGCGCATGACTACCGCTAGGGGGTCATACATCCATATAAGGAAATGTTTTCTTATATGGACATATTACCCCCTAGTGGTAGTCATGTGTGATTACTGCTAGGGCACCATTTTGCTGGAGCACAGGAGAGGCAGGAGAAAATGAGCATCCGGGCTCACCCAGGGAGATGAGGATGACCCCCCTCCCCCACTGGACCACCAACGAACTTCAAAGGTAGCCCTTGTGGGGGGGGGCGGTCTTCAGGAGGCTCCTTCTGTGTGGGGGAGCTCCTTTTGTGTCTGTGGGAGGCGGCCTTGGAGCATCTGGCTGTGGTTTGAAAGCTCGATGCCCCTGGGCCATGAGAATAACGCTGCTTGCGAGGTGGCTCACAAGCAGTTTTATTCCCTAGCATAGGATTCAGCAACCTGCGGTATGGGGATCCTGCAGGTTGCTGAATCCTGCAGTGCATCAAAGTGTGGAAAAGGGCGAACCTTTACCGTACCTTGATGGATATCCCTCCTAAGTAGTAAATTTAAAACAGACCGGAGAAAATATTTCTTCACATAATGTGTAATTAAACACTTGAATTTGTTGTCAGAGAATGTGTTAAAAGCAGTTAGCTTGGCAAGGTTTTAAAAAGGTTTGGATAATTTTCTAAAAGAAAAGTCTATAAGACATTAAGATGGACTTGGGAAAATCCACTGCTTATTCCTACAGTCTGTTTTACTGTTCTGGGATCTTGCCAGGTACTTGTGACCTGGATTGGCCACTGTTGGAAACAGGATATTGGGCTTGATAGACCTTTAGTTTGTCTCATTATGGCAAACACTTATGTTCCTACTGTTTATCCCCCTTTTTTTTAATCTTTCTTGTATCCCACTATTATCCAAAAACAAATTTTGGTTCAAAGTGGCTTACGATTTACATTTTGGTGGAGTTACAATAGTGTTGTGCAGTGTGGAGAGGGCATCTATAGTTCGTGTGGTTATTCATAGAGTTTTTGAAGAGATAGATTTTGAGTTCAGTTGTAGAATTTTGGGTCAATATTCTGCAAGAGTGATCAGTGGTTTTTTGTTTTGTCTTTTTAAGTACCAGCCACAGTGGCCAAAAAAAATCTGGATATTTCATGCTAGTATACAGATAGGGTGGGTAGTACCAGCACTATTTGGATAGTGGCAATACATAGCCCACAATCCGGATATTTAACCGGATGAAATCAGGACAGTCTTTATGCTGTCTTAACCTTATTCATATAGTTGCCTGGTTAGTGGACTAGGGGGCTCTTTTACAAAGGCGCGCTACCATTTTTAGCACTCGCTAATGATTATCACACCTGTGATAGAAGTGGAGGAGTGGCCTAGTGGTTAGAGCACTGGTATCCCCCTGCTGCTCCTTGTGATCGTGGGCAAAACACTTAACCCTCCATTGCCTCAGGTACAAACTTAGATTGTGAGCCCTCCTGGGACAGAGAAATATCCAGAGTACTTGAATGTAACTCACTTTGAGCTACTACTGAAAAAGGTGTGAGCAAAATCTAAATAAATAAATATATGGAATGTTGCTACTATTGAAGATTCTACATGGAATGTTGCTACTATTAGAGATTCTACATGGAATGTTAATGTTGCTATTCCACTAGCAGCATTCCATGTAGAAGCCTGCCCTTGCAGATCAGCAACGCGGCCACGCAGGCTTCTGTTTCTGTGAGTCTGACGTCCTGCAGAATTATCCAGGTAATGCTGCTGAAAGTCGATGGATTGTTCTGGTCGGTGGCACTTACCAGGAAACGTGTAAGAGAACAGGTGCTGCTACCTGGTGCTTTTGAATATTAGGCTGTTCATTTTCTGTGAGGTACGGCTCTGTGATCCACCTGTAAGAGCATCCCTTTGGGAGGTTGCCAGCATGCAGTTGTGCTGTGAACAGGTTATGAGCTATAATGGATTTCTAGAAGGAGCCCTGCAGTCAGGGCTTTTTTTGAGAGGGTGCTTGTCTGCTAAAATTGAACCATGGACCCCAAGTTTTAATGAGAGCTCAGGCTCTACACAACAATTCTGCCTTGTCATAGATTCTGTGACTGGTTGCAGGGGGCCTGGCTATTATGGGGAGTGGGTCCCTCAGTGATCACCCCACCCCTGAAGGGTGGCCTGGCATTTGAGTACAGGCACCTTTTTCGCTAGAACAAAAGCACTGCCTGCAGTGTATTGGTAATGAATATGGATGTCTTTCTCATGTAGTAAGGCACAGAATAGACACAGGGAGTGGAAGCTGTAATGTGCAGGAGAGTATCTGCAGACCTGGGATAGGGGTTTGCCGGCTGATTGAAGAGTTAAGGATGGAAAAGCAAGCCTGAAACTTTCCAGTCCTCAGATTTTCTTCTCTTAAGTCCTAAAGTATAGACTGAGGAGAGGTACGTAAGTACATAAGTGTTGCCATACTGGGATAGACTGAAGGTCCATCAAGCCCAGCATCCTGTTTCCAACAGTGGCCAATCCAGGTTACAAGTACTTGGCAAGACCCGAAACATTTTATGCAGCTTATCCTAGAAATAAGCAATGGATTTTCCCCAAGTCCATTTTAATAAAGGCTTACGGGCTTTTCTTTTAGGAAGCTATCTAAATCTTTTTTAAACCCCGCTAAGCTAACTGCTTTTACCATTTGGGATTTTGTTTTCCTGGGGAAGAAGCATGTCCTGTCTCTGAGATCAAGTGAGTTCTATTTTTGAGTGGTCAGAAGAGATACTGCAACCCACTGCAGTGTGGGACTCTATATCAAAGGAGGAGGAATTTTCCGGTCAGTATCACCTAGTACAAAAAAGGAGAGGAGGATATCTTACAGAAAAGTGGAGCAGAGTCATTGAATTTTAGATGACATCTTAAGAGGTTTTGGAAACCACAACAGAGAAGTGAGGGGGTCCTGTGTGTGTAGCTTGCAACTTAATTGGAAGAAGGAGGTTCAGCTCCAGAACAATGAGGTGTTTGCTAGATTTCCTCAACTGAAAAAGTTGTGTGTCAGCAAACATTTAAGTTGAAACATCAGCCAGCGTGTAGAGAAATCCCTCCAGAATAGGAGGAGGATAATTGTGCACCAGGTAACTCTACATGGTAATGCAGAGAAGGGCCCAAGATTTCATTGGACTTTCCAATGAATCATCATCTTTTGGCCAAATGGTAAAACTACCATAGCTGGATTTCAAAGTACTATGTTCTAGTTCAAAGATATAGTGGTTATACTCGGGATCTGAGTAAGGTTTTTTAAATTTGCAGTACCATGCCCCTAAGCCACTGACCAAAAGATGATCTTTCAAGGATAACACTCATCCATACTCATGCATTTTAAAGGAATCTCCTTTTCCTGATCAACAGTTGACAGGCACTTAAAATTCTTTAACTGTAAATTGGCCTGGAATGGAGAAGGTTTCGAACATGCATGGAAGCATCCATATCTGTCCCTCCCGCCTCTCCCGCACAGCAGATACAGAAATGAACATTCCAAAGGACCTACCATGAGTTGCCATCCAGGTTAGTCAGATAACACGGACACAGAACAACAACAGAAGGACAAGGAGAGCACAGAGAAGGAAGAGAAGGGAATTATAGGGACACACAAAAACTCACAGCCAATAAACACTTAATGTTCATGAGAAACGACAGACCCCATCCTCTTAAAGGCACAGTGGTTGGACAAACGGCATCATTGGTATTGATTTGGAAATGCTTATCATATAGCTGTATCAAGGTGTGCAGAAGGAACAGAAGCTGCAGTCGCTCAATTTACACAATCAAAAACAAGGTCATTACAGTTTGCTCATTTAAAAAAAAAATGTATTTTCTTGCTGTTTGTTATAGTTTTGTGCGCATTGCAGCGAGCCAGTGTAACACAACGTCTTCCATTTACAGGCAGGAACTGGCAAAGTTGTACAGTCTGTAGCTATTGCCTCAGTGCAAAATGTTAAAAAGGGATGCACGGAAATGTCTGGTCATGGGTGAAAAAGAAAAGAATAACTATGGCACTTGGCATCGCTCAGCTTTATCACTGTTTGGCATTTCTGGTCATCAGTTCTAACTGGCAACTTATCTTCGAGACTCTGTCACCAGTTACAGCTAAGCATGTCACTTCTTATTAGTTAAAGAATGGTAAACTTGTCTTCACTTTTGCATATATCTTCTACAGTTTTCTGTATGTTTCCTGAAAGATTAAAAAGCATTTTCCACAGTTCCTATAGGAAGAGTTTGGTATATGCCATTTATTGCTGATTGCTGGAATCAGTGGCATAACTTCCTGTCTATTCTAGACACTCCTTAGCATAAAGAAAATAAATGTATTCTATATCAGCCTGTAGAATAACGGGATATCAGAACAGTGTTAAATGTGAAAAGCACAGCGTGCTGTAGTTAACACTGGTAATTCATGGTACAACTGTAAATAATGATAAAATAATAATAATGCTATAGTTTTAAATTCTCATAGGGCTCTGCATTACTTTCTGGAATTCAGAACTACCTCTTACTCTACAGTGTATGAATATTTTTCACTGCAAGGGAATTAGTTGCTCTTCTTCTGGGTTATGTTTTCAATTTCTCTCGTTTACCACTGTATTTCTCTAGAAGAAAAACCCTGCAATTGCCCCAAAAGCGTGTCTGCTGTTTCTCTAAACATCGAAAAGCATGATATACCCATGAAGCACAAGGGATATGGGGTTTCCTTCCAACATATTCAAACTATACGTCACAATACATTTACTGGAGTGATAAGATGCACATCCCGTCTTCGTCTGTAGGGTAGAACATTTGACAAAGCATGAGACTATTCAAACAGAGCAAACTGAAACGATGGCAAAATCAAAGTCAGGAATGAGTGTGGGGACAGTGAAATCCATATATAGTCAGATATGGAAGAGAAGTGATTATTTATTTTTATTTATTATTACATTTGTATCCCGTGCTTTCCCATTCAAAGTAGGTTCAATGCGGCTTACACAGTAATAGGGAATACAGAATGTTGTTAGAGAGAGTAAAAATTAAGTATAACAAAGCAATAGAATAAATAAGTAGGTAGAGATAGGCAATGGAGAAGTGAGTAAGGTGGGAGATATAGTCTGGGTCGAAGTCGTTGTCTTCTGGGTATATGTTAGGTAGATCGGTTCATTAGTTTGGGTCATTTGGATAGGCTTGCTTGAATAAATGGGTTTTTAGTGCTTTCTGGAAGGGTAGATTAAACTTAAGATGTGAGGGTGTAGATACAGTGGCAGTGGGACACCTTTGTGGTTAGTGGGGCCAAACAAGTGAACCTTCATCCTATACCCCCAAGCTCATTCAATTATGATACTATGTTGGGCAAAATGTTGGTTGGGTCATGATTCCATTGATCCATCCTATTCTGCTGATCTAATGGCTAAAATATTGGAATGTGGGTAAAGAAAAGCTCCCAGGAAGACACAAATTCTCCAAAGAGCTGTTTAATGTTCAATTATTTATAGCTTAATAAATAAGGAGACAAGAACTTTCTATAGTAGTTTCTTGTTTTGTGGAACAGATAATCTGAGGTGATTCGGTATAAAGAAAATGATGGAAGGTTATAGAAAAAAGTGAAATAAGATGATACCTTTTTTATTGGACATAACTTAATACATTTCTTGATTAGCTTTCGAAGGTTGTTATGTCCAATAAAAAAGGTATCATCTTATTTTCTTTTCCATGTTTTATTTTGTTTGATTTCTATTGATAACCTTAAGAGTGGACTAACACGGCTACCACACCTCTCTACTTTAGAAAAAAGTGAAAATGTGGCTAATTTCCGTGTTAATGAGGCTTAGGCTGCTATTTGGGTTGCCAGTTGCTGCTGCCTTCATTATTCTTTTTTAGTTTGCTGATAGTCATTGCATTGTAAGTTACACTGACGAAAACTCACTTTTTTCTTTTTTTTTTTAAAGCTTTTTGGGGCAGCTGTTTTGGGCCCTAGTGTACCATAATGCTCCTGGTAAGGTTTCCTGAGTGAATATGTTTTTCTGGATTGTACTTAATTGGTAATCTTTGGACCAAGGGTGTAGCTACTGGGGTCCTCCGGGGCCCAGGCTTCGACCCCCAAGTCAGGTGCACTAAATAGGGTTACCATATGGCTCCAGAAAAAGGAGGACAGATTGAGCCAGCCGGGTTTTACTTCCGTTGCTTTCAATGGAAGTAATTGAGCCAGCCGGGTTTAATTGAGCCAGCCGGGTTTTACTTCCATTGCTTGAAAGCAATGGAAGTAAAACCCGGCTGGCTCAATCCGTCCTCCTTTTTCTGGAGCCATATGGTAACCCTAGGTGCACAGACTTTCTGCGCAGGGCCGCTTTTAGAAATGGCAAGTTTTGCCCTGAGTCTGCTCTTTCTCTATCTCTTCTCCCCCTCTTCTGCTTCCTTCCCTAGCCCCCCATCCTGCATCGCTGCTTCTCCCTCTTCCTTCCTTCCCCCTTGCCCATTGTCTTCTCTACTTCTCTTCTAGTACCAGCAGTGGCTGCTTCCAGCTACCATCTCTCTGCAGGGTTCCATCTGTGCAGGAACAGGAAGTTGCATCAGAATAGGTGGGATCCTGCAGAGAGAACGCTCCGATGCAGCTGGAAGCAGCCCGCTCTAATTGCTGCCAATGTCGGTACTAGAAGAGAAGTACAGAAGACCAATTGGTCTAATGCAGCCATTCATAACATCGTAACATAGTAACATAGTAGATGACGGCAGAAAAAGATCTGCACGGTCCATCCAGTCTGCCCAACAAGACAAACTCATATGTGCTACTTTTTGTGTATACCCTACTTTGATTTGTACCTGTCCTCTTCAGGACACAGACCGTATATGTCTGCCCAGCACTATCCCCGCCTCCCCCCACCGGCTGCCACCCAATCTCGGCTAAGCTCCTTAGGATCCATTCCTTCTGAACAGGATTCCTTTATGTTTATCCCACGCGTGTTTGAATTCTGTTACCGTTTTCATTTCCACCACCTCCCGCGGGAGGGCATTCCAAGCATCCACTACTCTCTCCGTGAAAAAAATACTTCCTGACATTTTTCTTGAGTCTGCCCCCCTTCAATCTCATTTCATGTCCTCTCGTTCTACTGCCTTCGCACCTCCGGAAAGGGTTCGTTTGGGGATTAATACTTTTCAAATATTTGAACGTCTGTATCATATCACCCCTGTTTCTCCTTTCTTCGTGTTTTCAGGATCTCCACAATGAATATGCCTGAGATAGATTTGCATGCACTGCCTCGATTTCATGCAAATCTAACTCATGAGTATTCATTGTGGATATCCTGAAATCCCAATGGAACTAGGTGTGCCCTAAGGACTGGGTTGGGAATGGCTATGTGTTTGAACTGCTGCTATTATGCTAGGCCTTTAGTATCTTAGTATGAAGGAAGCTGTAACTGCTTCTGCTCTGAGCCTTCATGTTGTCCTGCTGCAGCAGGAGCACAGATCACCGACATCCAGCTGTCCTTCCCCATCATTTTAGACCAGGGACATGTGGACACTGCTAGAACAAAATGTCTAACATATGGCCAGTTGGGCACTTCCAGTCACCTTGAATTCTAAGTAGGAACATTGACCTTTAAGAGTGGATTTGGGGGGCACTGAAAATCCCTCTCTGTGATTCTATTCCAGCAACTGTTGGACTGCCTCAATCTGATTTGTAGGCAGTGTTAGGTTAACTCTGATACTGTAAACCCCCCCCCCCCCCCCCCCCCCCATTGACATGAAAAAGACAAATAGTTATACCAATTTGGGCCATAAAATTTTAATTCTTCCTCCTGCTCTTTTCCTTTCAGACTGAGAATGCCTCTGAAGGCCCTTCAGGGTGAGAGAGAATCTGAGGAATTCTACCTCAAAACTGCAAAGCCAACCTGTTTTACTGCAAGTGATGGGCTTAATTGCTAATGAGAAACTCTGCCAAGTTAATTCATTTGCCACTAGCAATGAGAGAACTCTGGGCAGTAAAAATGCAAAGCTTCCCACAAGGAGGTGTTTACTGTTCAAGCAGCAATTAAAGCTTTTGTTCAGCCTTGGGGAAGGAATAGCAATGTAGACATCAAACTCAACTACTCCTACTGCCTTTCCTTCTGACCTTGGGAAAGTGATCTTCACCTGTTGCCGTAAGTATCTGTCTTTTCTGTCATCAGTTTTTGTGTTTTTATCCACCCCATAGAGCAGGGGTGGGCAACCTGTATACACAGAGGGCTGCATGAATATCAATACTATCTTTAGCGGGCCACGGCATTGTGTAATGTCAGAACCTGAAATGCACAGAGCTCCACAGACCTTCTGTGATAAATAAACAAGTAAAAATTTAACAAAAAGCAATGGAAACAAACTGCAAAAGTGGCTATTTTGAAAATATTTGCGGTCAAAACTCCGGTTAATGATGCTTTCTGTGTATACTTTCCATAGTCTTGCAGGCCACAAAAAAATTCAATGGCAGGCCGCAGGTTGCCCACACTTGCCATGAAGAGTTGGCAGAACTGGGATTGGAGCTCATTATGCCAAAGAAGCGTGCAAGTTCGAAATTCATTAGTTTACAACCCGGGAACCCAATACCTCACAAAAGAGGCCAAAAAGGAAGGTGAAAATGAAAATACAAATGGGATGTTGGGATGAAAAAGCAGTGAGCATTCACACAAATCAGGAGCACTGGTGGTCAGGAGACAGGAAAAAAAAAAAAGCAAAACTGAAGAAAGAGGTAATCACTGGGGGTTAACGGAGGAGAGAGCTGGTCAAACACCTACACAAGAAGATTAGTAGCAAAGTTATCAAGGGGCCACATGGTATCAGAGCATCCAATTGCATATCTAAAACTTTAGCCCCTGCCTTGTTATTATTAAATGTAGTATACACTTAAAAGGACAAAAGACATCGAAAGCCTTTTCAGGGGCGTAGCCAGACAGCAGATTTTGGGTGGGCCTAGGCAAGAAGTGGGCGGGCACCAAATGTTCTCTCCACCACCCCCACATCAAAAACATATCTCAGCTGGTGGGAAAATGCTTCTGTCCAGTCTCCACCTTGGTAGTCTGCAGCAGGCATGCGCAGAAAACCGAGCAGGCGAAGGTGCCAGTTTTGTGGAGAGCAGCATTTGCATTACCATGTGCTACTGTTGGATGGGCCTGAGCCCTAGGTGGGTGGGCCCCGGCCCACCCAGGCCCACCTGTGGCTACGCCACTGAGCCTTTTGTGCTGAAGTTTGGTATGTCATTGGCTGTCTATGACCCCAGTCATCCTATGCAAAGACTCATTTCTACTTCCTAAACTACCTCTTCCTTGTTACGTATGCTACAAGGAAAATCAACTGGGAAATGCTTTAGAGCCCTTTTCATGCTAGTCTCCTCTGCAAAAGGTCACTCGCTGTTTTCTACTTAATTTCCTGTGTTTGGAGAGCCAACCGGCTCTGCTCACCACATACAAAAACATCAAATGACCTCTGCTGTTTTAGCAGTCATTACCAATGATGCCAGTCTGCAGTGGTAGTTACTGTATTAAATTCGATTGATTAGTGCCTGTTAACTGTAGTAGTCAGCATTTTACCTGGCCCCCTGAGTTCTTCATGTCTTTCATGTTCAAGGCTCCCTTCATCCCTTTCCCTTTCTCCTTCTTGTTCTTTTTCTTCTTACAACAACACTTCTTACAGATGCAGAAGCAGCAGGTGAGGACCAGGAGGCCGGCAACCACAGCGATGGCAATCCATGCCCAGGCTGGCACTGCCAGAAAATACCAGGTTATCAATCATCTTTCTTGAGTCACCATCGGCTATGACTTCCAACCTGCTGAATCACTAACGAGAAGGGTTGACCCTACACCCAGGGGGGGTAGGGAAGGTGGAGCCTGGGATAAATCAGCATCTGCTGGAACACTTTTAGTCCCCCCCACCCTAATCCCCCCCCCAAACAATAAGTGAAGAGTTGTACTACTTATCTGTGTCTGTCTCCTTTCCTGACTTCAGTTTGATCCGATAAGTCCGGTTGGTCTCGTTGAGGCTATGGGACCTTGCACGCTTCAGACTGAAGGCAGCAGACGAGGAAGCGCATGCAGATAAGCATCCCAGCTCTCCATTTATCATGGGGAGGCAGGTGTTTTTGGAGATAATGTGATCAGAAACTGGCTAACTGATAGGATTACCTCATTGGTTAGTGAACCTTTAATATAAACCTCCTATACAAAATTGAATTTCAGTGTTTGTTCAATGAAAAAAAGAAAATGAATTAAATATTTAACTTGTGGTTTTCTTTTTTTTAAATCCACGGATTCAAATGACATGCCCCCATCAAGATCTATGAAATGTATCCATGGATTGTCCAGGATCCCCGAGCATGCACGTTACTTACGTGGGATCTTGTGGAAGGTGTTCATAAATTTTTTTTGAAAGTCTTCTAGTGCATTTGAACTCTTTCCAGGGACGGCAGGTGCAGTGCCATTCTCCATGGAGACCGCTGGCAGAATGGTGGTAGATACTGGAGCCATTGCTTTGTCTTAGTAGGGGTATTCTGCAATGAGCAAAAACATTAAGTGATTACAATGAAAACGGTAACAGAATTCAAGCACGCGTGGGATAAACATAAAGGAATCCTGTTCAGAAGGAATGGATCCTAAGGAGCTTAGCCGAGATTGGGTGGCAGAGCCGTTGGCGGGAGGCGGGGATAGTGCTGGGCAGACTTATACGGTCTGTGCCAGAGCCGGTGGTGGGAGGCGGGACTGGTGGTTGGGAGGCGGAGATAGTGCTGGGCAGACTTATACGGTCTGTGCCAGAACCGGTGGTGGGAAGCGGGGCTGGTGGTTGGGAGGCGGGGATAGTGCTGGGCAGACTTACACGGTCTGTGCCCTGAAAAGGACAGGTACAAATCAAGGTAAGGTATACACAAAAAGTAGCACATATGAGTTTATCTTGTTGGGCAGACTGGATGGACCATGCAGGTCTTTTTCTGCCGTCATCTACTATGTTACTATGTTCTCACTATTGCTGGTTTGTAGTTAGAGTTTAGAACAAAGCTGCTATTCTAGTTCCATCCTCAATCCATTTCCAAGCTCTGGCCTTCCAAATGTATCAACAGAAATGCCTGGTAATGGCTTCTTCTGTTTCCTGCTCCTCTTGTAATGCTACCTTTGTCATAGGGTTAGCAATGGATCATTAGGGGCACTAACTATTTTACCCTCGGTATGGACTCTCTCATGCTTAAGCTGTTTGTCCTAATGTCCCCAGATGTTTACTTGCTAAATGATTTGGGGCTGGTAAAGGGAGAGTTAGGAAGAAACAAATACTATGTACAATCTCTCATAACAATTCAGCAACAACCCCATACCCAGAAACTTCAATTGGTCCTAAACCTGCACCCCTCACCCCTCTGCTCATCATTGCCTGTTGAGTTTTTCCTCCAGCACCATGGAGAGCACAGTTCCCATGGAACCCAGTCAGCCTCCCATGAACTTTCAACAGCTAGGGCAGGATGGACCCTATTAGGGTTGCCTGATTCAGTAGTTGCCTGATTGAATAGTTGACTGCTCAGACTTTTCAGCATTGACCAAAATTCAGATCACATAACTCTCACATTCAGAAGCCCCAGCCCTAAAGTTCTACCTTTTTAACTCCAAGCTTAGAGTATGACAGCGTAGACGTGGGAAAGGTGGAACATAGTTAATAATTATAATGCAATATAATATAATTGGGGAAAAGGTATTTTTCATTACTATTGTATCTGTTATACTCAATGTCTACAGGTAGCTGCAGAGTCTGATAGTGCTTTTTTTTTTGTTACATTTGTACCCCGCGCTTTCCCACTCATGGCAGGCTCAATGCAGCTTACATGGGGCAATGGGGGGTTAAGTGACTTGCTCAGAGTCACAAGGAGCTGCCTGTGCCTGAAGTGGGAATCGAACTCAGTTCCTCAGTTCCCCAGGACCAAAGTCCACCACCCTAACCACTAGGCCACTCCTCCACTGTTGCTACTATTTGAGATTCTACATGGAATGTTGCTATTCCACTAGCAACATTCCATGTAGAAGTCGGCCCTTGCAGATCACCAATGTGGCCGCGCAGTTCTGCTTCTGTGAGTCTCAGACTCACAGAAACAGAAGCCTGTGTAGCGTTCTACATGGAATGTTGCTAATGGAATAGCAACATTCCATGTAGAATCTCCAATAGTAGCAACATTCCATGTAGAATCTCCAATAGTATCTATTTTATTTTTCTTACATTTGTGCCCCGTGCTTTCCCACTCATAGCAGGTTCAATGCGGCTTACATATTATATACAGGTACTTATTTGTACCTGGGGCAATGGAGGGTTAAGTGACTTGCCCAGAGTCACAAGGAGCTGCCTGTGCCTGAAGTGGGAATTGAACTCAGTTCCTCAGGATCAGGGTCCACCACCCTATCCACTAGGCCACTCCTCCACAACAGGTTGACAATGGTCCAGTTGTCAAAAAGCAAGTCGAGGTCTACTATAGTGGATGCCTTGTTTTTGTTTCATACCAAATTCTCAGGGGGTTGTAGAAGATTCTGCACACATTCCACAAAGTGAGGTTCATTATTTCTGTAGGGGAGTACTTGGGGTTTTCTTTTCCTGTTTAACTCTATCACAAGGAATAGGATTGACTGCCCAGACATGACAGCAGTCTGTAAATGACCCGTAAAGAACAGAAGATGCTCTGGCAGTTCAGCAGAACTCAAGACCCTGAGAACAATGGCAATGTTTTTCAAGCAGCAAATCTGTCATCCAAAGTGAGAAGCTCAATTCATACTTACCCCAAAGAGAGAGAAAGAGATTACACAGTGGAGGGAAGATGTTTTCTCTTTCTCTCTTTTAACGTGTCATCCCTGCTCCCATTTCTATTCCAACAGATAGGAGGGATTAAGGATCCATAGCAGTTAGGCTTTAGCCACATTTTTTTGGATCCTCTGTTCATTTACTCATTTCCATTGCCGCACATATATGAGTTTGGGATAGAATCACATAAGAGAGCAAATGACACTGTGACTGGTCTTTAAATTGTCATTAGGGAAAAAAATCGCTCTATGGAGGAGAACACCAGGTGTTGTCAACATTGGCCCTGAAACTGGAGACTTGTAATAAAATAATCCATCTTAATGGTAGCCCATGTTGTCAACTCCCCTCCCCCCAAGTTTGTTACCTCAAAGATGATTCTGGTCCTTTTCTTGATATTCAACTATATGAAAAACTTCCTGGCCTTGGCTTTGCTATCTTTTAGCACACCTTCATTGCCAGTTTTAGCTGATCTGATTAATCACCTATATACCTTCACATATGTTTCATTTCTAAACCTTTTTATGACAAACTAGATGCAAATGCAATATAGGGAACATTGAATATACAGTAATAGAGTCCTCCTACAAGCGTAATCAATCTATGTCAAAATACAGAGTATAAGACAAGCAGAAATAATAGTTTAGGATTAGGCGTAAGCCAGAGTACTTCTGCAATAATAGTTCTGACTCCAGTGAAGTCAGTACATGAGCGAAGTAAGCTAAATGTGCAAATTGTGAATCAAGGACCCTTGGTTCAAATCCTTCTACCATTCCTTATGACCTTGAGCAAGTCATTTAACTCCCCATTGCCTTAAGCACAAATGTAGATTTTAAGCCCTGAATGTTACTCACCCTGAACTACTGAGAAAGGCATGAGCTATGCTGAGAATGACCTCAGACTGTAGGGGATAGAAAAGGGCAGGTTAAATATCAACTCCAAAGGCCAACCTGACAATTTAGTGAACATAGGAATTTTACCATAAGGATGGGCTCAAACATGGAGTATCATAATCGTGACAGTATATATCTGCTATAACAGGGATAACCAAGAGACAGGTCTTTGATGGAGCAGTAGAGGATATCCAGTGGGAGGCCATGTTACACGACAGATTGTCACCAACATGTATATAATTAGGTCTATCGGCTCTTCTAGGTACATATCATCTCATTGGGTCAACCAAAAAGTAATTTTGGAGGGTCTAATGGAAAACAGATTCTCAAACTATGGTAGATACATGAAATTATCTCGGACTAACAGTCAATCGCATTTTAAAAAATACAAAAAAGACTTTATCCAACCACACTTACACCATACTTATCATGATAATACCAGTGGTGCAGTAATTTATAATTATTCTCCTGGGTAATAGCACATGGAGCATTACCTTTAGTTGTCCTCAGAAAAATTCTTTACCACTCCGTATTGGAAATCTCATAACTTGTCTTTGTTATCTGCCAAAATATAACTGTACAGGGGAGCTTTAGATCTGGCTAATAATAAATGTCAAATTCTGGGACTTTTTTTTTTTTTACTAAAGCTTAGCACGTGATAAATGCTGCATGTCCTATTTTATACCTCTGGGCCACAAGGCATTTAGTGCACACTAATGTCTGTTAGCACATGCTAAGCCTTATTAAAAGGCCCCTTTAGAAATAAAACCCTTAATTAAAAAGGGACTTTATCTGAGAGGTCTATACCTCCATTTTTGTATAAGGGGAAGGAGCCTTAACTAAAAAAAAAACCTGCACTCTTCCAACTGCAAATAGAAGAGCATTCAAGTATAACCTAAGCCACATTAGCCTTCAACCTTAATCACCCCCACCCTCACCCTTCCCATCTTAGAGAGCCTAAAAATATTGGGAGTCACCCTTGATCGCAACCTTTCACTCAAAAGCCAAATAAATTCCACTACAAGGAAGATGTTCTTCTCGCTGTGGAAACTAAAACGGATAAAACCTTTTTTCCCGAGAGAGGTATTTCGTCACCTAATACAGTCAATCATATTATGTCACTTGGATTACTGCAATGGAGTTTACACAGGATGTAAAGAGCAACTTATTAAGAAACTGCAGACCGCCCAAAACACAGCGGCCAGATTAATTTATGGAAGATCCAAATTTGAAAGTGCCAAACCCCTCTGAGAGAAATTGCACTGGCTTCCTGTCAAGGATCGAATCACCTTTAAAAGCTGCTCCCTAGTTCACAAAATTCTGTATGGTGAAGTCCCGGGCTACATGACTAAACTAATCATCCTACCACCCAGGAATGCATTAAGACAATCCCATTCATACCCAAACCTTCACTACCCAAGCTGCAATGGTCTTAAGTATAAATCCACATATGCGTCATCTTTCTCCTTCATCAGCTCACAACTATGGAATGCTTTGCCAAAAACTATAAAAACCATCCAAAACCATCTACATTTCAGGAAATCTCTTAAGACCATCTTGTTTGGAAAAGCTTACCCCCAGGACTCAGTCGGTGTCTCCACTGCTTGATACACATCAATTTTATGACAATTTTGGGCACATCCACCCTTCCCTCCTCTCCCCTGGTTTCCCTGTTCCTTTCATTCCTTCCCCATCCTCTCCATTATTTCTTATGTAGGTTTTATTTTGTATTAGCATAATTTATTGGATTGGCGCTTGCCTTTGCGGTGTAATGTAAGTCACATTGAGCCTGACGCAGGTGGGAAAATGTGGAGTATCAATGTGATAATAAATAAATAAATAAATAAATTAATTAATTAATTAAATTGTTGGATATTCACAGAATGTCCTTCATTTGTCCTATGGTCATATACCAGAAAGGGAGGTTATTTCCTGAAATGTGCTTTAGAAGGATGCTTCCTTTTCCAGTGGCCTTCCCCACCATTGTCCATAAGTTGAAAGGTCTTCCTTTCTAAGATATTTTCTCTTAAGTCAAATAGGAATTAGCCCTTTGTTTTTATATTTCTTTCTCCACTCTACAGTCTGGCAAGTCTGCAAAATCTTTGCAGATGGTTTCTCTTTCCCTTTGGTGTCTTTTCCAAGTAAAGCTGAATTCCAAATAATTCTAACTAATATGTTATAACTAACTTAAAGCTGATCTTATTAAAATTTAAATATAATTGTTTATAACCTTTGAATTCTTCTTTTGTCCTGAATTTAAATGATACCATATTGCAATCCTCATTCCTCTAATTTTCTATGGTCTGCAGGTCCTTGGCAAACTCCTTGTAACCAGAAAGGGTCAATAGTCAATCATTTCTGGTTCATTCTTTTTACTGGTATTCAAAACAACATGAGGGGCAACGAAGCAATCTAGAAATATATTTTCACCTTTTTATATGGCATCCTTAATCAATCAGAGGCAAGCTGAATTTAGGCAGCCTGCTTTCTCACTTCCTATGATTGCTCTTGCTATCAATCAGCTCAAGCCAGGCATCAAGCTTATTATACAGGGACGTCACTCCATTTGCATTCAGTTCTTATTCCATGTCCGCCATCTTGAGTCTTGAGTTTCTCTCAAGCTCACCTTCTGGTGGTTCCATCTTTTAGCAGGTTATGGTTAGATAGTTCTCGTAATACGGCTTTTAGCTGTGTGGCTTTTATTTTATGGAGTTCTCTTTCCCTTGAGTTAAGACATGAAACTCTGAATAGAAAATGCAAAGTTGGCTTTAAAACATGGCTATTTAAACAACAGTCCTAGCATTTGGGTCAGTTCTTTTGTAAAAAATCAATCCTTGTGTCTCTGGTTTAATTCAGTTATTTTGTTATTCTTTAGCCCTTCCTTATGTGTTCAGTTGTTCACATGCTCTAATTCTTTTGTTTTTCAAGTGTTTGTGGTTTTATTGTAAAACTGCCTTGATTTTATATTTTGAGAGATGGTATAACAAATACATACACAAATTCGAAAAAGTCTTTGCTGAAAAGAAATCACAAAAATGCCTCTTATGCTAAGGAAAAGTGACAAAATAGAAGTGTCAGTGTCACAATTTATTTTAATAAGTGAAACCTCAAAAGCTCCCCATAGCAATAATAAATTCATGTGAGATGCTAATGATCTGGGAGCACCGTTACTATTTTTGGTTTCCCACAGAAGAAAAAAAGAAACCGTGCAAAAACCTCCACTTCACATGGAGAAAAAGAACACAAAAAAAAATCCAACTCAGTGAAATAGTAAATTCCAACCTTCGAAAGCTAAGCAAGAAATGTATTAAGTTATGTCCAATAAAAAAGGTATCATCTTATTTACTTTTCCATGTTTTATTTTGTTTGATTTCTATTGATAACAAAAATGATCTAAAATTCCCATTTCAGTGTCACTTTATACCCAAGCAAAACTTGAGAAAAACCCCATGTGTTCAAAAAAGCGCCAAAACCTTTCAATAATAACCAAAATCTTTCAATGGTTAACAAAGTCTTGACTGTTGGAAATAGCTATCAACTGCTTGAGAAGGCCATAGTAGAGAAGGCATTTATCTGATGTCTGGAAGAAGAAATCTGCAGTTCTCTGTTTCACTTATTCCAAATGCACCTTTATACGTGACACGTAATGAAATAACTGGTGCTTGTTAGACATCTCTACATCTTTGTTACATTGTCATGAACCATCCGAAAGCCTTCTCCACATTGCTAATGCTTCAGCAGGACACACTTCAACCTCTCATTCAACTTCAATAAGAACGCCTTGTGTCACTTTTCACCAGCTGCATCAGGAAGTGCATATATCAACGGGCAAATTGACTGATTCATGAAGCAAGATGGCCACGGCTTTGTCAAGGATGCCAACATCCTTCCCAACCAATCAGAAGGAATGCTCAGTTTAAACAGACTCCATACTTTTCAAAAAAAATGCATTTCATTCTATTAAACTATTCAGCCTTCGTGGTTCCAATGTGTTCACTCGACAGAAACAGCACTCTCTAAAGTCTGTAATGACCAGTTCCTTACCAAATCCAGAGGCCACTACTCCATCCTCATCCTCCTTGATCTATCCGCCGCTTTTGACACTGTCAATCATGACTTACTTCTTGCCACACTGTCCTCATTTGGGTTCCAGGGCTCTGTCCTCTCCTGGTTCTTCTCCTATCTCTCCCACCGCACCTTCAGAGTTCACTCTCATAGATCTTCCCAGGGCCGCCGAGAGACTGGGCCGGGCCCGGGACAAGGCCGCCCCTGGGCCCCCCCCCCCCCCCCCCCCCACTGCCGGGCCCTTGCACTATATGTAGATCCTTCAAGAGGTAGTGTGTCATGATTTAGGCTCTACACCTTTTCTGATGTTTTGGTGCCACCTCAGTAAAGCCAAAACACAATCTCTCCACTGCAAAACACTATACACAAACTTGTGCAAAAACCCACTCATAACCTTACCAAACCATAACAGCATAACAGCACTAATTCCAAGGACAGGACGAACTACAACCTTATGCGTGGAAAGGCAGCACTATAATTACACCGGGCTCTAAAACACCAGTACACAACCTAATAAAAAACAAAACAAAAAGGGCTGCAAATACTACACACTAGCAGAATACTGTACCTTGATCACACATGAAAAACACATGGCAACAGATATGACATAAGGAACTAGAAATAAAAAAATATGAAGGCAAAATACTGAACTAGAAAGTTACCTCAAGAAGTCAGACTCAGCATGCAGCAATACTAGAAAAATTGAAACTTGCATAAAAAATATCACAGATAAACATTTCCAAAAGCTGACATATTCCAATTAATAAATTCTGAATAAATACTTTTTTCTACCTTTGTTGTCTGATCATAGTTTTTCTATTCGCTTTGGTCCCAACTTCTGTTTTATGCAGTGTCTTCTTTCCATTTGATATTTTTTCTCTCACCATCCTCCTGTGTCCTTATGCGTCCTGTCTACCATCTGTAGCCCTGTCCCTATCCTTCCTCAAGTTTCGGCATCTGTCCTGAAAGTGTTCCGATCCAGCCCTTAAATTAAGCATTTCTCCTCACTCTCCTCCCCTCCATCCATGTGCATGTATTTCCTGTCTTCCCTCCCCTCCATCCATATCCAGCATTTCTCCTCTCTTCCTTTTCCCTCCATCCGTGTGCATCTCCTTCCTTTGTCTTTCCTTCCCTTCATCCTTGTCCATCATTTCTTCTCTCTTCCCTGCCCTCCACTCCATCCATCCATGTTCAGCTTTTCTTCTCTCTTCCCTTCCCTCCATCCATGTGCATCTCCTTCCTGACTTCCCTCCCCTCCATCTATCCATGTCCAGCAACTCCTTATTCTCTCCTGGCCTCTCCTCCATCCAACCATATCCAGTAAATTTCCTCTCTCCCCTGTCCCCTCCAATCATCCATCCATGTTCAGCAGTTCTTCTCTCCCCTCTGCCCTGCCCAGCAATCTCTTCTCTCTCCCCCCTGCCCTTTTGTCCAGCAATCTCTTCTCTCTCCCCAATGCCCTCTTGTCCAGCGATCTCTTCTCTCTCCCCAATGCCCTCTTGTCCAGCAATCTCTTCTCTCTCCCCCCTGCCCTCTTGTCCAGCAATCTCTTTTCTATTTTCTCTCCCCCTGCCCTCTTGTCCAGCAATCTCTTCTCTCTCCCCCCTGCCCTCTTGTCCAGCAATCTCTTCTTTCTCCCCCCCTCTGAGATCCAAGGCCTGCCCCCCTCCGAGATCCAAGGCCTCCCCCCTCCCTCCAAGATCCAAGGCCCTTCTACTACTGCTTATCATTTCTATAGCGCTACTAAACTCCCTCCCTCCCTCCCAGATCCAAGGCCCCCCTCTCCTTCCATCCATCCGACTGAATTCCAAGGCCCCCCTCCGTCCCTCCCTCCGAATTGCAAAAGCGATCTTGTTCTTACTTCGTTGGGGGTTGGCGAGAGCAGCATGCAGAAGAGAACGCAGGGAAAAGCGTGCAGGCTCCCGCTTCAGCCTTCCCTCGTTGTCTGTGATCCCGCCCTCAAAGGCGGGACCAGAGCTGAGAGACAGACAACGAGGGAAGGCTGAAGCGGGAGCCTGCACGCTTTTCACTGCGTCTGCGTGCTGCTCTCGCCGTAACCCCCGACGAAGTAAGAACAAGATTGCTTTTGCAATTCGGAGGGAGGGACGGAGGGCGGGCCCTGGGAGTCGGAGGGAGGGAGGGACCTAGGAGTCGGACGGAGGGGCGACCACCCACGGACTCGGCGCCGGGCCCCCCTGGAGGCCCGGGCCCGGGGACTTTTGTCCCCCCTGTCCCCCCCTCTCGGCGGCCCTGGATCTTCCTCCACCCCTATCCCCTTATCTGTTGGCGTTCCCCAGGGATCTGTCCTTGGACTCCTTCTCTTCTCAATCTACACCTCTTCCCTGGGCTCCCTGATCTCATCTCATGGTTTCCAGTATCATCTCTATGCTGATGACACCCAGCTATATCTCTCCACACCAGACATCACCGCTGAGACCCAGGCAAAGATATCAGCCTGCTTATCCGACATTGCTGCCTGGATGTCCAACCGCCACCTGAAACTGAACATGTCCAAGACCGAGCTCATCGTCTTCCCACCAAAACTCATGTCTCCTCTTCCTCCACTTTCTATCTCAGTTGATATCACCCTCATCCTCCCCGTCTCATCTGCCCGCAACCTTGGAGTAATCTTTGACTCCTCTCTCTCCTTCTCTGCGCATATCCAGCAGATAGCCAAGACCTGCCGCTTCTTCCTCTTTAACATCAGCAAAATTCGCCCTTTCCTCTCTGAACACACCACCCTCGTTCACGCTCTCATTACCTCTCACCTTGACTACTGCAACTTACTCCTCACCGGCCTCCCACGTAGCCATCTATCCCCCCTTCAATCTGTTCAGAATTCTGCTGCACGTCTCATATTCCACCAGAACTGATATACTCATATCACCCCTCTCCTCAGGTCACTTCACTGGCTTCCAATCAGATACCGCATTCAATTCAAGCTTCTCCTTCTTACCTACAAATGCACTCAGTCTACTGCCCCTCACTACCTTTCTACCCTCATCTCCCCTTACGTTCCCGCCCATAACCTCCGTTCACAGGACAAATCCCTCCTCTCTGTACCCTTCTCCACCACCGCCAACTCCAGGCTCTGCTCATTCTGCCTCGCCTCACCCTATGCTTGGAACAACCTTCCTGAGCCCTTACGCCAAGCCCCCTCCCTGCCCATCTTCAAGTCTTTGCTTAAAACCCACCTCTTCAATGCTGCATTCGGCACCTAACCCTTACCGTTCAGTGAATCCAGACTGCCCCAATTTGACCGCCCCTATCGGACTGACCATTCACTTGTCTCTTAGATTGTAAGCTCTTTGAGCAGGGACCGTCCCTCTATGTTTAAATTGTACAGCGCTGCGTAACCCTTGTAGCACTTTAGAAATGTTAAATAGTAGTAGTAGTGTTCAAACTGTAAATCCAGTGCTGCTCCTTTCTGTGCAATATTAAAAAAAAAACCCTCTACTACCCAAAACCACTTGATCTATAATCATACATCATAACTGATTAAAGATATGAGCCACCTTTTTACAGTGCTTGACCATTGGTGCTTCCAATTTACCACTGTTTACACAATGACGATGTTCAATAATTCTGGTTTTAAATTTACATGAGGTCCATTCTATATATATAATAAATCACAAGGGCATTGAATTAAATAGAATACATTAATTGAATCACACATGGTTTCATGTTTTAATCAAATGGTCTTCTACCCTCTTATCCATTCAAAGCTGTTACCTTCGATTGTGACTTCACAAATGGAGCAATTGCCACATTTTCTATGACTTCCTCCCAGGCAGGTGACAGTTGACCACACTTCTAGTTTACTTAACTTGTCATACAAATTCATGTTGTGTGCATAAGAAATCATCGGTTCCTGCTGTGAAAAAGCTTCATGCGGCTGAAGCACTTTCCAATGTTTTCTGATAATTGAAGATACTTTGAAGGACGCTTTTGTGGATTTTAAAGTACACACCATTGCCCCTGAAGTCGTCTTATTAGAAGATGTCAATAGCAGTTCTCTGGGATTAAAAAACACCTGCTTGTATCTTGGGCTAACCTCTCTCCAAAAATTTATCTTTAAGAATCTGTGCAGATTCTCTATATTGAAACGAGGAAGCACTTATCCACCTATATCAGAGACAACGGTAAACTGTTTTTAATAATGATATGGATGCATACTGTCATGTTGAAACAAAGAGTTTCTATCAGTAGATTTAGTATATACCTCAATAAAGATAATTATATGAGGGAAGCGTATCAACAGCTTTCAGATCTCATGATTTATCAATGATTGGATGAAGACTCTACTTATGAATTGTTAATAAAAATCCAACATCCCTCCTCAACTCATAAGTAAGCTTCTCCATCTGATAAATGTCCCAAATGGTTGCTTAGCCTCTCTGCTTTGGAGCAATAGTCAATCATTTCTAATCAGTGAGGTACATATGAAAGTATCTCTAATTAATATATTCATGACTTTATTTATTTATTTATTTTATTTTATTTTATATATTTGTATCCCGCACTTTCCCACTAAAAGCAGGTTCAATGCGGCTTACATAGTATTAGGTTATACAGAATTTTGTTAGATAAGGTAAGAGATTAAATATAACATAGGAATAGCATGGATGGGTCGGTAGAGATAGGCAATAGGGGGGTAGTGATAGAATGGATAGAATGGATGAGTTGGTAGGGATAGGTGATGTGGGGGTGATGTGGGAGATATGGTCTGGGTCAATGTCAATGTGACATTGTCTGAAAAAAATGGGATATTATTATTATTATTTGTTATTATTATTATTGTTACATTTGTATCCCACATTTTCCCACCTATTTGTAGGCTCAATGTGGCTTACATCTTACCGTAAGGCGATCGCCTATACTGGTATGGAAACAAATACAATTTGATGTAGGGTCAGGTAAAGTTAGTGTATTCAGGTTCCTAGGGATCGAAGATAGGAAGTAATATACAGCAGTGGCTAAGTTTGCATCTTTCAGCATTCAGCAGCCTTATAAGGTTATCATCTTTGCACAATTATTTTGCTGGTTTTCTTTTAATGAAGACACCAGAGAAGTAGAGGATGACACAGAACCTTCGGGCATGGAGTTATAGATAAAACACCTTTATTGTAGCACCAACAATGGAGACCCAACACGGGTCTGTGTTTCGGCGGGTGTACCGTCTGCTTCAGGGGTCACGTATAAACACTGTATATAAAACCATCATAGATTATAAATTAAATTAAAACTCCAACCTTTAAAATAAACTTAAAAAAATTATATATAGATATGACTATATATAAAAAGGTGCGGTATATTGCACGTGGACCTACCAACATAAAAATATACATTATGAACATAAGTGATAACCGCCATAACAACAGTGCTATGGAGAATAAATTCTATAATACAAAAGTCAACACAATGCATAATTATAATAAGAAAGTGAGACAAAAACTGTGAAACAAACATAAAAATAGACCATTAAAAAAAAATAGGTCTATTAAGGAAAATCTGATACATACAAACAGGATTCTAATTAAAAACATGTAATATGAAAGTTACATGGAAATACTTTTAAAACAAATAGGAGGAAATATTTTTTCTCTCAACGAATATTTAAGCTCTGAAACTCTTTGCCGGAGGAGGTGGTAACAGTGGTTAGTGTATCTGGGGTTTAAAAAGGCTTGGACAAATTCCTGGTGGAAAAGTGCATAGTCTGCTATTGAGACACACATGGGAAGCACCTGTTTGCCCTGGGATTTGTAGTATGGAGTATTGCCACGATTTGGGTTTCTTCCAGGTACTTGTGACCTGGCTTGGCCACTGTTTGGAAAACAGGATACTGGGCTAGATGGACCATTGGTCTGACCCAGTATGACTACTCTTATGTTCTTATGCCACCACCGGCATCCGCCTCTTCCCTTTACTGCGGCCGCCTCTCTGATGTAACTTCCTGTTTCGTCAGAGGCTCAGGCAGCCGCAGTAAAGGGAAGGGGTGGGTGCCGGCGGTGGCAGGGCAGTGTATGGGAAGAGTTGAAGGACTAATCAGAAGGTGGTCTGGCAGCACAGCTAGAGGTAAGAGCAGTGTATAATGAGCTTTCAGCACCATCATTGCTGCCTTATCTTTTTTTTACATAAGAATGGTTGAACCGCCAACTCCAGGCTCCGCTCATTCTGCCTCGTCTCACCCTATGCTTGGAATCAACTTCCTGAGCCCTTACGCCAAGCCCCCTCCCTACCCATCTTCAAATCCTTGCTCAAAGCCCACCTCTTCAGTGTTGCTTTCGGCACCTAACCTTTATACCTTTCAGGAAATCTAGACTGCCCCTATTTGACTGACTGTACATTTGTCCTTTAGATTGTAAGCTCCTTTGAGCAGGGACTGTCCTTCTATGTTAAACTGTACAGCGCTGCGTAACCCTAGTAGCACTTTAGAAATGTCAAGTAGTAGTAGTATGTTGCTATTCCACTAGCAACATTCCATGTAGAATCTCAATAGTAGTGTGGAGGAGTGGCCTAGTGGTTAGGGTGGTGGACTTTGGTTCTAAGGAACTGAGTTCGATTCCCACTTCAGGCACAGGCAGCTCCTTGTGACTCTGGGCAAGTCACTTAACCCTCCATTGCCCCTTGTAAGCCGCATTGAGCCTGCCATGAGCCTGCCATGAATGGGAAAGCGCAGGGTACAAATGTAACAAAAATAAAATAGATACTATTGGAGATTCTACATGGAATGTTGCTACTATTGGAGATTCTACATGGAATGTTGCTATTCCACTAGCAACATTCCATGTAGAAGGCTGCGCAGGCTTCTGTTTCTGTGAGTCTGACGTCCTGCACGTATGTGCAGGACGTCAGACTCACAGAAGCAGAAGCCTGCGCAGCCACATTGGTGATCTGCAAGGGCCGACTTCTACACGGAATGTTGCTACTATTGGAGATTGCTTGGAATAAACTTCCTGAGCCCTTACGCCAAGCCCCCTCCCTACCCATCTTCAAATCCTTGCTCAAAGCCCACCTCTTCAATGTTGCTTTCGGCACCTAACCTTTATATCTTTCAGGAAATCTAGACTGCCCCTATTTGACTGACTGTACATTTGTCCTTTAGATTATAAGCTCCTTTGAGCAGGGACTGTCCTTCTATGTTAAATTGTACAGCGCTGCGTAACCCTAGTAGCGCTTTAGAAATGTCAAGTAGTAGTAGTAGTAACTGGCTTTTTGGTGCCCCCAGAAGCTGCAGCCCTAAGTGCTTGCCTAGTCTTGCCAAATGTTTGGGCTGGTCCTGTTGATTAAATGCACACCAGCTATATTCGGAGGCCAGGGCTGGATTAAGGCATCGGCAAATTAGCAACATGCCTTAGGCCCAGAGGTTTAGAGTAGGCCCTGTGCCTGGTGACAGAAAATTCTGGGAACAGGAAAGTGTCTGGCCCCTGCCACCAAGCAGACTCAGATCCCATTCTGGTGCACTAGGGTTTATTTATTTCATTTATATCCCACATTATCCCAATAGATCAGGTTCAATGTGGCTAACAACTTATTTAAATTAACAGTACAAAATGTGATGCATGATAGTCAGTGATGATCCTGGGTCGGCTGCCACCCGGGACGGATCGCCGATGCGCACCCCCCCCCGGGTGCAGCCTGACCCCCCCCCCCCACGGCACAATGACATCCCCCCCCTGGCGCATCAATCCCCCCCTCCCCCGGGTGCATTCTTGGCTGCTGGGAGCAGCCACGTGGCTCTCGGCTCCGCTGGCTCCCTGCTTCCTCTGCCCCCGAACAGCAAGTAACCTGTTCCGGGGCAGAGGGAGCAGGGAACCAGCGGAGCCGACAGGCATGCAGCTGCTCTCTGCACCCCTCCAGCGGCATGCACCCGGGGTGGACCGCCCCCACCGCCCCCACCGCCCCGCCCTTGGTACGCCGCTGGCGATAGTAACAAAGTAAATGAGGATTGAGTATTAAAATATATAACATTGGAAACGAATGCTAGATGCAGAAAGGTAGCAATTTATAGCCATCCATGTATAATAATAATTAGAGTGGAACTGAGAAATTGGAATAATTGTACAATTAGGGGGTTAGATTAATTATGATCATCTCTGAGAAATTGCTTTTAAACAGAGAGGCTTTAAGGTATTTCCAGAACATCAAATAATTAGGTTCCCAGCTGATGAATTTCAGGAGGGAATTCCACCATTTGGTACAGAGGTAAGGGAATCCTGACACATAGACAGACTTGTAGATCACATTTTTGCAACCGGGATAGTGGAGGGTTAGATAATCTATCTAACAGTTGCCGACTGTCTGGATTGTTTTCAGGATTCTACAGACTTGTAAATGTGGAGAGGAATTTTAGAAAGGACATCAAGTCTGTATGTTACAAAATGGACATCTATTTGTCATGTATTTTAGAACAGGATCCACCTGTTCTAAAATACATAAGAAATAGATGTCCAGCATGAACATCTATTTTACAAACTGAAATGTCCAAATTTTGAACAGGCCAAAAACAAAGGGACATGAACATCTTTGTGACACGCACATAGACCTCCAAGTGAAGCACAGGGATAGTTTAATGGTTAGAGCAATGGGCTGAGAACCAGGGCACCCAGAAACAGGGGCGGCACCGCGGAGGGGGAGCATCTCCCTCTTCGTGGCATTTTACCTCACGGTGACATTCCAAACCCAGCAGCGGCAGCAAATCCCATACGCTGCCCTGCCACCACCGGCATCCGCCTCTTCCCTTTACTGCGGCCGCCTCTCTGATGTAACTTCCTGTTTTGTCAGAGGCTCAGGCAGCCGCAGTAAAGGGAAGGGGTGGGTGCCGGCGGTGGCAGGGCAGTGTATGGAAATTGCTGCCGCTACCGGGTTTGGAACATCACCATGAGGTAAAACGCGGTGAGGGGGGGGGGCCATCTCAGCCCAGGGGGGGTGGCATGCCAGCTCCACCTCAGGCGCCATCTTGCCCACACTGAAAACCCACTTCAGCTGTTTGTGATTTTTTTTTCTTTTAAATTGTGAGCCCTCCAGGGACAGAAAAATACGTAGTCTAGCTGAATGTACACCACTTCCATAGCCTTTAGGTTTGCATGTTTCTTATACATTCGGGTATAGTAGGTATTTTTCTGTTGCTGAAGGGGCTCATAATTAAAATCTAAAAAAAATCACAAAGAGCTGAAGTGGGATTGAAAGTGGGTCCCTTTCGTCTCAGTCCACTACACCAACCATTAGGCCTAATGCTAAACTCTGCATTTAAAAAAGATTTAATACCATGAATATCCATGGATCTTGAAGCTGTCATAGAGCCTCGTATCTAGGGTTACCATATGGCTCCAGAAAAAGGAGGACGGATTGAGCCAGCCGGGTTTTACTTCCATTGCTTTCCATTGAAAGCAATGGAAGTAAAACCCGGCTGGCGCAATTGCTTTCCATTGAAAGCAATAGAAGTAAAACCCGGCTGGCGCAATTGCTTTCCATTGAAAGCAATGGAAGTAAAACCCGGCTGGCGCAATTGCTTTCCATTGAAAGCAATGGAAGTAAAACCCGGCTGGCTCAATCCGTCCTCCTTTTTCTGGAGCCATATGGTAACCCTACTCGTATCCTTTGCTAGTTTCACATTCGTGGGGGGGGGGGGGGTGGGGGGAGGAGGGAGAGAAACAGCAACCATTGGGGTATTAAGGCGTTGACGCCTTAATCCCTGTCAGAGCACCTTTCTGTAACCTGGTCATGCCAAGTACCAGATCTAAATAACAACAGCCATTTTTTTTTGTCCCTTCGTCTTCTGAAATTGGAGTTGGATGTCTATAATCTGGACCCTCCCTAGTCCTATCCAAAACATGCCCAGACCACACCCCCTTCCCATAAGGATGTATTGCAGTTTTAGATGTCCATATCTTGGCTTCATAAAATTGTGATTTGGGCATTTATGCAATATGGTTTTCAGACATACAAAAATTGAATAGAGCTTTTTATACCGCCTTGGGTGAAACTCTTCATAGAGGCAATTAATCTAAATAAATAAAAAATATAATATGATCAGGAGTAGCTTAATGGCTGGTGTGCAGTTGCATAAGAGCTGAGGAAACTGGGTTCAATTCCTGCTGCAGCTCCTTGTGGTCCTGGGCAAGTCGCTTACCCCTCGGTTTACTAAGCCACATGCCAATGCTGACACAGCCTATTCAAAGTGTGTTTTTGGACTTACATTCCAAAGCAGTATGGGATTTGTAGTGCCTGGCCCTGCCCATTGAAATCAGCGCTGCAAGTTCCATAATGCACCATGATGGGGTGCTTAGAAATCCAGGACTGGGCCAAAATCTCCAGCCTGGAACTGGGTAACTCGGCATTCTTACATGCCCTGTGCACAAGACCTTCAGTGCTTCTCCCCACTTTCTAACTGGTAAGGGGAAGAAAGGATTGTCTTAACATACTTTTGAAGGGTGGGGTCACCCAAACACCACAGATTCCCATTTTATATTATTGGCAATGTATTTATAATTTCAAAAATAAGCCACCCTGTGCACTTTAAATACTCAGCACCCTGGCTGCTGCAGGCAGCCCTGGAATGTACCTAAAGGAAAATTCAGTCTTGCTACAATGACAGCTCTGAGTTTTGGAGAGCAAACAGGGTTAATTCTGCAGCAGAGGAGGAGAAAAAGCGCTCTGAGAAAATGCTGAGTCAGATTTGGAGGCTGCTGCAGCTCCTTGCTCAGCAGAACTCTGGGTTGAAGCAGCCCTGCAGGGCTCAGCCTGGCTCTTTGCCAGTCCCTTTCTCTGCCCCTGTGTAATCAGTTTTCCAGAGTGACAGCAGAGCTGGAAAGGCCTCTACTGTAGACCTGAACACAGGCACCACTTCTCTGTGCAAGACGATAATAAAATCCAGATCTGTTTTACTATGTAGGGACAAGTCTGGACTGAGGATTAATGAAATAAACTGGATCCAGAGCTGTGCACAATGGTCTTTTAAAACAGCATTTTATTTTCTGGAAATTTATTTATTTATCTGTTCAATACTTAATATACCGCTGCAGTGTTGCCTATTATAGATGACCTCAGCTTCCTCAGGTTCTTGTCGTTTTCCAGAAGGTAAATTTCAGGCCCACGGTTGACCTTTCCCCCAAACCCACCACCTCCAAGTTTCCAATCCATTGGGTTAGTTTTGCAAAGGCCAGGGACAGATGGATGAACTCAATCTCTGCAGAAGTGAGCTGAAAAGCACTGACCAGTGCCCACCAAAAAGAGAACCTACATTTATAAAATAGGTAACCATGAGGCTAGATATTCAAAGGGATTTATACATTTAGCAGCAGCCACGTTAGGAGTCACGGACCAAGAAAGGGATACAGGTGTCGTTGTTGATGATACGTTGAAACCTTCTGCTCAGTGTGCTGCTGCGGCTAAGAAAGCAAATAGAATGCTAGGTATTATTAGGAAAGGAATGGAAAACAAAAATGAGGAAGTTATAATGCCTTTGTATCACTCCATGGTGCGACTGCACCTCGAATATTGTGTTCAATTCTGGTCGCCGCATCTCAAAAAAGATATAGTGGAATTAGAAAAGGTGCAGAGAAGGGCGATGAAAATGATAAAGGGGATGGGACGACTTCCCTATGAGGAAAGGCTAAAGGGGCTAGGGCTCTTCAGCTTGGAGAAAAGGCGGCTGAGGGGAGATATGATAGAGGTCTATAAAATAATGAGTGGAGTTCAACAGGTAGATGTGAAGCGTCTGTTCACGCTTTCCAAAAATACTAGGCCTAGGGGGCATGCGATGAAGCTACAATGTAGTAAATTTAAAACGAATCGGAGAAAATGTTTCTTCACTCAACGTGTAATTAAACTCTGGAATTCGTTGCCAGAGAATGTAGTAAAGGCGGTTAGCTTAGCAGAGTTTAAAAAAGGTTTGGACGGCTTCCTAAAGGAAAAGTCCACAGACCGTTATTAAATGGACTTGGGGAAAATCCACTATTTCTGGGATAAGCAGTATAAAATGTTTTGTACATTTTTGGGATCTTGCCGGGTATTTGTGACCTGGATTGGCCACTGTTGGAAACAGGATGCTGGGCTCGATGGACCTTTGGTCTTTCCCAGTATGGCGATAATTGTGTACTTATGTAAAGCCCATCTTTGAATTTTCAGTGACACGGAACATTTTTATTGAGTGTCCTGGCACTATCTTGATACAGGGTCAAGTATAGGCATTCTGCTAAACCACACAGCTATCTAGTGACTATCCAGATAGCGCACTGTTTTAAGTTGGGGTAGCTATTGTGCTGTTCTCACTTAGTGGCTGAATATAGCTGGCTATCCGTGTAACGGTGGCAATCACTCTTGTATGCCCATAGTGCCACTACTTCTGCAAATAGCAGTGCTGAATATAACTGGATGATTTAACTGTGCAGCAGGTAGGGGCGGGCTGTCCATTCGGGCAGTGCCTGAGGGCCCAGAGGCTCCAGGGGGCCCAGAGGCTCTGCCTGGTTGCCCTTACCCACCGCTGCTGCTGCCGCTGCACACTACAGCCGCCCTGGCAAATTAACGATTCTCCCCACCGCTGTATCCTGTATCCTGTGCTGGCTTCACAGTTGAAAATGGTGGCCGCAAACTCTCGCGAGACTACCGTGAGAGGTCACAGACGCCATTTTAAACTGTGGAGCTGCCACGGGCAGCAGCAGCAGCATGGAAGAAGGTGGGAAAGGGGAGTCGGAGGGACACCCTGGGCATGAGGAGGGTAGAAGGGGAGGAGGACATGCTGGGCATAGAGAAAGGTAAGGGCTGCAGGGATGGCGGTAGCTTGTGGGGGACGGTAGCGTTGGGGGGGGGGGCAGCAGCGGTGGGGAGGGGGCCCAGAGTACTCTCAGTCTGCCCAATGCATCGGGTGTTTTAAAAACCACTGGCCACAGTGTTCAAATATTGGGGCTATAGTTTCCTTTTTATCATTCTAAACAGTTACCATCATGGACAGTTCTCCTTCCATTCTACTTATTAAGGGGCCCTTTTACTAAGCTGCGGCTTCTGAGTGTGTCATTCCTGTGTGCTAAAGCCATTTTTACCATGTGAGTAAGATAGCCGATTTTCCTGTCTCCAGCATTAATGGCCGTGCACTAAGTTTCCCGTTAGCACATGAGCACTTACCGACATCTAGTTTTTAAGGCAGTAAGAGTTCACGCGCTACCCTCGCACTAATAGGTTAGAAGTAGCCTAATGGTTAGTGGTCTGGGGGAGCCAGGTTTGATTCCCAGTGCTGCCTAACAGTCAGATGAAGTGGATTGAGATCCTCGTGAACCAGGTGCAATTCCTTCTGCAGCTCGATGTGACCCTGGGAAAGTCACTTAGCCCTCAACTGCCCCAAGTACTACTTAGATTGCGAGTCTATTTGGGACAGTGGCAGCACCTGTAAGAAATTGTAAACTGCTTAGGTCTAGGCTAGTGGTTCCCAAACCTACAGCCAGATGCACTAAACTTAACGAGCCATTAACGAGCGAGTAGTAAACCCTGGCATGCACTAAAGACTTTTTTCCCACGAGGGTAGCAGCTAACGAAAACGGAATGCAGATGAGCAAATTGTGTAGAAACCCTATTGTAATGAGATGCCCTAACCTTTTCCGATTGCCTTAACACTGGAAAATCTAACGAGAGGTCTGTACCTCTCGTTGGGGCTGCCCGGAATTGAATAACTGCAACAAAAGTAACAACAACAAAAAAATAGCGCTCCGCTTTTAAAAAAACGACCATTCTGGTCGTCATTCCCCCCCCCCCCCGAAGACGCCGCGCTGCTCACCCCCTCTGATGCAGCTCGATCTAGAGGACAATGCAGTTGAGGACGCCCATCCAAGAAAAACATCCATTTTGGCCGTCATTCCCCCCCCCCCCCCCCCCCCCCCCCGCAATAATAAAAACATCTTTTTTTGGCAGTGCTTCATTCAGCTGAGCGACCAGGAAGTCTCTGAGCCAGCCAATCACAGCGCATTTAGCGCGTTTAGGTCCTGGAGGCACCTCAGCCAGTCAGGTTTTTATGATAGCCACAATAAATGTTCATGAGAGAAATTTGCATACACTGTCTCCTTGGTATGCAAATCTCTCTCATGAATATTCATGGTGGATCTCATGGAAACCTGACTGGCAGGGGTGCCTCCAGGACCAGTGGTATATAAATACTTCAATAAATAAATAATCCTTTCCATGCCCCACCCTGCACATGCAAAAATTACCGTGCAACATCTGAGCACGCTTTCCAGTAAGCACGTTAATACTTCCTGCAGCTTAGAAAAAGGGCCTCTAATAGATGCAAGGAAGAGGGTGGGGCATGTCATGCAGCCAAGTAATCTCATTGGCTTTTGGATACAAACCCTTGTGTAGATGTTTTTGCATCTGTAAACAAAAACATTCTCATTTTTTTCCTTTAATTAAAATAAAAACGTTAGCAATTGCAATTTCTTAATACTCGATCAGCAGCTAATTTTGTTTCATTCTACAAGACGAGTCTCCTTTCTCTGCCCTTTCCACTATCACAGTTTAGAGACGTCTGTTTCACTTTAGATCTTCATCAGGATCATCTCCATCTAAAGTCAGTTGCTGCTGTTCAATTTCATTTGTCCACACAAGTTCAACCTTCCAGAAATCAGTTCTCTGGGTGGCTCTGTTGAGCTCTAAGATACCTTTTGTTGCTGCTTGTGTGAAAAACGTTGGGATTTGTCCTTGAGTTCTGTAGAGAACAATATTACTTCATAATGATTCTTTTTCAAAGAGTTAAGAGTTTTCATCTGGATGAGGCTATTAACCAGCTTTGAAAAACTAAGGAGGATTTTTTTGAGCGGTGATCGTTTTGTAAGGTCTCTATCATTTTCTGTATGATGGTAGAAGGCTACTGAGGTCTTTCCCCTCCTTTATTGTTTCAAAACCAACATTAATGGGATCTAGAAATTTGGTATATTAATTTGTGAAGAGCGGAGATTTGACTTACACTTTTTTGTGTGATTAATTCATTGCATTTACGATAGTGTTATCAATTGCACGGTTCTTCGAAAGTCACCATCCTTAGAACAATGGAGGGGCTCATTTTCAAAGTACTGGGGGGGGGGGGGGCACTTTTACAAAGTGGTGGTAAGCCTAACATGGGTTTACCTCATGCTACCATCAGCCCTACGTGGATGCTAGTGGCAGTTCCTGTCTCAGCACGCATCATTTGCCGTGCTACAATATACAAAACCATGGTAACTATATTCCAATATAGTTGTATCAATTGTTGCAACACAATATATCAATTACAACTATGAATCATCACAAATCTTTTTATTACCTCTCATATCAAATATTCCCCCAAAAGGTTTTAATGTTAAAACCAATAAATACCTAACACCAACACATAGAACACGCCATTCATACTCATAAATTATAATAACGTGGAGGGGCATAATCGAACGGGGCGCCCATGTTTTCCTGAGGGCGTCCCCGAAGGATGGCACTGTGAAGAGGCGGGCAAACCTCTATTACCGAAACAAGATGGGGCCATCTTTCGTTTCGATAATACGATCGGGGACGCGCAAATCTCAACATTTAGGTCGACCTTAGAGATGGTCGTCCCCGGTTTTTGGCGATAATGGAAGCTGAGGACGCTCATCTCAAAATGACCAAATGCAAGTCATTTGGTCGTGGGAGGATCTAGCATTCGTAGTGCACTCGTCCCCCTCACATGCCAGGACACCAACCGGGCACCCTAGGGGGCACAGCAGTGGACTACAGAAATTGCTCCCAGGTGCATAGCTCCCTTACCTTTGGTGCTCAGCTTCCCCAACCCCCCAAAACCCGCTCCCCACAACTGTACATCACTACCATAGCCCTAAGGGGTGAAGGGGGGCACCTAGATGTCGGTACAGTGGGTTTCAGGTGGGTTTTGAAGGGATCACATTTACCAGCACAAGTGTAACAGGTATGGGGGGGATAGGCCTGGGTCCGCCTGCCTGAAGTGCACTGCACCCACTAAAATTGCTCCACGGACCTGCATACTGCTGTCATGGAGCTGGGTATGACATTTGAGGCTGGCATAGAGGCTGGCAAAAATATTAAAAAATTTTTTTTTTTAGGGTGAGAGAGGATTGGTGACCACTGGGGAAGTAAGAGGAGGTCATCTGGTCAGTTCGGGCACTTTTTTGAGGCTTGGTCGTGAAAAAAAAATGGACCAAGTAAAGTCGACCAAATGCTCGTCAGGGACGCCCTTCTTTTTTCCATTATCGGCCGAGGACACCCATCTCTTAAGCACGCCCAAGTCCTGCCTTCGCTATGCCTCCAACACGCCCCCATGAACTTTGGTCATCCCCGCGACGGACTGCAGTTGAGGGCGCCCAAAATCGGCTTTCGATTATGCCGATTTGGGCGACCCTGAGAGAAGGACGCCCATCTCCCAATTTGTGTCGAAAGATGGGCGCCCTTCTCTTTCGAAAATACCCCTGATAGTATCCTTGACAGAAACCATAAATTCAATCTCTCTATCATATAGTATGTAGCATGGCAAGTAACAGAGTGAAAACGTTTTTAAACTTATCTCAGCAGTCCTCCAAGCTGAGGGTTAACAGTCAGATAGAAATTGGCTGTATGAATAACAACCTATCAGAAGTTCTCAATTCGTGATTCCCAAATGATGTAATAATCCAACTGAAGACGTTATAGATGTCAGATAATGCACGGCTAAAAACACCGTAAACATCAGGCATACAAGTTTGCTGATTGAGTTTTCACAATCTGTATGATGTTACAAATGCCAAGTCCACCCAGATACAACTGATGTTGTTCAAAAGTTTCTTCAAAGTACAAAAATCGTTCTCACATCCAACTTGACCCTCATGTCGAACTTAACTATTATCTAGCGCAGAGCTAACACGGCGGTAAATGGGCTGTGTCGGCATTAGAGCATGGCAGCCACTAGTGTGGCTTAGTAAAGGGGGGGGGGGGGGGAGGGAAGTATATTGAACTGAAACTTAAATGCAGAGTCACAAATTATGACATGAATATGCAAACATAATATGCCTGAGATAATCAATGTAATTTATTATGTTAATTAAATTCATATGTTGTAATTAAATATTTTGTCTAGCTGTGTAATTCAAGCCAGTGTTTGATGGATTTGTTGAAATATACAAAGTTACAACCTTGGTCATAAAACATTATTCCAGACTGTGCTCCTGGCATGCACTGACTTTTCCCCCTTCCTATAATCATAAAGACAAGACTTTTTATTGCAAACCCTCTACTTCACTCCCAGTACAAAAAAGTTTGCAAGAAATCCAGCTTTCCTTTCCCCATCCCTGAAATTTCAGGAGTGACAAAGATGAGAGGCAGCTGCTGGGTAATTGTGAGTGTTGAATTTGGGCGTGTTCAGCTTTTCCACGATTCATACTACTACTACTGCTTATCATTTCTATGGCGCTACTAGACGTACGCGGCAATGTACACTGGACATAAAGAGACAGTCACTGCTCGAAAGAGCTTACAATCTAAGTAGGTCAGACAAACAGGACAAATAAATGATAAAGGAATTACAAAGGTGGGAATGAGAAAAATGGGTGCTGAACAAGTGAGCAAAGGTTAGGTGTTAAAAGCGACATCAAAAAGGTGGGCTTTTAGCTTAGATTTGAAGACAGACAGAGACGGAACTTCACGTACCGGCTCAGGAAGTCTATTCCAGGCATATGGTGCAGCAAGATAAAAGGAACGGAGTCTGGAGTTAGCAGTGGAGGAGAAGGATGCAGATAAGAGAGATTTACCCGATGAACGATGAACGGAGTTCCGGGGAGCAGTGCAGGGAGAGATAAGAGAGGTACTGAGGAGCTGCAGAGTGAATGCACTCATCTCACAGATACATTCTGATGGTATCTTCAGCACCCTCAAACTCTTTTTAAAAAACGATCAAATTTAATAAAAAGATTGAACGTAAAAAAAAATGCAGCCAATGGGTCCAAGTCTCCAGAGAAAAAGAATAGATGGTATATGTGAGCTGGTGAATTCATGAGCCCCCCACCCCCGCTGCCCCCATTTTCTAGAGGGTTCTGAGGCATTAGGAATAGGCTAATCCAGTCCTGGTTTTGCCCTCATTGCATCTAGCGGCCATTTTACTAAGGCATGGTAGGCCTCATGCGGGCCTACGGCATGGTAAAAGGGCAGTACCGTGGGATGCACGGAGGCAGTGGCGTAACTACGTGGGGCCATGGGGGCCTGGGCCCCCCAAATTTCCTCTGGGCCCCTGGTTTTCCTGGCGGGAGTCCCCAACCCTTCTAGCTGAAGCCTTGTCCAGCGCCGGTCTCCGGTGCTGCTGCGTTGCCTGCCCTGCTCTCTCTTCCTCCTCTGCTCTTTCTTTCCCCCTCACGTCCTGCACGCTCCTTTTAGTGAAATTGAACATGCTCAGTTTCACTTAAAGGAGCGTGCAGGACGTGAGGAGGGAAGAGAGAGCAGGGTAGACAACGTGGCGGCGCTGGAGACTGGCGCTGAAGAAGGCTTCAGCTGGCAGGGGTTGGGGACCCCCACCAGCCAAGGTGCATTGCTGCAGCAGTGGGTGGGGAGCAGCGAGGCGGCGGGGAGGATCAGGTGGCGGCGGGGGAGGGTGAGGCAGCGCGGGGGCAGTAGTGGGGTGGCAGACTAAAATGTGCCACCCCACCTCGGGCTCTGGCCCCCTCCCACAGCGAGGTCTGACTATGCCCCTACACTGAGGCATCTCGCGGTAGTTTGGCCATCAGCACATGCTACTCCTGCGATAAAAAATATTTTGTATTTTTTTGCTGTGGGAGGCACATCTGGGGCCGCAGAGTAGTTGGGTAGCGTGGGAATATTACCGAGCGCTAGCTGATTACTTCAGTAGAACGGGAGCCCTTACCGCCTCTTAAATAGGTGACGGTAAGGGTTCCCAGGTAATGGCCATGCGCTGATGTGGAAATTAGCAATTAATAAAAACCCGACCACGGCCATTTTTCTGCTGTGCTAGAAAATGGCCGAACCCACTCGCTAATTGCAGCGCTGGCCACTTTCTAACGTGGCTTGGTAAAAGGGCTCCTAAGTTTGCCAAAGTAGATCTGGTTCTGCCTCCCCTGATTGGACGGGGCTATCCTTAGTGCTACACAAAATCAAGACAGAGTTGCCATCTTGCCTCAGTTCCTCCAAACGGTGTGACTGGTGTCGTTGCATACATATGGAATTGTAGTTCTAATTTCCCTTGAGAAGCAGAGAAAGGCAGCTTTCGGAGCATGAAAGTCTACCCAAAACAGGAGTTCCTGGCACTGATATATTAAATGCTACAATTACTTACAGATGTCAAACCAGCGTATGGGGATGTGCATCCATCAGCATGCATTCAATTTGTTAGTACTTCTTTAAAACTTTAGCTAAATTGATTTAGGGCGGAATTCATCAAGCAGCGTTAGGGTCCTAAATGATGCTATTTGAGCCTTAATGTGAATTAAACTGCCCTAAAGCTGCTTGACCAAAAATACCGCGGCAAGATTTAATTCACAAGCTGCATTGCTGGGGTTATTTTACCGTCCAGGAGCATCGGGCTGCAAAGCTGTGGCCCGATGCTCCCAGGCCTGCGGTTCAGGGTCCTTCCGGGCTTCTGCCCCCCCCCAACCTAAGCCCCCCAGCATAAGGCTGGTCCGCTCCTTACAGGGCTACCTTTAAAATCGTTGCTGGTCCAGAGGGGTTTTCCTGGGGTCTGAGGAGTTATCCTGGGTTCTCAGGGTCTTTCTGGGGTCCAGAGGGTCTTAGGGCAGGAGTGATGCCCAGTCACTACTGCCCAGTCCTGTGCCTACTTCAAAATGGCTCCCTTAATGGTAATACAACTACTGCTAGGGGTCATATTTCCATATAAGTAGAGACAGCATACAAGTGTATGCCAAATCCACAGTACTACCAAAGGGGTATCAATCCATAATATACCAAATTTAGGACCCTATCCATAGACATATGGCCCTACAGTATTCCACGTTAATGGAATGGAGTTATTTCATAAGAACATCACAATACTACTACTACTACTATTTAGCATTTCTATAGCGCTACAAAGCATACGCAGCGCTGCACAAACATAGAAGAAAGACAGTCCCTGCTCAAAGAGCTATGTAATAAAAGTGAGCCAAGTATAGGACAATCAAGCCATTGTGACATCACTGATGAGGTTGGCTCTTATTGGTGGACTGAGGCATTATGACATCACAATATTAGCTCTGGTTACAAGAGACTACTACTACTACTACTTATCACTTCAATAGCGCTACAAGGCATACGCAGCGCTGCACAAACATAGAAGAAAGACAGTCCCTGCTCAAAGAGCTTACAATCTAATAGACAAAAAAATAAATAAAGTAAGCAAATCAAATCAATTAATGTGAACGGGAAGGAAGAGAGGAGGGTAGGTGGAGGCGAGTGGTTACAAGTGGTTAAGAGTCAAAAGCAATGTTAAAGAGGTGGGCTTTCAGTCTAGATTTAAAGGTGGCCAAGGATGGGGCAAGACATACGGGCTCAGGAAGTTTATTCCAGGCGTAGGGTGCAGCGAGACAGAAGGCGCGAAGTCTGGAGTTGGCAGTAGTGGAGAAGGGAACAGATAAGAAGGATTTATCCATGGAGCGGAGTGCACGGGAAGGGGTGTAGGGATGGACGAGTGTGGAGAGATACTGGGGAGCAGCAGAGTGAATACATTTATAGGTTAGTAGAAGAAGTTTGAACAGGATGTGAAAACAGATAGAGAGCCAGTGAAGCGACTTGAGGAGAGGGGTAGTATGAGTAAAGCGACCCTGGCGGAAGATGAGACGGGCAGCAGAGTTTTGAACCGACTGGAGAGGGGAGAGGTGACTAAGTGGGAGGCCAGCAAGAAGCAGATTGCAGTAGTCTAAACGAGAGGTGACAAGGGTGTGGATGAGGGTTTTGGTAGGGTGCTCGGAAAGAAAGGAAATACATATTAAATACTAAGCTCTTGAATTGCCAAAGGAATACTGTATCACACTGCCAGACCCTGTCATTTGCATCAGAATATTACACTGCTATGTGGCAAACATTATAAGGCAGCGTCTCTGTAAGGTCTTAGGCTGTCCAATCTGTCCCCCCCCCCCTGCCTCATTTTAGCATTCCCTATGTAATTATACATTCTGTGGCTGCATCTGAACATTTAATTTTCAGAGCTGAAAAAAAATTAAATTATCTAAACAAGGTAAGCCAACCAGATCAGCATAATCAAGCATTCTTTTCCCCCTAGGACACAAATGCTTTATTTTAAAAGTACATCTCATTGGAATGACATTAAAATGCTCCTTATCAATGAAGCAGGCTTAAAATTTTATTTTTAAGCATCTATACCACACAAACTGCAGATTTTTGGACATTTCTAGCAAGAATGTCTTGGCATGTGTCATAACCGATCACTTCAAAAGTCAATAATGATTCTGAGCCGGAGATAAACGACCATCAGTCATTCTGCAAACAGTACTGTCTATCACTTCCCCCCACCCCCCCAAAAAACAGGAATTGTACAAAATCTGATACAGCTTCCTTCTTCTTTCTAAGATAATGAAGTGGTCAACAAGAGCTTATACTTCAGCCCTGGGCTTTTTACAGTATATAGTCTAATCAGAGTGCCAAAATAATCAGTATATCGTAACACTGCCAGCAATTCCTTGTCATAAAAGACTAGCTAAGCCAGTCCCAACTGCAAATAGAAACACAGAAACATGACGGCAGAAAAAGGCCACATGACCCATCCAGTCTGCCCATCCTCTGTAACCCCTAATTCTTCCTGTTCCTAAGCGATCCCACATGCTTATCCCAAGCCTTTTAAAATTCTGGAACAGTCCTAGACTCCACCACCTCCACCGGGAGTCCATTCCACGCCTCCACCACCCTTTCTGTGAAATAATACTTCCTTAGGTTACTCCTAAGCCTATTCCCTCTTAACTTTGTCATATGCCCCCTCATTCCAGAGCTCTCCTTCATTTGAAAAAGGCTCTCTTCCTGTACATAAATGCCCTTGAGATATTTAAACATTTCTATCATGTCTCCTCTCTCCCTCCTCTCTTCCATATATGTTGAGGTTCATAAGTCTGTCCCTATAATTTTTGCATTCAAGACCGCTTACTAATTTCGTAGCCGCCCTCTGGACCGACTCCATCCTATTTATATCTTTCCGTAGGTGAGGTCTCCAGAACAATGCAGCCCCCAAATTCCTAAAAGAAAAGCAGGAATACAAGTCCGTGCATACTGCAGGGTAAAACCTGGACTGGCTGTCTGTCCCCCTTGACGTGGAATTGTTGGCATCTCTTTCACACACTTTTCAGAGCAGAGTTGCCGCCTCACCCATGTCAGTCCAAAGAATCCGATCCAATCCTATTGCATGCCTAATTTGATATCAGGCATGTAGGGCTAGTTTCTATATATCCTGCTTAAAAAATGGGAAATGACACCACATAAAAATTTTCAGGCTGCACACCCTATTGTGAACAGAAGTGGTACCATTACAAAATGAACCTTAATGTTATTGGGTGCCTGGCGCTGTCCAACAGCGACCTTTAAATTCAGAACCCAGGGATCAGTGGGTGGAGAAATGCTCCATAATCCCATCAAGACAGCACAGGCTGCCTTGATTAAAGTCATTTCTCTACTGGAGAGATATAGCTGAGCAGCTCCCCAGAAGCCAGGGATGTTCTTAATTTGGTGCTCTCAGCAGGGACAAATGGTGTTTCATTAGTAGGGCACTTTGGTAAAGATGTGATGAGAGAAGCGGTGGTCTTGTGCACCGGCTCTTTCTATTCAGCCTCCTGCTGTTGTGCAATGTTGTCTACCAGCTGTAGTATATTCTCTGGGGGCCAGAAACATGTTGCTGGACCACCAAGCTGGAAATAGCTACATGCTTGCTTTTGCAGAATTAGGACGGTGATATTTTACAAGAAGCCACTGCTCTATGCCCTGGAACTGGGAGGGAGGGAGGGGGCTCTGGGAGGGAGGGGGGCCTGGAACTTGGAGGCAGGTGGAGGGGGGCCGAGGGAGGAGGGACAGGAGGGGGAGGGGGATGAGGGGGAGGGGGGAATGCACCACCTGTTAAATTGCCCTGTTGGCACTTTGCGATAAATAATTAGATTTGGGGTTGCTGTTTGGGCACCCGGTCTCTGAAAGGTTCGCCATCACTGCTCTATGGCTACCAGCTGGGAAACACCCTTAGTGTGGCAAAATGAAAACTGGCGTGTACTCATTTTGAGCCTGAGACCTTACCGCCGTCCATTCACTTAGCGGTAAGGTCTCATGCGTTAACCAGGCGGTAATTGCCAGCGCCCGTACAATGCTGATTACTGCCCGGTTAGCTTCGCGCGCCGGAAAATAAAATATATTTACCGGCACGCTTAGTGGATGCGCGTATAAAATGAAATTACCACCCTGGCCACGCGGTAGCCAGGTGGTAGTTCTGAATTGGCATGCGTTGGGGGTGCGTATGCGCCTAAGCAGATTAGTAAAGGGGGCCCACAATGACAATCCTTCAGGGCTCCTCTAGTGCTAGCGCAGTTTGTTTCTACAGCAAGACTCATCTGTTCTCGCTCCCCCTATATGACGCATCTATAATACTATGGTGAACAACACATGTTCCATTGACCCCGATGGGACACGATGAAAGCTAGGTGGCTTTGGCTGCAGCCTATAGCCCAGCAGTAGAAACACAGAAATGGACCTCAAGCTCCACCCTTCTCTTTGGGCTTTTTTGGTCAAACTGTTGAAAGGTAATGTATTAAATCCCGGATACTGCTACTGTAGTAACCTCCCTGCCTCATCTCTCCCTGTTATTTCTCCCTGAGAGGGACCGCTGTCTACATAAACAGCAAAGCACCAAGAGTATAATTTTATCACAGCCTCGGCAATATTTTCTCTGTCTACCGGTGTACTTTGCAATACATATGTTAGGCAATTGTAAAACGGTATTGGTATTAAATCAGTTCTGAATTTACAGCTCAGTAGCTGTTGGTATGACAGTGCAGGGTCTGGAAACTGAATTACCAGTCTGGCCTGGAAGGCTGTTAAATCACTAACAATTAACTTCTGTTCAATGTTTCTTGGAGCATCCTGGATTTACAAACGGTCTGCTGATCTATTATAGTACATAAGGTTGGCAAAGTTGACCCTTCCCAACTTCTAATGATGGCACTGCCAGAAGCAGCGGTGGTGTGCATTACTGGCAAAACATATACAGAATCAGCTGGAAATATGGCGGTTCTTCTTCAGGCTCTCTCTCTCTTTTTCGTTTACTATCCCCCCCCCCCCCAGATCTACTTTCTTCTCACACTGTGCTTCACTTTCTTCACTCTACCTCCATTGCTTCATCTTTCCTCCTTTGGATTTAGATTTTAGATTTCACCATTCCAAACCTGAGTTCAAGGTGAGTTGCATTCAGGTCTGGTAGGTCATTAGGGGGGGTCTTTTGCTAAAGATTAGCTTGAGTTATCTGCAGCAGGGCCCCTTTTATTCCTATGGTCCCTGCTGCAGATAACTCAAGCTAACCCCCTAAATCAGTGGTTCCCAAACCTGGTCCTGGAGGCACCCCAGCCAGTCAGGTTTTCAGGATACCCACAATGAATATTCATGACAGAGATTTGCATGCAGTGGAGGTAGTGCATGCAAATCTCTCTCATGAATATTCATTGCGTGTGTCATGAGGGCCGGTGCCAGGGACTCTGGCGCCGCCCTGCAAACTATCAGCCAGTGTTCGCCCCCTCTGTTCCAGTATTTCCTTTCTCTCTTCTCCCTCTCCCATTCTCCCGCCCCTTTTTTTGTTGCAGTTACATTTGTATCCCGCGCTTTCCCACTCATGGCAGGCTCAATGTGGCTTACATATTATATACAGGTACTTATTTGTACCTGGGGCAATGGAGGGCTAAGTGACTTGCCCAGAGCCACAAGGAGCTGCCTGTGCCTGAAGTGGGAATCAAACTCTCAGGACCAAAGTCCACCACCCTAACCACTAGGCCACTCCTCCACTGTTGCTACTATTTGAGATTCTACATGGAATGTTGCTATTCCACTAGCAACATTCCATTTAGAAGTCGGCCCTTGCAGATCACCAATGTGGCCGCGCAGGCTTCTGCTTCTGTGAGTCTGACGTCCTGCACGTACGTACGTGCAGGACGTCAAACTCACAGAAACAGAAGCCTGCGCAGCCTTCTACATGGAATGTTGGTAGTGGAATAGCAACATTCCATGTAGAATCTCCAATAGTAGCAACATTCCATGTAGAATCTCCAATAGTATCTATTTTATTTTTGTTACATTTGTACCCCGCGCTTTCCCACTCATGGCAGGCTCAATGCGGCTTACATGGGGCAATGGAGGGTTAAGTGACTTGCCCAGAGTCACAAGGAGCTGCCTGTGCCTGAAGTGGGAATCGAACTCAGTTCCTCAGGACCAAAGTCCACCACCCTAACCACTAGGCCACTCCTCCACCCAAGCTGATTATTTCTTCCACTTCACCTCCCCCCCACCCTAGTTCCGGCATCTCCTCTCTTCGAGCCCTTACCCAGTCTATCCCAGTATGGTGATGTGCTTATGTGCTTAATTTATGTTAATACAATTTAAGACATATTAAATAACACAAGCCCCGTTATCCAGTATGGGGCCTATGGGAGCAACTTTATAAAGTATATTTACGCACAATTACACGTCTAGTTTAGAATTACTACCACATACATGTGTATATGCCAAAAGTGCACCTGTACACCCTTTTGCAACTAGACACATATCTCTGATAGGGTGTGGTCTGCAGGTGGGCATACACATGGGCGGAGTCTCTGGAATATTGGTGCACACATATATGTCAGCTCTATGGGCGGCTAAATGGCAGATGACGTTTAATGTGAGCAAGTGCAAGGTGATGCATGTGGGAAAAAAGAACCCGAATTATAGCTACGTCATGCAAGGTTCCACGTTAGGAGTTACGGACCAAGAAAGGGATCTGGGTGTCGTCGTCGATAACACGCTGAAACCTTCTGCTCAGTGTGCTGCTGCGGCTAGGAAAGCGAATATAATGTTGGGTATTATTAGGAAAGGTATGGAAAACAGGTGTGAGGATGTTATAATGCCATTGTATTGCTCCATGGTGCGACCGCACCTTGAGTATTGTGTTCAATTCTGGTCGCCGCATCTCAAGAAAGATATAGTAGAATTGGAAAAGGTGCAGCGAAGGGCGACTAAAATGATAGCGGGGATGGGACAACTTCCCTATGAAGAAAGACTAAGGAGGCTAGGGCTATTCAGCTTGGAGAAGAGACGGCTGAGGGGAGACATAATAGAGGTATATAAAATAATGAGTGGAGTGGAACAGGTGGATGTGAAGCGTCTGTTCACGCTTTCCAAAAATACTAAGACTAGGGGGCATGCGATGAAACTACAGTGTAGTAAATTTAAAACAAATTGGAGAAACTTTTTCTTCACCCAATGCGTAATTAAACTCTGGAATTCATTGCCGGAAAATGTGGTGAAGGCGGTTAGCTTAGCAGAGTTTAAAAAGGGGTTGGACGGTTTCCTAAAAGACAAGTCCATAAACTGCTACTAAACGGACTTGGAAAAATCCCAAATCCCAGGAATAACATGTATAGAATGTTTGTACGTTTGGGAAGCTTGCCAGGTGCCCTTGGCCTGGATTGGCCGCTGTCGTGGACAAGATGCTGGGCTCGATGGACCCTTGGTCTTTTCCCAGTATGGCATTACTTATGTACTTATGTACAAGTGCTCATGCCCAAGCAAACGTATGTTCCTGGTATTTCTAATGTTTGTCTCCATCTCTTTCTTCCACTCCATCTTTTTTTCCATTTTACCGTCTTACCCTGCAGCATTGCTTCTGTTTTGTAAACTGAGCTGGGGATTTTTTTTTCTACACTGTTTTATGACTGTTTGCTTGTACCCCCACCTAGAACGTTGGATTGAGCGAGTTATAAATATTTTAGATAGACAGATAAATAAATAAATACGGTTATACTTACTGCTACCACTACTAATAATATGAATCTTTTCTACAACACTGTTAGATATACACAGCCGCTTTATCAGAAGCAGGCTGAATAATACTTGACTGATACAGAGCTCTCTGTATTTATGTGTTATATGCAATGGTTCCCCCCCCCAACCCATCATTCCAAGAGCTGTTGCATTTGTCGTAAAAGTTCAGTTTCCCTGGGAATGATAATAGGTAGAGATATATCAGTAGCAATGCAATGTCTTAAAATCACATTTGGAATTCAAGAACACTGCTCAGTGAGAATAAGTTCCAGCTGAATGTCTATAGGTTGTCGTCTCAGGTACAAACACACACAGCTCCCAGACAATAATGCAGCATAGCAAAGACAATATGTACATGTTGATTAACATTTTGGATAATGATGTGTTTGGAATTTAGATTTAATTACTTGTTTTTTTCAAATTGGAGTTCACAATAAATTACAAATCGGGATACAATAGGTAGGTCCCTCCCCAGAGTGCCTGCTATTGGTACCCGAGACAATGGAAGATGAAGTGACTCACTCAAGGTACAAGAACCGTCAGTAGGAGAAGCAGGATTTAAAGCCTCTCTTCTCTGGTTCTCAGCCAACTACTCTAACCATTTAGTTTAGTGTCCTCCAACGCAAGGCCCAGGAACCAATGGCATCCCCCGTTGTCTTTCTGTTGTTTTTTTTTTTTTTCTGCTACTCTGCCTCTCTAACCAAGCTCAGGAAAGAAAAGGTAAAGTGAACGGGGGGAGGGGGGGAAGAGCCACATGCTTGAAGGGCAAGGCTTTTCTCAATAGACAATAGAGAATTCATTTGGAAATGCTCACAATCTTAAGGATACTCCCCCCCCCCCCCCAATGAAGTCTGAAGGTGGACTGGTGGGGATGGATGTCATTGACACACACCGGTAAGCAGTGTCATGGCTTGCATGGGAAGATATTTGTTGACTCTCCGTCAGCTCCTTAAAATCTACAGTGACCTCAGCTTAAAAATTAATGAAGACCACTGACTTGTTTATTTATTTATTGGGATTTATTAATCGTCTTTATGAAGAGATTCACCCAAGGCGATTTACAGCAGGTACAGTTTAACATAACACAATTTTGTTAACAGCATAACAATAGAAAAATGAAAAAGTATAAACATAAATAACAATAAAAGAAGCAAACTTGAAAACAGCAAATTGAAACCTAATAATAGGACTACCATGAAACAGGATAAAAACATATTAACAGCACTGAAGTTCAAATACCAGAGATATAATACAACTAGTAAGAAAGGCCCATTTCAAAACGCAATGAAACGGGTGCTAGCAAGGAAAATCCCCACCCATCCTCCCTCCCTGCCGAGTTCTATACCCCCTCTGTTCCTCCGTTTCTCCGTCCCTGGTGAGTTGCAGACCCACTCCCTCCCAGTTCAAGGCCCCGTTCACGCCCCTCCCACCGAGTTGAACCCCCCCCCTTGGCGTTACTGCCTGGCCCCCCGGTGGCGCAACCCTCTGGACACCAGCCTTTCATCCGGAAAACCTCCCCCGAAGCCTGTGCGTACCTCTGCTGACGAAGGCGAACTTCTGTTCTGGCGTTCCTTTCGCTCCCCGGAATTGTTCCACCCTCGACATCATCACGTTCGACGCGAGGGCGTGACAGAGAGGCATGGGCAGTGGAGAGGCTTCATCACCATGAAGTTACGAACCCTTCAAGGAAGTGGGTGGAGCTTGGGGGCTTCATTAGAACGTTGGGGTTGCGAATTATGTCCGGATGGGGCGTGGCTGAGGGCGGGTGTATGAGTGAGAGTGAGTGGTGCTGACAGTCTACAACAGTACAGGGCTTCAGTGTTTCTCTGCCACACAGTGAGCTTCAGAATTGGAGGTGAGAATTATTTATATAGATGTTAGCATAATACTAATGATACACCTAATAAGCATGCATTAGAGCATTCAACTAACATAGAAATGATGCTTACCATACAGCTCATGGACCATGAGCAGATATATAGGTAGGGACAAGATGCGTGGTATAGAGTCAGTTGGGATGGCTAGATAGATGGTTGGCTAAACTCAAAGCAAGTTCATTGTATAGTTAAGTACAGTTAATTGCTCCTACATTCATTGACTCAGTGGTATGATCTGGTTGGTCAAGAAACTGTCCAGGCTGTAAACTGCATGCACAGATGATAGAATTTTATTACAGGATGTTGGAATAAGGACATAAGAACTAACAGAGAGAAAGGAGAATGAGAGCCTGATGTTGATAGACCATTTATGTGTATTTCATCTGAGATCGGAGAAGTTGCATGGAGTGACTCAGGCACATGGTGTTGATATCACCTGAATGTCAGAGTATAAAGTAGCATCATGACTGTCGAAGGTGGAAGAAAGGAGGGCTTGAGAGACTGATGTTGAGAAACTATTTGTGTATGTCTCCCCTGACATCACAGGAGTTGGTGGAATGACTCAGGTGTGTGATGATGATGTCACCTGAACACCATTGTGACTACCCAAAGGGGCGTGTGAAAATGGGAATATCTCTTTGGAGCCCCTTCTGAGTGCTGAGGATGCCAAAAACACTGAGGATCATTGGAGATTTATGGGAGGGTACAGAGCATTGAAGTCTTGAGGATTCTGCTTATATCATAAGTATCAACATTGGGAAGAAGAAAATTAAGTCTAAGTCTCCTTCTATGCCCGCCTCCCACTACAGTTAGGTACATGGATAGATATGTAATGGTGAATGTAGAAGGAGCTAGAAGTAAGGAGGAAAGGTCTTTTGAAGATTCCTCTCAGTCAATTGATCCCTCCATCACCATCAGCCACTCCATTGAATACTTCTGTGAGTATTTTCCATGGATTAATCTTGGTTGAGATTAATACTCAGAGCCATCTGCATGTGCTTTTTCTTTAGGATTCCTGTTACCCAAAGTGGTTGCCCTGCCATCTTCAGATGGAGGAAAGCAAGGGATCTTAATCTAGCTAAGGAGGTGTCCTGGGTAGACGTTTGGAAAGTGATAACTTGGATCAAAGAGATATTACAGGGAATGGTGGAACAATTATGCATCCTCTCCCAGGGGACTTAGATGTTTGGACACTAATGTTAGTTACTTTGGATGACTATTGTTTCTATAGAAATGCATATTATTATTATTAATATTTTTTTGCAGTCAGATGGCATTTCTGTGATTAAAGAGAAACTAAGAGGCTCATTTTCAAAAGAGAAATACATTTAAAAAGTGTTATAAAGCAGCATTTGGATGTTTTACTTGCCAAAGTGCTCAAATCACTATTTTTTGAAATGTATTTTGCAGACATTTACCTATGCATTTCATCTGCAGTAAGGGGGCATGTTAGGGTGCGATTAGGGCATTTCTAACACTTTGATGTTTTTCTGCCATAATGGAACAAAAAGATGGAATAACTGGAGGAAGCACACTAGTCCATAAGATCATTTACGGCGAAGCCCCAGCGTACATGTCTGATTTAATAGACCTACCACCTAGAAACGCTAAAAGATCATCCCGAACACACCTCAACCTCCACTTCCCCACTTGCAAGGGCCTGAAATACAAGACGCTACACGCGTCAACCTTTTCCCACATGAGCACGCAGGATTGGAATACACTACCGCGTAACCTAAGAGTGATTAACGATCAAGCTTCCTTCCGTAAACTACTGAAGACTCATCTGTTTGAACAAACTTACGGAAAGAGCTAAAACACATAGAGTCCATACTCACTGTTCATCAATGCAACATACATCCACTTCTGATCCCTCATCCCGCAATCCAGTCAATCTTACACTTATCCACGGAACTATGTACACCATATGTCTTTGTCTAACACTGCCCTTTAGCTTCCCATTGTCTCCTTCCAATATTTCTATGTTGATGTCCCATTGTCATATTCCTAATTGATATTCGAATGTCTCGCACAACTCTGCACAATGTATTCCATAACCAAGTTGTAACAAATGTATTTCTATTATTCATATCCTATTGTAAGCCACACTGAGCCCGCAAAAAGGTGGGAAAATGTGGGATACAAATGCAATAAATAAATAAATAAATAAATAAATAAAGGAATGACCACCCTTACTCCCTCAGTAGTCACTGACCCCCTTTCACCCCCCCCCCCACAAAGATGTGAAAGAAACAGTACATCCCAGTAGCATGAAGACAGTTTGTTCACACCTTGAGACAGCTGATTATAGTGGCCATAGTCGGTGTCATTGACTTTATATACACTTTTGAATCTTCAGCTAAGTTAAAAGCTAAATGTTTGCTTTTTTTCTTTTGTTTGCCACATTAAATTGAATATTCTGTGGAGTTTTAACAATATTTTGTATGAAAGGAGAGTCATGGGATCGGAGGTAGGGTATTACTATGGATTAAGAGCTGGTTGAAAGATAGGAAGAAGTAGGATTGAATGGCCAGTATTCTCAATGGAGAAGGGTAGTTAGTGGGGTCCCTCAGGGGTCTGTGCTGGGACCACTGCTTTTTAGCATATTTATAAATGACCTTGAGATGGGAGTAACTAGTGAGGTAATTAAATTCGCAGATGACACAAAGTTATTCAGGGTCGTCAAGTCGTAGGAGGAGTGTGAAAGATTAAAGGAGGACCTCGCGAGACTGGGCGACTGGGCGTCCAAGTGGCAGATGAAGTTCAATGTTGACAAGTGCAAAGTGATGCATGTGGGTAAGAGAAACCCGAATTACAGCTATGTTATGCAAGGTTCCGCGTTAGGAGTCACAGACCTAGAAAGGGATCTGGGAGTCATCGTTGATAAGACGTTGAAAACTTCTGCTCAGTGTGCTGCGGCGGCTAAGAAAGTGCACAGAATGTTGAGTATTATTAGGAAAGGGATGGAAAACAAACACAAGGATGTTATAATGCCGTTGTATCACTCCATGGTGCGACCGCACCTCAAATATTGTGTTCAATTCTGGTTGTCGCATCTCAAAAAAGATATAAAGGAATTGGAGAATGTGCAGAGAAGGGCGACGAAAATGATAAAAGGGATGGAACGACTTCCCTATGAGGAAAGGCTAAGACGGTTAGGGCTCTTCAGCTTGGAGAAAAGGCGGCTGAGGGGTGATATGATAGAAGTCTACAAGATAATGAGCGGAGTAGAGCGGACAGATGTGAAGCATTTGTTTACACTTTTAAACAATAATAGAACCAGGGGGACACAAGATGAAACTAGAATATGGTAGATTTAAAACAAATAGGAGAACGTTTTTCTTTACTCAGTGTGTAGTTGGACTCTGGAACTTGTTGCCGGAGCATGTAGTGACAACAGCTGGCCTTACGGAATTTAAAGGGGGTTTGGACAGATTCCTGAAGAAAAAGTCCATTGAACATTATTAAAAATATATATATATATATTTTTTTTTGGGGGGGGGGGGGGGTTGCCGGGTTCTTAAAGCCTGGATTGGCCGCTGTCAGAAACAGGATGCTGGGCTTGATGGACCCTTGGTCTTTTCCCAGTATTTATTTGGTACATTTGTATCCCACATTTTCCCACCTTTTGCAGGCTCAATGTGGCTTACATAGTACCGTAAACGGTGTTAGCCGATTCCGGTATGAACTAATACAATTACAAGGTGATATTGTGGTAGAGAGAGGTACATTTGTGGTAAATACAATTGGGGAAGCATTAGAGAGGGAGAGGAAGAGTTAGGATATGTCCATTACGGTCTTTGGTTTCATTATGTCGCAGGTATCCAGGTTTTTTTATGTTGGGTCGGTGGGAGTATGGCGGTGCTTATGTGCTTATAAGGGTTTTTTATGCTGATGAAGAGATTTGACCCTGTTTAAGTCCTTTCTAGCCAGTAAGTGTTTGTCGGGTAGAGGCGTGGGTGCTGAGGCTTTTTCCCTTCCATACTTTTTTCTACTCCACGGGAATATAGTGTTTAAATAGTATTTTGCATATTGTATGAGAGAGGTTTTTATTGTGATTTCCATATATATACTCTTTCATCCTCTTTATTACTGAAAAACAAACAGTACATACCAGCCGTCATGACAGCTTCAGATGTTATGGCCAGTCCAATTAGAACAGCATGCAGGTCCCTGGAGTAGCCTTGTGGTCAGTGCAGTCTACTGTGGAGAAGAGGATCCAGGCCCATAATCCACTCTGTTACACTTGTGGTGGAAAGTGTCAGCCCCCAACCCCCCCCCCCAAAAAAAAACCTACTACGCCCACATATAGGTGACACCTTCAGGTATAAGGATTATTATAGTAGTGTATAGTTGGGTACAGTAGGATTTGGGTGGGTTTTCAAGGGCTCCCCATATAAGGGGGTAACAGTGAGATGTGTACCTGGGAGCTTTTATTGGAAGTCCACTGCAGTGGCCCCTGGGTGTCCCTCTGCTCTGCTGGGATGTCTGTGTGGCCAGTCTACTAAGAATGCTAGCTCCTCCTACATTCCTATGGCTTGATTTTGTGCGTTTTTCACTTGGACATTTTTTTTTAATGGACCAAAACGATAAACGGATAGAGCACAAAAACATAGCAAGTTGCCATTTTTGGAAAAAAAAAGATGTTTTGCTGTTTTATTTATTTATTGCATTTGTATCCCACATTTTCCCACCTATTTGCAGGCTCAATGTGGCTTACAGAGTTTGGTTATGACATAATCATTCCATGATATCAGATATAATTAGTAATGCACAAAGATTAAGTGAGGGAGGAAAGAAGGAAGGTGTTAAGCAGGATAGAAGGTAGACTTTAATAACTGGGTGGGTTGGTGAGGTAATTTTGTAAGGCTATGGGTTCTCTTTGTAGGCCTTGTTGAAGAGATGTGTCTTCAAAGCTTTGCGGAAGTTGGTTATTTCGTCAATAGCTTTCAGGGCTGTAGGTAATGCATTCCACAACTGCGTGCTCATGTAAGAGAAGGTGGTGGCATGTATCAGCTTGTATTTTAGTCCTTTACAGCTGAGGAAGTGCAGATTGAGAAACTTGCAGGATGATCTTATGGCAGTTTGAAAATTGCTATATTCGCCATTCGGATTCTGGACACTTTCAGCAAAATGTCATATCGAAAATGCCCCTCCACATCTTCACTGAAACTTTGGAGAATACATATAGGACTTGGAACCTTCGGTTCGTGAATTGTCCAATTACTCGTTTTCTTAAAACATCTATGTTATTGAATATGTAACTTCAAGGAGATTTTTCAAATTCTGCAAGCTGATCAAATTGTTACATAGAATTGTTAGTTTGTAGCAAAGAATGTAAGAGGTATGAACTCTGCCAAGGGAGAGATATACAAATTGGTACCAGATGAGAGCTTTGACATTTCAAAATTATTTGAAGATTCTCAAGATGTTGTTTCTGAGCAAGATAAAATTATGGTGTTAAAGACATATTTACAATATAAAAAGCCTTCCTTTTTGTGGGTGCAATTGCGGATATTTCTCGATATTGCTAGGGCAAAGTAATTAAGAAGGAAAGCCTTTCCAACCTTGAAAGCATGAGTCCTTGCTTTGAGGGCTTTCTTTATCTTAAAGTTTCCACACAAGTGTCTCATGATTTTTGAAACAAATCAATAACAACTAGAAAGAATCCCAAGGGAGAGACAAAACTAATCAAACAACAAAGAGTCAATCCCAAAAATGTGAAAATCTGGCAAAGCAAAAAAAAAAAAAAAAACGGAAGTGAGTAGAGAACTCCACAATAAAGGATCAAATATATAATAATTGAATAATTTATAATTTTATAAGAGTTCAAGGGAGAGCAGTTTAGGAAGATTCTTCAGCATTTTAACACTGGCGCCCCTGAGGAAGATTTTTGAAACGGAAATATCTGTAGGACATTTGGAACTTACAGCATACGAGCGACGGAGTGGAAAGTTCAGATACGCTTGCACACTGTTTCTCAATTCCTAGTGTTTGTTAGAGTTAATGAGGTTGAAAGATATTAACTTCACTCAATACCTAAAGGAGGTCACCTTTTTTCCTCCATCAGGTGGACTCAAGATGTTTGTAGAGAACACTACTGTTTTTATGCTTAGGTTTTGATTTCACATTTCAATGTTGGGTTCATGCACCATATTTAATCACACTTTAAACTGAGAGTTCTGTTTGGAGAGTATTCTATGATGTATAGAGTTTTCAAGTGAGACACTTTCGTCGGCCTGCCTCACTGAAGTATTGCTTGGCTGTAGGTACAGCCTATACTGAACCCTTCCTTGAACTCTTATAAAATTAAAGCATTATAAATTATTCAATTATTATATATTTGGTGCTTTATTTATTTTAGTTCTCTACTCACATCCGTTTTCTTTTTTTTTTTTGCTTCACCAGATTTTCACATTTTTGGGATTGACTCTTTTGTTATTTGTCATGATTTTTGAAGGCAATCATTATCATTTTCTGGATTTGACAGATATAGAACAATTTCTTTCAGGTAACTGAAAGGAAACCAAGCAAAGGTTTATTACATCAGCCATTTTCTTCCCATTAGACTGTAATTACTACCACCAAGTTTACCAGAAGCAAGACATTGACAGCATAATACACAAAGAGGGGCATAATCGAACAGAAACGCCTATCTCCATGGGCGTTTATCTCCGAGAACGGGTCCGTGAAGGGGCGGACCCAAGCGTATTTTCGAAAAAATTAGACGTCCATGTTTTATTCGCCAAGTTGTGAGCTGGGCGTTTTTGCTTTTCAGCGATAATGGACAATGAAATCGCCCAGCTCAAAAACGAATAAATCCAAGGCATTTATTCGTGGGAGGGGCCAGGAGTCGTAGTGCACTGGTCCCCCTAACATGCCAGGACACCAACCAGGCACCCTAGGGGGCACTTTTACAAAACAGAACAAAAGGTAAAAGAGCTCCCAGGTGCATAGCACCCTTCCCTTGTGTGTAGAGCCCCCCAAATCCCCCTCAAAACCCACTGCCCACAAGTCTACACCATTACTATAGCCCTAAGGAGTGAAGGGGGGCACCTACATGTGGGTACAGTGGGTTCGGGGGGGGTTGGACGACTAAGCATTAAGCAGCACAATTGTAACAGGTAGGGGGGGGATGGGCCTGGGTCCACCTGCCTGAAGTCCACTGCACCCCCTAACAACTGCTCCAGGGACCTGCATACTGCTGCCAGGGAGGTGGGTATGACATTTGAGGGTCAAAATAAAAGTTGTGAAACATCATTTTTTGTGGTGGGAGGGGGTTTATGACCACTGGGGGAGTCAGGGGAGGTCATCCCCGATTCCCTCCAGTGGTCATCTGGTCATTTAGGGCACTTTTTGGGGCCTTATTCGTGAAAAAACAGGGTCCAGGAAAAGTGCCCTAAATTCTAGCTAAAAACGCATACTTTTGTCCCATTATCTGTGAAATGCGCCCATCTCTGTTCGGCAGATAACCAAGCCCCAGTTCCGCCTTCGCCACACCTCTGACACGCCCCCATCAACTTTGTCCGCATCCGCGACGGAGTGCAGTTGAAAACGTCCAAAATCGGCTTTCGATTATACCGCTTATTCGTTTTTGTGAGATAAACGCCCATCTCCCGATTTAGGTCGGAACTTGGGCGTTTTTCTCGTTCGATTATAAGCTGGAAAGTATCATGTTTTATGATACTGCAATCTTGGGTTATGTGCATTGGAAGAGGGAGATGAAGATTCAGGGACAATGCAGAATGGATAGACAGAAGGAAAGGATGTAACTTAGTCATGAGTGAGAGTAATCAAGAAGAAAACAAGGACCATCACATTCTCAGATTTTAGAACAATCTATTAGATAGGGCAAATCCAAAGTACTTGTAGACCTTCAGGAGGAATTCTATGAATGGCACTCAAATTTGGCGCTGGAAAAACAGGCACTAAGCGCCTAACTTTGAGCACCAGGCTTATGCATGCTGAAACCTGGTGTAATGCTGGCTCCCAAGCAGTGGCGTACTGAGGGCAGGGCAGTAGGGGTGGTCCGCCCCGGCTGCACGCCGCTGGAGGGGTGCAGAAAGCAGCCGTGCAGCTGTCGGATCCGCTGGTTCCCTGCTCCCTCTGCCCCAGAATAGGTTACTTCCTGTTCCGGGGCAGAACAAGCAGGGAACCAGCGGAATCGACAGCTGTGTGGCTGCTCCCAGCAGGTAAGAAGGCACCCGTGGGGGGGGGGGGGGGGGGGGGGGGGGGGGGTTATTGATGCACCGGGGGGGGGGGGGGTGTCGATGTGCCAGATGGGGTGTCGTGCTGCACCCGGGGGAACAGACACCACCGCCCAGGGTGGTAGCTGACCAAGGATCACCACTGCTCCCAAGTTATGTGCACTGAGGCAATATACTGTCAGACCAGGCCAGGCCAGGTGCCCTTGGCCTGGATTGGCCGCTGTTGTGGACAGGATGCTGGGCTCGATGGACCCTTGGTCTTTTCCCAGTGTGGCATTACTTATGTACTTAACGTGCATAACTTTTCAGAACACCCCTGACACACCCATGCTCCTCCTATAGACATTCCCCCTTTTGAGTTACATGCTATCACAGTTAGGTGCCATACTTTACAGAATAGCGTGCAGCCAGATGCCCACACAATTCCTCACTGATGCCAATTAACGTCAATAATTGTTAGTGCCCAATTATTGCCATTAATAGGCTTGTTACCCAATGAAGTTGCGTGCACATCTCAAGATCACGTCCAAATTTTGGTGTGCAAATTTGGGTAACCTTTATAGGATCTAGGGGTCAGTGTTCACAGCACTGTACAAAGCAGTTCATGTGGAACGGTAGTTTCGATATGACATCTAAATCCGATTTTTGGACGTTTTGCTGAAAACATCCAAAAATCAAGTGGGGAACATAGCAATTTTCAAACCAAAGAAATGGCTATCTTTTTGTTGTGAAAATGGCCATTTCCTAGACATTTGTAGACATTTTGTGCTCAGTGCATTTTTCTTTTGTGAGTATTTTCAGAAAAATAACGTCCAAGGGAAAAACGCACAAAAACAAGCCATTGGGACGTCTGGAGGGCCAGCATTCTTAGAAGACTGTTATTAGGAAGGGTATGGAGTCCAGGTGTGCGGATGTTATAATGCCGTTGTATCGCTCCATGGTGCGACCGCACCTGGAGTATTGTGTTCAGTACTGGTCTCCGTATCTCAAAAAAGATATAGTAGAATTGGAGAAGGTACAGCGAAGGGCGACGAAAATGATAGTGGGGATGGGACGACTTTCCTATGAAGAGAGGCTGAGAAGGCTAGGGCTTTTCAGCTTGGAGAAGAGACGGCTGAGGGGAGATATGATAGAAGTGTATAAAATAATGAGTGGAATGGATCGGGTGGATGTGAAGCGACTGTTCACGCTATCCAAAATACTAGGACTAGAGGGCATGAGTTGAAGCTACAGTGTGGTAAATTTAAAACGAATCGGAGAAAATTTTTCTTCACCCAACGTGTAATTAGACTCTGGAATTCGTTGCCGGAGAACGTGGTACGGGCGGTTAGCTTGACGGAGTTTAAAAAGGGGTTAGATAGATTCCTAAAGGACAAGTCCATAGACCGCTATTAAATGGACTTGGAAAAATTCCGCATTTTTAGGTATAACTTGTCTGGAATGTTTTTACGTTTGGGGAGCGTGCCAGGTGCCCTTGACCTGGATTGGCCACTGTCGGTGACAGGATGCTGGGCTAGATGGACCTTTGGTCTTTCCCAGTATGGCACTACTTATGTACTTATGTACTTATGTACATAGACATCCCAGCACAGAAGTGGGGCACCCTAGGAAGAACTAGAGTAGACTTTAATTAAAAGATCCCAGTACACATCTCACTGTTACTCCCTTATATTGTATAGGGAACTGTCCAAAACCCACCAAAAACCTACTGTACCCAACTGTACGCCAATACAATAGCCCTTATGTCTGCAGGTGTCACCTATATATGGGTACAGAAGGTTTTTGGTGGGCTCACACTTTCTACCACAAGTGTAACAGTTAGAGTCCCCTTCTCTACATTGCACTGCACCAGGGGCGTATCTGGACTTCGCCGGTAGGGGGTACAGAGCCAAGGTGAGGGGGCATATTTTAGTCCCCCCCGGACCCCCCCCCCCCCCGGCGCCACCAGAACCACCTCCAACAACTGTGGCCCGCCCGCCGACCCTCTCGACCCCCCGCCCGCTGTCATCTACCTTTTCTGGCGGGGGACCCCAACCCCTGCCAGCCGAAGTCATCTTCCTTCGTTCGTTTGTGTTTCTTCTTTCTGAGTTTGACTCTGACGTCCTGCCCCCGTGGCCCCATAGCAGATACACCCCTGCACTGCACCAACCACTAGGCTACTCCAGAGATCTGCTTGCTACTCTAAAAAGATTGGCCATAGCATCTGAAGCTGTAATAGAGGCTGGCATGTACTTTTCTTTCACATCTTTGAGGGGGGGGGGGGGGTGGAGGAGGTCAGTAACCACTGGGGGACTAAGGGGGGTCATGCTTTAATCCCTCCAGTGGTCATCTGGTCATTTACGGCACCTTTTTGTGACTTAGTCGTGATTGAAACAGGTCTAGACCGAAACATCTAAATTTTAGCCCTGGATGTTTTTATGACAGAAAAACATCCAAGTTTTGGGAACGCTCAACATGCTCCCCATTCCCAACATGCTCACTTGTCATTTGGATGCACTGCAGATAAACTGCAAAGAAAAATGTCTAAAAAACAGGTTTCAAAAATAGTGATTTGGACATTTTGGAGTGGGAAAAAAGTCCATCTGCCGCGTTGTGCCACTTTTTGGATGTTTTTCTGTTTTGAAAATGAGCCCCTATAGTAGAAAGAAGTATTTTTAAGAACAGTTTTGACCTTGTCCCTCTGGAAAATGTGGACAGCAGTCATTGTATTATACCAATTATACCTCTCACCTTATTTTCAAATCCCTTATACTCAATCTCCAATCTTTTCCTCTCCATCCTTTTTACCAAATCCCTCCCAATCTCCTTCCATTTTACCTTTCCTATGCTTGTCTACCTTCCCTATTCCAATTCATATATTCTTGGGCATTGTTGCCACTGTGTTTATCACAGTTTATAATACTCTTCTTACATGTCCTTTGCAGTGCGACCGCACCTTGAGTATTGTGTTCAATTCCGGTGGCAGCATCTCAAGAAAGATATAGTGGAACTGGAAAAGGTGCAGCAAAGGGCCACTAAAATGATAGCGGGGATGGGACGACTTCCCTATGAAGAAAGACTAAGGAGGCTAGGGCTTTTCAGCTTGGAGAAGAGACGGCTGAGGGGAGACATGATAGAGGTATATAAAATAATGAGCGGAGTGGAACAGGTGGATGTGAAGCGTCTGTTCACGCTTTCCAAAAATACTAGGACTAGGGGGCATGCGACGAAACTACAGTGTAGTAAATTTAAAACAAATCGGAGAAAATGTTTCTTCACCCAACGCGTAATTAAACTCTGGAATTCGTTGCCGGAGAACGTGGCGAAGGCGGTTAGCTTAGCAGAGTTTAAAAAGGGGCTAGACAGTTTCCTAAAGGACAAGTCCATAAACCACTACTAAATGGACTTGGGAAAACTCCACAATTCCAGGAATAACATGTATAGAATGTTTGTACATTTGGGAAGCTTGCCAGGGGCCCTTGGCCTGGATTGGCCGCTGTCATGGACAGGATGCTGGGCTCGATGGACCTTTGGTCTTTTCCCACTGTGGCATTACTTATGTACTTATGCTTTTTACTATGTAAGCAACTATACTTATCACAGTTTATAATATTCCTTTTACATGTTCTTTGTAATGTGTTTTTACTATGTAAGCCACATTGAGCCTGTTGTATGTGGGAAAGCGCGGGGTACAAATCTAATAAATAAATAAATTGTCAGGAGAGCAAGTACTTTGCTTGGATTAGTTTTAGAAAATACAGATGCTTAAAATGACAAATTCACGTGTGGTAGGTTTCTCATGTGTTACTTTCCTGCATTTCTGGTAATGGCACAAGATGGTTTCTATGGCAACTGGTCTGTCTAAGAATTCCGGCTCTCCTGCTAGAGTGGCACCTGCTGACTGTGAAAGCGTCACAATCGCAATTGTGAGTCACAGTTCTAAAGAGGGATTTGCTCTTTCTAGTAAGTTGCATGAGCCCTTTTTCCTTCTCTAGTGAACTTCTGTTTCGCAAAAGGTTTGCTGACTCAGTAAAGGGATGTCCCCCTACCTTGATTTGTGAAATGCAAGACAAGATGCCAATGCGAGTGCACATGTGTGCAGGTCTGTGTACATACCTAGGGCATTGCATACAGAACCAAGCACCGAACAGTCCCAAAGAACAGCCCAACGTCCAATGATTTCATTCCAAAACTAATAAGTGCAACAGTTTTCTATACGGTCTAGGTTGGACCTCAGTGGCGACTTGTTTTATAAGAGCCAGAAAATCTCTTAGCTCGCCCTGCCTCTTCCCCGGTCCAAATTTTTGATCCAATTTTAAATTCATTTAATTATCTATTGCATGAATTCCTTAAAGATTTTAGTAAACAAACTTAGTTTTAATTGCAGTTATGAACAGCGAGACCACTGGCCGACATGTGGCATGTTTCGCTAGGTGCTGAGTCCACACGTTCAACACCATAGTCTACTAACTTCTGCTACTACTACTACTACTACTTATCATTTCTAAAGTGCTACTAGACGTACGCAGCGCTGTACACTTGAACATGAAGAGACAGTCCCTGCTCGACAGAGCTACAATCTAATCAGGACAAACGGGGATAAGGACAAAGAGTAGCAAGATTCCGGAATCCCAGTGATTAGCAAGATTCTGGAATCCCAAAGAGTAGCAAGATTCCGGAATCCCAAAGACTACTACTACTTATCATTTCTATAGCGCTACTAGACGTACGCAGCGCTGTACACTTCAACATGAAGGGACAGTCCCTGCTGGACAGAGCTTACAATCTAATTAGGACAGACAAACAGGACAAACAAAAGATAAGGGAATGTTAAAGGTCAACTCCTGGTGAAGGGCGGCTGAGTGCAGGTGAAGCCTTGCTCCAGTCCGCTGTGTTACGTTGCTTTGTTGTGGTCATCTGGATATATCGTAAAGTGTAATAAAACAACTGTGAAACATTAGCAGAAGTCAATAGACCTGTTCAGTTCTTCATGATTTAATGATGGGTTGAGATTTTTTTAAAATAGTTGAACAATTTAAAAAGTGCTCCCTGAATGTCCCCATTAATGTATGCTGAGATATTAAGGTGGGCTAAGGTGGGACCCCAGTTTTATCTTGCTTGCACTAACCAGTCTGCTTCTCTCTCACGCCAAGACCAAGACCTAGGCACTGATTTGCCTGCTTTTCTCAGACACGATCCCATACCTCGCCTGCTCCTCCTAGGTATACTACTAAACAGACATAGCAGCGTAGGTCCCAGACAGGTACATCTCATGCATCTTACCATATGGTCCAGTGGCCAGGTCCCAGCTGTACAGTATGTATTGGTTGGTCATATGGGCTACTTAATTGTAGATCTTTATAACCGACTTAGATAGAAAATCTGGTTTATACCTTTTCTGAATGGGCAGACTTATACGGTCTGTGCCAGAGCCAGTAGTGGGAGACAGGGATAGTGCTGGGCAGACTTATACGGTCTGTGTCAGAGCCGGTGGTTGGGAGGCAGGGCTGGTGGTTGGGAGGCGGGGATAGTGCTGGGCAGACTTATACGGTCTGTGCCCTGAAGAGCATAGGTACAAATCAAAGTAGGGTATACACAAAAAGTAGCACACATGAGTTGTCTTGTTGGGCAGACTGGGTGGACCGTGCAGGTCTTTTTCTGTCGTCATCTACTATGTTACTATGTTACTATATTACTATGGTTGTGTGAGATCAGAAGCTCTCAAAACATCAGTAGAGAAAGAGCATCAGATTGGGATGACTATTTCTCCACGTTCACCCTTCTGTAACTTCCTGCCTCCTTCATACTGAAGGACTCTAAAAGGTGAGAAACTCAGTATTGTGCACGTGACCACAGAAATCCGCTTTAAAAAATGTCCAATTACCTCTCTGCAGTGCATTATTAATCTGTGCTTATTTTCACTAGTTCCTTGATGGTATTTGCACATCCAACCCAAATTAACTTTAATTAAGAAATTTAGGTTTTGATAAGCCTCAAAATACTCACAAAAAATGTTTTTTTTTCAACCGAGGATGTATACAGTTTCATCTTGATAGCAAATGTAGCTCCTGAATGCTTGTGAATTCAGGACAAGTTTATTCAGAGAGGTTGTCTTTAGATTCAAGGTTGAACAAATTACTTCCAAAGAAATGGTAAGAGAATCCTGAAGAAAACACTGAATAAACAGAAAATAAAAGCCTCTACAGGATCTGAGATTTTGCAAAGATGTAAAGACAACCACAAACCAATGACTGTGTTCCTGAGAGTTTGGAAAATACTTTGAGAGGGTGCCTTGTTTAAGGGGGTAAGAAGATGCTTGTGTAGCTGCACTTGTGTATCTTTCTAAAGTGTTAATATCAAGAACTGTGCCTATCCTTCAGATGCAGACATTCACACTTGCTCTTGAGCAGGTTTAAGTGTCCACGTCTAGGTTATTCAAGTACACACGTAAATTACCGGATTTAATAATTTACCTATGTACTTATGAACTTAGACCATGCTCCACCCAATCTCTGGCCCTGTGCATGCCACACCACACATAAGTACATAAGTAATGCCACACTGGAAAAAGACCAAGGGTCCATCGAGCCCAGCATCCTGCCCACGACAGCGGCCAATCCAGGCCAAGGGCACCTGGCAAGCTTCCCAAACGTACAAACATTCTATACATGTTATTCCTGGAATTGTGGAGTTTTCCCAAGTCCATTTAGTAGCGGTTTATGGACTTGTCCTTTAGGAAACCGTCTAACCCCTTTTTAAACTCTGCCAAGCTAACCGCCTTCACCATGTTCTCAGGCAACGAATTCCAGAGTTTAATTACGCGTTGGGTGAAGAAACATTTTCTCCGATTTGTTTTAAATTTACTACACTGTAGTTTCATCGCATGCCCCCTAGTCCTAATATTTTTGGAAAGCATGAACAGACGCTTCACATCCACCTGTTCCACTCCACTCATTATTTTATATACCTCTATCATGTCTCCCCTCAGCTGTCTCTTCTCCAAGCTGAAAAGCCCTAGCCTCCTTAGTCTTTCTTCATAGGGAAGTCGTCCTATCCCCGCTATCATTTTAGTCGCCCTTCGCTGCACCTTTTCCAATTCCACTATATCTTTCTTGAGATGTGGTGAACACATACCATGGTGTCATTAGTTTGCACTTTCATTTTTATTAAAAACTTGATATACCACTTAGAGTAAAACCTTTCTGAGCGGTTTCCAGTTTACAATTAATAAAATGATAAACACAGAAAGAAAAGAAGAGAAAGGAACTTCATTTCAAATAGGACAGTAAGGGAGGGATAAAAGTTGGGTAATAAAGGGTTATAATGCAGGGCTCCTTGGACAGGACCCAGATAACCACTATCAAGTTCAGGTGCTAACAGATTACACTGTAAGTGAACCTGGAAGAGGAAGGTTTTGAGGGCTGAACAGAAGTCTGTATAAGAACTCGTTAATCGTAGATGTGTAGGAATGGCGTTCCAAAAAGTTCGGCCAATGACACTAAATCCTTTAGAGCGGATAGAGTCAAAGCATAACTGCCGGAACAATGGAATGTGTAACAAGTTTGATTGAAATGACCGAAATGCCTTCACATCACTCAGTATTTTATATTCTGCTCATATTCAGCAGATTGCCAAAACCTGTAGTTTCTTTCTCTATAATATTAACAAAATTCGCCCTTTCCTCTCCGAGGACGCTACCAAAACCCTTACCCACACCCTTATCACCTCTCTCCTAGACTACTGCAATTTGCTTCTCGCTGGTCTCCCGCTCAGCCATCTATCTCCTCTTCAATCTGTCCAAAACTCTGCTGCGCATCTTATATTCTGCCAGAGTCGCTATTCTCACGTTAGCCCTCTCCTCAAGTCGCTTCACTGGCTCCCTATCCGCTTCCGCATACGGTTCAAACTTCTGCTTTTGACCTACAAGTGCATCCACTCCGCAGCTCCTCAGTACCTTTCCGCTCTCTTCTCTCCCTACACTCCTCCCCGTGAACTCTGTTCGCTGGGTAAATGTCTCCTGTCGTCCCCCTTCTCCCCCACTGCTAACTCCCGGCTCCATTCCTTCTATCTCGCTGCTCCCTATGCCTAGAATAGATTCCCTGAGCCAGTACGTCAGGCTCAGTCTCTGGCTGTCTTCAAGTCTAGGCTTAAAGCCCACCTCTTTGCTACTGCTTTCGACTCCTAACCATGACTCTCTTACTCAACATCCTCACTTATCACCCCTACCACTGCAATTTCCCCACCCCTAGCTGTCTGTTCGTCTGTCCAATTTAGATTGTAAGCTCTGTTGAGCAGGGACTGTCTTTTTCATGTTAATTTGTACAGCGCTGCGTAAGTGTAGTAGCGCTATAGAAATGTTTAATAATAGTAGTAGTAGTAGTATTTTATAAGCAGCCACACATAAAAATGACTTTATAAAGTTATCCCCTTCAAATCTGTAAATTCAAGCCACATTCATAGGCTTAGAGTGCTACCATCACAAATCCAAAATTCATGCTAAAGTTAACCAACACCACTAAGAGGAGATCAAGTTCTGAATATCAAGTTCTCAAACTACTTCCATGCCATCATGAGACATTTAGCCCAGTCTAGATTTTATAGCTCCTGTCCCAATGTATTTTGTGAGAAAATCAGGACTGATTGCACTGGGTTCCCATCCTACAAGACAGGGGTGTACAATTTCAGTATGTGAGGGCTGATAACAGGTCAGGTTTTCAGAATATCCCTAATGAATAGACACGCATGCAGATCTTTCCATTTTAAGCAAAATCTATCTGATGCACATTCATTAAGGATATTCTATTTGCAGCTCTGGAGGGCTAAACTTGTTCACCCCTGCCATAAGACATGCAGTTAATTAACGTGATGTGTGTTAGTCCAGCTTTCATTCTGTTAACCTAAATCTATGTCTTAAGATTTGCAAGTCCAGTTCCGATTTTCCTGCAGACTACATTGGAATGACAGTTATAAAAGAAGAATTAGTCTAACATCCCATGACAACATTAAGGCAGGGTGGTAACTTTAAAAATAAATAATGGTGCTGTTATGAGACAGCTCCGGGTCATCAGGGAGATACTAAGTCTGTCCTGGTTTTGGCCCCATTGGATTTTGAGCTCTTCAGCATGGAAAGGAAATAGAACATAGTGTGAGTAACCCCAGAATTAGCTCTGTTAATCCTTGAGGACTTGGAGGCAGCTGATAATGTCATCAAGTCTTGGGGGATGCAAAAGAGCATGTGATCTTCTTCTTTTCTCCATCTACACTTCTTCCCTTGGTGCTCTGATCTCATCCCATGGTTTTCAGTATCATCTTTACGCTGATGACTCCCAGATCTACCTCTCCACACCAGAAATCTCAGCCAAAATCCAGGCCAAAGTATCAGCCTGCCTGTCTGACACTGCTGCCTGGATGTCTCAGCGCCATCTGAAACTAAACATGACCAAGATTGAGCTTCTTATCTTTCCCCCTAAACCAACCTCTCCTCCTCCCCCATTCTCTATTTCTGAGGATAACACTCCCAACTTTCCTGTCTCATCAGCTCGTAACCTTGGGGTCATCTTCGACTTCTCCCTCTCCTTCTCTGCACATATTCAAAAGACTGATGATGTTGATAAATATTGCATCAAGTATTCAAGCAAGATAAATCCATGCCCTCATATAGATTAAGGGGTCCTTTTACAAAGGGGACTAAAAAATGGCCAGCAGTAGTGTAGACACAGATTTTGGGTGCGCGCAGAAACATTTTTCAGCGCACCTGTAAAAATGCCTTTTTAAAAAGTTTTGCTAAAAATGGACGTGAAATGAAAATTGCTGTGTGTCCATTTTGGGTCTGAGACCTTGCCGCCAGTCACTGACCTAGCAGTAAAGACTCACACGGTAACCGGGCGGTAATGACCTATGTGCGTCAAATGCCACTTGGCGCACATCCGATAAACGAGTCCGAAAATAAAAATTATTTTTTCACACGCACGTATCGGATGTGCGCCAAAAATGAAATTACCGCAAGAGCCACGCGCGTTGGGCTCGTGTAGACTCTTACACTGCTTAGTAAAAGGGCCCCTAACTGAAGTAATGGGGAAAGAAAGTGGCTTGACCAAGGCCATAAAGAGTATCAGTGGGAGAAACGGGATTTGAATCCTGGCTTCCCTAGTTCTCAGCCCATTGCTCTAACCATTAGATCACTCCTATTAAAGCCAGCCCCTGGATTTCATACTGATCAGACGGCACATCTCAATCCTTAGCAATGTCATTAACTTCTAGGAACTCATCCAACTTCATTTGAAAAGTGTTTAGTGAAGTGGTTACAGGCAACAGTATCAGTCATTAGCATATCCCTTCACTTAACCACTGTGAGCCCAAAGAACTATTTCTTTCATGCAAAGTGCCACATTTCCCTCCTTCCTGTCTTAGAGACAGACTCTCCAACCTCATTCCCCACAGTTCACTTATTCTTGGCGTTATTTGCCTGCTAGCAAACTTATTTTCTTGGTCTTATGTTTAATAAATATAACATGGAGTGTTAAAAAATCTGTAGATATCTCATATTACCTTGTCATCAAACCATACTTACTGCATCCATAAATATGCATGATGCATGCACACAGCCCTTAATATAGACAGTGGTTACTGTTAAGACGTGTTATGTTATTGTTAATCTGGGTTATTAGAAACTCAGGGGTCCTTTTTCAAAGGCAGGATAGAGATTTTATTGCACACTAATGATTAACGCACACTAAATGCTACAGATGCCCATAGGAATAAATGCAAAAAGACACCCCACAATCCTTGGTAAAAATGATATATCTGATACAAAGAACCAAAGTTCAACGCTATATAAAGCAGGCTAACAGCAAAATAAGGTAAAGAACTTTTTAATACTTATACCACAGCACTCATCGCTATCGACTGACCTGCACAATTCATCCTAGGCTGCACCGCATGGACTCAGGCACTGCCATTCTGGAAGATGGCAGTGTGGAGACAGAACTATGTGCCCATCACTACTGTTTCTTCTTTGAGTGATGTCATCAGAGCGACTGCCGGTGTGAGTCACGTAAAGGGCGCCTTGAAAAGCTGAGATAGTGCATCGCTTGGTTATGGCGACTATGGTGCAGTCCACAGCATCTGGCTTGAAAGGAGGTATTAGACGGCTTTAACCCAAGTCCCTGAGGAAATTGTTGAAACCCGTGGAGTCGGGCGTCATCAGGGGAAGCCGATTGGGCGAAGCAAGTTGGACAAGCAAGCCGAGTATTTTTCATCAAATGACCAAGTGGAGCATTATTACTAAAAAATCCTTTGAAAAAAACGTCTAAAGATAAGTTCACGTTTTTCAACATTGTGCACTAAATTATTTGCTAGCACTTTTTGATTTAGGCAATAGCACTTACACTTGTGATTAAGAGTTAGCCCTATGAAAGATGTGCTATGCCACCGGGCAAAACCAATGATATTGCCTTAAAATAGGTGGACTTTTCTGAGGGTACTCTTTTAACAAAAGCATTGAGAGATTTATAAATTCACATCATGAGTGCTGCGGTATAAGTATTAAAAAGTTCTTTACCTTATTTTGCTGTTAGCCTGCTTTATATAGCGTTGATCTTTGGTTCTTTGTATCAGACATAGGAATAAATGGGCATTTCTAGTGTTTAGTGCAAGCTTATTTTTAGTGCACACTAAAAATGCTAGCACATCTTTGTAAAAGGACTCCTTGTGCTAAAATAGCAGGTTAGGGGTAAAATAGCAATGATAGCCCATGCTGATAACTACCTCTCTAAATACTGCTTCACCTAGGGACCCTTTTACTAAGCCGCGTAAGCGTCTACGCGCTCTGAACGTGTGCCAAAATGGAGTTACCGCCCGGCTACCACATGGCTCTTGTGGTAATTTCATTTTTGGTGCGCGTCCAAAATACGCATCCAAAATTATTTTTGGATGCACGTATCGGATGCGCACCAAGTGTCATTTGACACACATAGGTCACTACCGCCTAGTTACCACTAGGTCAATGGCTAGCGGTAAGGTCGCAGACCCAAAATGGACGTGTGGCAATTTTGATTTTGTCGCACGTCCATTTTCGGCAAAAATTTTAAAAAATCGCCTTTTTTTACAGGCGCTCTGAAAAATGGATAGGCGTGTGCCCAAAACCCACGCCTACACTACCGCAAGCCATTTTACAGTGCACCTTAGTAGAAAGACCCTTTATGTGTAGCATTCTCTGGAATCTGTTAAAATCTACATTCTGTATCTAGTATGGATTAACCTAGTGGTTAGTGCAGCAGACTATGATCCTGGGGAACTGGGTTCAATGCCCACTGAAGCTCCTTGTGACTCTGGGCAAGTCACTTAACCAGTGGCGTTCCTAGGGGCGCGGACACCCGGGGCGGTGCCCCGCCGCCGGCGAAAGAGCCCCCCCCGGGTGCATGCTGCTGGGGGGGGGGGGGGTGCCGCAGCGCGCGCCTCCTGCGAGTTTACTAGCTTTGCTTGTTCGCTGCATCTCCCTCTGCCCCGGAACAGGAAGTAACCTGTTCTGGGGCAGAGGGAGCTGCAGCGAACGAGAGAAGTTAGCGAACTCTCGCAGCAGGCGTGCGCCGCGGCACCCCCCAGTGGCGTGCACCTGGGGCGAACCGCCCCCACCGCCCCCCCCTTGATACGCCACTGCACTTAACCCTCCATTGCCCCAGGTACAAAATAAGTACCTGAATATATGTAAACTGCTTTGAATGTAGTTGCAAAAACCTCAGAAAGGCGGTATATCAAGTCCCATTTCCCTTTCCCTGTTTGAGATTTTACATGGAATATTGCTAGTGGAGGAGTTGTGGTTAGAGCAGCGGACCTTCATCCTGGGGAACTGGGTTCAATTCCCACTACAGCTCCTTGCGACTCTGGCCAAGTAACTTAACCCTCCATTGCCCCAGGTACAAATGAGTACCTGTATATACTATGTAAACCGCTTTGAATGTAGTTGCAAAAACCACAGAAAGGCAGTATATCGTCACATTCCCTTTCCCCCTAGTCTCTATACAGTGAATCTACAGATATCATTTTTCATATCGCATGCAGAATATCTTTGTATCTATGTGTCTGACAATTTCTATATTGTATCTCTGTATGTATTTCTTTTTAGATGAACTGCTTGTCTATCAGAAAGTCTGTCTAGCTAAGAGGGTGAGGGAAAGAGAGCGAAGGGGCCCTTGGGGCTGCATCATGTCCTGTTTGGAAGAGTCTAGCAAGCTGAGATGGAGATTTTCCAGCCCCAGTAGTCGGGATAAGCCATAAGGTGTTAACCATTAACCCATCACATATATTGGCAGCAAGCGACCTGCTCTGACCATGTCATAACCCAGAAAAGCAACGGAAAAGACGAGAAGAGCTCTGACAAACTCTTTCATACTGTGCTCCTGCCGCAGGAATAAAAGCTGGTTCAGAACAATCCCTCAGATTTGAGAGCATTCTCCTCTCTTCCTGGAATTTTCAAATCCGGCAATTTCAAAAGAGGCAAAGTAAAAGTTCTAGGGTTCCTCCTCACCTTCTCCCACCTTCCTAGTATTTCCAGAAAGCATTTCTCTAACCTTTAGCCCTATTTTGATGTCCTTAAGACATTCTTACTTCATATTACTTTGTGTGTGAAGAGCTACTCCATTCATGCACTCCAAAAAGAAAAAAAGAAAAAAAAAAGACCCTGCTAGTACAACATTATTTATCATCGGTGTGGATCTGACTGCCTGTGCACACTCTTTAATGATGATAAAATATTTCTTTGTAGTTGTTCTCTTACCTACCAAGTGCTGCACTCTGGTCCGTACTGCTGAATCAGACTCATGGATACTGCAGAACTTAGAAAAAAAAATTCTAAAGCTCCCTCTCCCGGTTCCCATCCAGTCAGCTGCTGCAGTGCCTCCCATCTCTCTCTCTCTCTCTCTCTCTCTGCAGTAGTACAAACATGCTTTGCACTCTCTCTCTTTCTTAATTATAATTCTGCTCACACACTACTGCATACTGGCCCGACCGCATCTCTAAAGGTGTTCCCTTCTTATCAATATGCTCCCAGCCCAGAGAGAGTCCATGCTACCCCTGTCCTAGCATGAGATGCAGGCTCCATTTCATCCTCTCATACAGATTTGAAATCCAGCAATAATAACAGGCATAAAAGGCAATAGGCGAATGTGTCCTTGAAATGATTCGGTGACCAGAGCAGTGTTTACAATACAGCTTGCCTACCTCGGATGCTAAAACGGCTTCAATTCCTTAAATCAGATGAGCAAATACAATCAGAAGCTTTAGAAGAAGACAACCCCATCTGTTAATGTCCGTGGAAAATCTGTCCTGCTCACAAGGAGAAACTTTGCAGCAGGGGTTTGGGATATCAAGTCAGGATACATTTGGGAAGGTGGAGAGGAGTTACTGGGTATATCTCCAGTGTTTCCAAACTTCTGAGTCCCGATAGAGCACATAACAGGCTTTCAAATCTCTTTCTCCACTCTTTAACCCCTTCTTGTGATGGTGTTGCCCTCACAGGAAAGCAATCACCTTCCTAACTAGTAACAGGATGGACGTTTCAGACAAAATCAATTTGATCCACTCAGTTGACCCTGCCTACCTTACACTTCTTTTGGGTTTATCGAGGCATAAACCCTACTAAAGTGCTTCCTGCAATTCCCTGAAATTGCTGGGAACAGCTTCCTGTGATAAACTAACTTACATACACTACACCAGTGCTTCCCAAACCTGGTCCTTTAGATTGTAAGCGCCTTCAAGCAGGGACTGTCCTTCTTTGTTAAACTGTACAGCGCTGCGTAACCCTAGTAGCGCTCTAGAAATGTTAAACAGTAGTAGTAGTGGTCCTGGAGGTACCCCAGCCAGTCAAGTTTTCAGGATATCCAAATGAATATTCATGAGATCTATTTGCATGCAGTGCAGGCGGTGCATGCAGATCTCTCTCATGAATATTCATTGTGGATATCCTGAACACCTGACTGGCTGGGGTGCCTCCAGGACCAGGTTTGGGAAGCACTGCACTACACTGAAACTTACTTGGTTTTTGCAGCCTGTGATGATGTGGTATCATTTGATGATGGCTGATAAATATCAATTGACTCAGCCACTCTGCTCAGTTATTCCAGTCTACAGTATTAGAAGATATATTGCAGCTCCTAATCGTAGATGGTAGTGTACTTATCCTAACCAATTTTTTCTTATCTTCCTTTTTGGTTCACTACCTTCCTAGGTCATGTCTGAGTCCATAAACAATGGGGACCAACTAAATCTAATCCAATGCTTGTATTCCACAGATAACCTCGTAAGTTCAGCGTAGATTACATAAGAAAAAAAAAAGGCAGGTATACCTGAGACAACACAGATGCAACCTCATCATATTGTACAATTAAATAAAAAATTACAAATTTACATTATTATATTGCATTACCTGCCATTTCTATCGCACATTAGCTGTAAAGTTCAATGTGTCTTACAAATCATAAAGGAAACAAACAAAAGAATAAGGGTACAACACAAAGAAATAATGAACATGTTGACAAAATCATGATACCACATTATAAAGCCAGAAATTTCTGAAATAGAAAGGATTTTAACGCTTTACGAAACAGTCCATAAAGTTCCAAAGACCTCATTTCTACCAGTAGAGTTTTCCAATACTGTGGTGTCAAATAGGAAAAACTGACTCTAAATTATAAGTATCTTACATCAGCCTATGACAAATATTTGTTGAATAACCAGGTTTTCGAAGATTTCCGAAATAAAAGACGTTAAGAAAATCTAAGATCCATAGGCGGATCGTTCCACATTTCTGTTGCCTCAAAAAGAAAAGAAGACTGATCAACTTTTAAAAATCTAACTCCTTTAAATGATGCAAAATGCGGAGTCAAAAAATCTCTCAACCTTGAAACACTGTTATAGGTTGGAAAGATTATCAATGAAAGCATATATTGAGGATTTACTTCCATTTTATACATGGACTTTAAACAGCAGGAACTATATGGTATCCCTAGTCTGCTGTTGGTCATCTGCAGCTCCTTCTACTAACTTCGTGAATCTTGCATGCCCCATTTTTGCCTGGTAACTTTGATCTATTGTTCCCACCCTCTCTGAGATCAATAGGCCTGGAGTATTGGCCAGGCTATAGAGATAATAACAAACTCCAGCAAGCAAAAGAAAAGGAAGAAAGTGTCTGTCAGTATCTGTGGTTTCCGCTCCTGCCTTCATGCCCATGAATGCTCTGCTTCTACCTGGCAGCCCTTTCCTGTTTGACACCCATCTCTTGCTTGCATGTGTTCTGGCAGGCCTCTGCTAGTTTGTCATCAATGAAGAGAGGCAAGACTAAAAAGATTTACAGAACACCTTCAAAATCCAGCAGAATAATGTTGGATTTGTTTTATGTTCTTTTTATGTTCAGTTTTTGTTATGGGTTGGTTACAGTACACATTAGTCATAAAGTCAACTTTTTTCTGATGTTTTTGACTGTTGATCTTTGTATACATATGTTTTGTTTATTTTTTTTGGGGGGGGTATATTGATTATTGTGATATTATACTGCTTGCAACTTTAAACACAATTCATTAAAAAAAACATATACTTTGTGCAGTTTGCTTCTGTTTCAGTAAAAAGATAGCCTGGGAGGTTCCTATGGGGTCCATTGAGACATCTCCATCTACTTAAATATCCTTCTTCTAGTGCAAATACTAAATAGACCCCATTTGGATAATCATTCAGCACCTCTTGTCCTCTGTATTAGCTCTAGGGTACTTCTCTGTACATTCTGTAATGGTGTGGATATCTGTTTTGTGGGTGGGTGTCCCACAGATGAACCCCGTATTCCGAATTGATAAATGAATTTCTTGCACAATCTAATAGCCATCGAATTGTCAGAAGTAGAGATAAACTACCTACTAACATTGAACTGTATAAAGTTCTCAAAGAAGATAGAGATCATCACATAACAATATTATACATAATTTTTCAGGGAAGGAACAAGCCTCAAAGAGCTTCAGGGACAGGGATCTATCGCCTTAGAAGCTAGAACAGCTCAACTGTTCATCATCGGCATAAAAAACCTTCCACTGCCTATAAACTTGCTGTCAACTTATCTAACCAAAATAGCAATCATTATTGTGAAGTAATCTACTTAGCTTTAAGTTGCTTATATTGCTATAATTCAGTGTCCATTTGAGAAGTATAGTATCTGAGCCATCTCCAAATGTCAGAAACCAACGTTGGCCACCATTTCGTCCAACTGCATCAGGGTTAGTGGCTAAGTTCTAAACGCAAAAAACAAAAAAGATATCTAGGGCCTGCGGTAGTGTAGACGCGTGTTTTGGGTGCATGCAGAATTATTTTATAGCGCACCTACAAAAAAAATGCCTTTTTTTGCTGAAAACAGTCCTTTTTGGTCTGAGACCTTAACGCAAGCCATTGACCTAGCGGTAAGGTCTTACGCGGTAACTGGGCAGTAATGGTCTACGCATGTCAAATGCCACTTGACACACAAAAAAATATATATTTTCAGACGCGTGTAGCGGATGTGCGCCAAAATTGAAATTAGTAAAAGGGCCCCCCAATCTTTAGTAAAATGGCCTAGCATGGGATGTAGTAAAATGCTCTGCATTAGTTTTACCATGTGTGTGCACGAACCATGTGGTAATTCTCAGCACTGACTCAAGATGGTTGATCAGCAGAACTCTATGGTCAACACAACAACTCAACACAGCCGTGTTTCTGCCCACCAGCCTGCCTCAGGAGTCTTCCTGTGTTGTGTAGATGAGTGGGTAGAATACAGAACCAGTTCCTATGAGTTTGGAGTAGATCCGTAGCGATTTAGCTTGAGAAATATATACACCCAGCAACATCTACCCACTCATCCACACAACAAAGGAAGACTCCTGAGGCAGGCCGCACAACACAGCTATGTCGAGTTGTGTTGACCATAGAGTCATCATTGTCTATCAATAAACTTTCTAGAGCACACACAGCATCATTGTCTTTTTTACTCACATTCGCTGTTTTCACTGTGGTTATTTTTTCTGTGAGGTTGTTTGTTCTTCTGTACACTTATCAGCAGAATTGCCAAGATACCCATTCCAAGAGGGAGACGGGTTTTTTGGCCAGTTCAGGTTTTAAACTTACATCCCAAACCAGTGTAGTATTTATAGTCCATGATTCTATCCATTGAAATCAGTGCTACAGGTCCCCAGGGGCGTAGCCAGACAGCAGATTTTGGGTGGGTCTAGGCAAGAAGTGGGTGGGCACCAAATGTTCTCTCCCCCACCCCAACATCAAAAAAATATCTCAGCTGGTGGGAAAATGCTTCTCTCCAGTCTCCACCTTGGTAGTCTGCAGCAGGCATACGCTGAAAACTGAGCATGCAAAGGTGCCAGTATTGTGGAGAGCAGCATTTTCATTACCATGTGCTACTGTTGGATGGGCCTGAGCCCTAAGTGGGTGGGCCCCAGCCCACCCAGGCCCACCTGTGGCTACGCCACTGCAGGTCCCATAATGCACCAGGATGAGGTTGTCAGAAATCTAGGACCGGCCAAAAAGTCTATCTCTTGGAACGGGTAACTTGGCAGCTCTGTTTCAGACATGTTTGATGTTACACATGGCATTGTTCTGCATCTCTTCAATACTCAACACAGCCATCAACCTTAACAACTGTACACTTTCCCAGGCACACTAATGACTCAGCACATCTTTGCCACGTATATTATTAACCACCAGGGAGTATGTGGGGCTAGTTGCCACCGCCCTTGTCCAATATTGATTATACACCTGCTCTGAGGACACATGCAGGATTTCAGTCTCTAAATTAGGTCAATTTGCCATCCAAGAGCCATACTGAATTCAATTTATAAAGGGAATTATTTAAAACAGAAACATTCTAAGTAAATAAAGCCGGAGAGGGAGTGTCTGACTTCATTAGAGTCCATCTGGGACTCTGGTCTTCTTCCTCTGCGACAATCTCAGCGATTATAACACTAGAGTAATTCCAAGAGCATGTAAGAAAATTCTAGTCCTCAATTACCTAAAAATGGACTGGAGATCAATGTGTCACATTAGAGTTCCAGAATAGCTTCCCCCTCAGCTGTGCTAAAAACATATCTCTCGCTTGCCCCTGCCGTTCTAATACTGAGACTCCTGCTCTGCCGACGTGTCTCACCTCTCTTGCTATTCCACTACCACTCTTCCGCACACAGCTCTTCCACTCTCGACCTGTCGTACCCCAGTGATGCTATGAATCAATCATTTTCTGCTGCTCACACCAGGGTTTCTTTTTTTGCTCGATCTGGAAACAATTGCATTGCGAGCTGCTATACTTTGCTCTGATTTGAATTGTTGTTTAGTAATCTGAAGGGATCCTCAGAGGTGTTTTATGAAACGCCTTAACTTTCTCTTACAAACAACAAAATAATTGCAAATCAATTTTCATGCATTTTGCTTGTGGGATAATGGGACTGCCTTGGAATGTTTGCTGAAAATGTAGCCCCCCTCCCCCCCCCCCTTAATTGCCCTTGGCATTTCTAAGACCACTAGAACATTAACCACAATTTACATTTACATATGGTTTCCATTTATAAATGTAGGAACAGGAGGGAGCAACACAGACCTGGGGACCTTGCACTGCGCAGGAAGGAAGGAAGGAAGGAAGGAAGGAAGCGCTGCATTTGGGTAGGGATGTTGTACTGAACTGTCAATTGCAAGTGCCCATGAAACTGGCGTCTAAATGGCTATTCAAAAAATTGTCCCTATCATGTGATCTTGGTCTAATCATTCTGTCCTCCGACAGCCTTACACTAGTTTATAGTGTGGCCCTAAAATGTGTTTAATGCCTTTACTGTTATTCTCACTTCTAATGATTTTTACTGCTGAAGTCCTCACTGCAAAGATATATGAGCAATTCATTGTGCGAAATATAGTCTCACATGTGTCACAGCCACCCCTGCTTGTTTGTATAAAGTCTGTTACTAGTGGTCTATTCTCCTGCAAAGACCTCCTCCCTTTCTCAGTCAAGCTTGGCTCCATAGTCTACCTGCTATCATTTCCTGATTATTCTTACTGTCTCTGTCCTGATAGGTCTACTAGGGTATGACCTTTCTCTCCAGTTGAGGACTGCCCTCTATGAGCACCCCTGCTACCTGATCTCAGGTTCTGTCCCTATTGGCCTCTTTACCTCCCCCTCCCTGGGCTTCTGTGGGGAGTTTTTCCTGACCTCCCTGTCTCCATGAGGCACATTCTCCATCTTGCCACCACAGCACTTGTCTTTCTGCTCCCCTGAAGAAAACTAATTTTTTTCACCTTGTTCATTCTTTCTCATACGATATTTCACAAATTCAGCACCTCATCTCTGAACTGCTTCCACCTATTTAATCACTCTCCAATCTCTGCAACAAGCTTCCTTTCTTCAGATTTCTACCTCCGTCCACCCTTGCAGCTCCCAGAACTACGAAGCCTCTTGCCTTGGGGCATGAACTTCTGAACATCTACTGACTGTGAGTAAACTATCTACATGTATTCAATAAAGTAAATTTCAGAAAAAGAAAAGATACTTCTGGGTGTGCTGATGTGCCGAGGTCACACGTCTTGGATATTAAAGCCTTAAGAATATTACGCTTTAAGAGGCCTTGACACTTAGTTGACAGCATTGATCCTTCTCCCACTGGATGTCTGCACAATGGCCCTAAAGCTCACATAATTAACTTTGCTTAATTATTATGCTGATACAGTTAAAGACATCATATCTTCCAAACAGATCAGAACTGGATAGCCAAATGTTCCATCCTGATGCTTTCTACTAGAATGTATAAAGGAATCCAATTGGGTGTACAAATTCAGATGATTTTTGTTGTTATCAGAGACATGCAAGGAATAGATTACAGGGTTATTGTTACTTGGCATTTTACAAATCCTACACAACACAAAGAGGAGAACAGCTTTACTTAGAAAACAGAGAACATGATGGCAGATAAGGGCCAAATGGCCCATCCATTCTGCTCATCCTCTGTTACCACTAATCCCCTCCCCTTCCCCATCCCAATTAACTACCAGACGCGATGAGTTTCAGCCTCTTTCCATTTAGGCTTTCGGTAGGGTCTAAATTGGAGAAAAAGCAAGAAATGTTTTGTATGCTACAAGTTGAATTCTATGCAGCTACCCTGCCATCAACTGGTCCTATAGATCCACTTGCGTCTACTTTAATACAACTCTTCCAAATTAAAGATCAGTACCGATCCTTCTTCTATCTATCTATTTATCTATCTACTGGAAAATATGAGTGTGTCAGGCAAATGTCAATTAGAGTCATTGTGTAACAGACAGGAGAGGTAATTCTTGCTAAACTGATTTAAGGCACAATTGAATGTCTTTCTGTAATGGCTCAGAGGAGATGTGTACTGGCAAACTAAACAGACAGGAGGGATAATGAATTTCTAAACTCTCCATGAGGGATTTATTGAGAAGGAAGGAACAACTTTCCTAGAGTTTATTTAAATCTGTTTTTTTTAAACACATTCTGGTAGAAACCTCAGTGTTTCAATCTTCTCTCCCGCTGCCCTCAGTCCCTTGCCCTGGCTGTACGGCTTCTTTTAGCTGCACCCCATCCACGTTTTCCTTCCTACCCATGGCTTTCCTGAATCCTTCCCTCAAGCACTTACTCATCCAGTTTAGCATACTCCTGCATGACTAGGGCTGCCAGCTGGGTCCAGATCCTCAAGACAGGGTTAAGCTGGCCCTGGGGTTTACCCCAGTGTATGCTGGGACTTGTAGTCTTGCTTGTCTTAGGGGAAATACAATGGAGAAATCGGAACTACAAGTCCCTGCATGCAACAGGGTAAACCCAGGATTGGATCAACCCTGTCCTGCGAATCTGGATCCAGTTGGCAGCCTTATCCATGACTCCTCCACTCTCCCCACACTCACATATTCATAAATGGGACCTTGTATACAGAGGTAGAACCCTTTACTCGCAGTCCACATACTAGAAGAGACCTATCTTTGCTTTGAAAACTCCAGCACCTTTTCTTCACCCTATGAAAGATCTCACAGACTCTGACAATTTATTTTCTCAAAGCTACAAGACCTCTTAATTTTCATCCTCATATAATTATCATCATTTGGACAATGCACTCCAGATGTCTGCAGCATGTTATAGACATAGAATCCCTGCTCTTTGGAGCTTGTAATCTTATTAAGGCAACCAGACAAGACACAGGCATAGGATCCCGTGCTGTGGGTGTTTGAGCATCCCCAATATTATAACAAACTTCTTGACTGTGTCCGGGGAGAGATCATTTCCATTGGGTTTAGCACCCCAATAATGTTTTGAAAAGTTGGCTCCTATGGACAGAGGGAGAACAAAGTAAGAGATTTCAAGTCAACAGGAAGTGCCAGAGTTCGCCACTTCCACCCTAGATGAAGGAATACAACAGGGGAAGTTATTGTATAACAGTGAGCCCTTTCCTGGAGCACCAGATCTGGGTCAGTCAGGTACATGGCCACTCATCAGTCCACAATTTTGAAGGTATTTCTTGAATTGTGACCTAAATATTGCACTGTATTGTCCACTCCGGTTCAGTCACATGATTCATACATGTGATTGCTTCTTCAGCCTCTTTAATATTGTAACAGAATTCTCAAGGGACAGGTCAGGCCTTTTCCTGCTCTTGGGTGAAGTCAAGCACAGGTAATGCTGACTCAGTGGAACACTTCCTGGTCAGAAAAGCAGCATCAGGTACATAAAACGGACTTTTCTTCAGTTCTTTCAATACTGCTACTATCAGTATTCCTCTAAGCTGTGTGGGAATCAGTCGCCTATGATCTTACCACTGGACCTGCTACAGCAATGTTGTGATTTCAATCATGCGGGGCAAGAAGGTTCTGTGGGATTCTCAGGGGGTCACCTGCCTGCTTGGCATGATGGAAACCACAAGATTACTGCAGCACATTCAAAAGTAAGAACATGGATGGCAAACTCTCATGCAGCGTAGAGAAGCGCTGGCTGACATGTCGCAGAGCCCATTTCAAGTCCTGCTAATGAAAGCTAATCGCTTAAACTACATGCAAATTAAGAGTATTAAGGCTCATTGAATGAAGGTAAAAAACCAATTCTTTCCAAAGGCTAATTGCTTCTCTCTCTGTCTAGAGGAAAATTAGGATTTTTTTGGGGGCCATATTTAATTACCTGACTTTCCTGAGGGCTCTGCTGGAAAAAGAAAGAGATAGAGAGAGAGAAGGAAAGATGAAAGAAAGAAAGAGGTCAGAAGAAAAGAAAAGAAAGACAAAAGGTAGGAAGGTGAAGGTCAGAGATAATTAATAGATGAAAAGAATAAAGAGAGGAAAAGAGACAAGGAATGAAGGGAGGTAGGCAAAGAGATCAGGAAGAAAGAGAAGGCAGGAAGAGGAAGAAAAATAAAAGGCGTGTATATATCGAAAGAAGGAGGGAAAGGAAGAAAAGAAAGTAAGTCCATGCATGTGTTTGGGTAGAGGAATGGGGCATGTTTAATAAGCTCCGGGAAAGAAAATTACTTGCTACAGTTTGTTCCAATTTTAAGAACACTTTTGGGAGTAGATAAAAATGCTCTTGTAGGCAGAATGTTCTTAGAACTAAAATTGCTTTCACGGAAAAGAGGATCCTGGGACTGAGGGGTGCTATATTTATAACTTGTCATTGTATGACAGGGAACTTTCCCGCACTCCAGTTTTCTCCTCGTTTTTCTCTTGCTGTGGTATCTCATTATCCTGCAATATATTTTAAAAGGCCAACGAGAAGGAAGATGTAGTATAGGAGACCATGTTTATTCCTTCTTCATGGGTGAAATCTCTGAAGCTCATGTACAACTCTACCAGTGTTGTGTAGAATGAAAGAATTACAGGAATGACATTTAAACAAAGGACACAGGGACCCTCAAAGGCTCATGAACTACCATTGTTTGTCCAGTATTAGATACAAAAATATTTGCTGAAGGAATGAAACTGGAACAAATTAAAGACATAATTATCTGGGTAGTTGGAGCATAGAAGATGGAAAATGTTTAAGAGAAGTAGAAATGAGTTTGTATTTGTTGCATTTGTAGCCCACATTTTCCCACCTATTTGCAGACTCAATTGGGAAAGTAAAATAGTTTCTGAGACTGTTAGGAGTTTCTTATGAGGAATTTAGATCTAAATTTAAAGAAAATACTAAGTACATAAGAATGCAAGAGTTGCTGTACTGCGTCTCTGACCACAGGTTCATCTAGCCCAGTATCCTGGTTCCATCTACTTAACCTCAGGGATAGGCAGTGGTTTCCCCCATGCAAAAATCTTTTTGGTTATAGGATAAGGGAGTGGTGGAGTGGCCTAGTGGTTAGGCTGGTGGACTTTGGTCCTGCGGAACTGAGTTTGATTCCCACTTCAGGCACAGGCAGCTCCTTGTGACTCTGGGCAAGTCACTTAACCCTCCATTGCCCCATGTAAGCCACATTGAGCCTGCCATGAGTGGGAAAGCGCAGGGTACAAATGTAACAAAAATAAAATAGATACTATTGGAGATTCTACATTGAATGTTGCTACTATTGGAGATTCTACATGGAATGTTGCTACTATTGGAGATTCTACATGGAATGTTGCTATTCCACTAGCAACATTCCATGTAGAAGGCTGTGCAGGCTTCTGTTTCTGTGAGTCTGACGTCCTGCACGTATGTGCAGGATGTCATACTCACAGAAGCAGAAGCCTGCGCGGCCACATTGGTGATCTGTGGTGATCGGCAAGGGCCGACTTCTACATGGAATGTTGCTAGTGGATAACATTCCATGTAGAATCTCCAATAGTAGCAACAGTGGAGGAGTGGCCTAGTGGTTAGGGTGGTGGACTTTGGTCCTGAGGAACTGAGTTCAATTCCCACTTCAGGCACAGGCAGCTCCTTGTGACTCTGGGCAAGTCATTTAACCCTCCATTGCCCCATGTAAGCTGCATTGAGCCTGCCATGAGTGGGAAAGCACAGGGTACAAATGTAACAAAAAAAAAAAAAACATGGACTTGTAGTAAAAGACAAATAAGAAAACACATACATTTGAAATATGATGTCACAGAAGAATTATGAAGATTATATGGAAGACCATGACAACAACAGAGTACATGATGGCAGCTAATGAGCAATTGGCCTACACCCAATCTACCCAGTTGTTTTCCTCTCTGGTTTTTCACCGCTTCAATAGATGACCATATAGATTTCCATACTTAAGGGAGAGCCAGCTTCTCCCTGCCCCATGAATTTTACTCAACCTTTCAGCCCAGTTCCTTCCACTGCCCTCTGTCTGAAACATACTCTTCTTAACTGTAGTGGGTCCATGATTACCATTTCAGCCTTCTTGGATCCTTCTCTCTTCCTTTATCTAAGCTAGTCCCCTTCTATTTTTCTTGCCTCTCCATTAAATATCTAAATAATGATTTCTATCTTTCTATGAATTGAGATGTTGTCTTCTCCATTTGAGCCTTTGCTCTTCTATCTCCTCCCGCCATCTCCTGCCTCCCTTTTCTTCTGATGTCTGCCTTTCTAGCTTAACCTGTGGTTTTGTTTTGAATGATAACTTCTCTGCTTATACTATATCTGTTACTTCTGTAGAGAACCATTATCAGTCTATTTCTCTGTTAACCCTCCTTACAGCTGTCTTGTCTATGCTTCCTTTTATTGTCTCCATACCCTTTAGCTTTCAGAATCCCAATAGGAACTCCTCGATTCTATCCCTCATTCTCTTGAGGTTCTAGGTTGCCAACTGGATCCAGATTCACCCGACAGGGTTGATCCACTCCTGGGCTTACCCCAGTTCATGCACGGACATGTAGCTTGCTTTTCTTAGGAAATCCAATGGGGAAATCAGAAACACAAGTCCCTGGATCTACTTGGCAACCCTATGAGGTCCCCAAGACCCCAGTCTTAGTATGGTTGCATTCAGGTCAATGCTTGATACTGAACCATATAGTACAGGGATCACTACAGGTAAACAAGTCAATATTTTAACTCTGTTGTTTTAGATTCTCTTCAAAATGCCAGCTGCAATATTTAAAGTTATCCCTGGATAGTCAGTGCTGCTGATATCTGGATATGGGTGCAGAACATCTGGGTATGGTGCTGACCACTTCTGCTATCTGAATATGGCAACATTCAATGCTATTATCTGACAGCTTTTCCTGTCCTAAATTAACGGGATAGCTGAGTATTGCTGGTCTCTGGCTAGCACGGGGGCAGTCTGTGGTGATTTTCAGTTGCACTGCCTGGATAATGCTGCTAAAAATCCTTGGTCATGGCTACCTTTTGGATTTAGATTTCACTCATGCCTTTCTTAGAAGTTCAAGGCGCGTTACATTCAAGTACAGTAGATATTGTCCTGCCCCTGAACAGCTTTAAGCCTAATAAGTAGCTCTGGATATATGGGTAGCAGGTATTGCTATGTAGATAACAAATGCTCATTGGCCTCAATTCACAATAGGTGAAGGTTGTCTGTGAGCTGAGAGCCTATGAAAAGCCCTGGATTGTACTATCACGCCAGACCCCACTCTAGCCTAAACCTGGCTCTAATGTAGTCTCCTTGCTTGTCCTTCCTCCTCCCTTCCTGTTCCACCCACAGTGGTGAAATTGTACAGCTGATGAATGACTAAAGTATTTCAAGTGACTGCCAACAATTTATGTGCTAATTTACAATGAAGGAGACTGATTATACCTAGCCTTGGCTGTAGGATATTGTAAAGAGGGGCTGATGCAGTGGTTTACAGGTGCTAGGTTCTTTCTATGCCTCTTTTCAATCATTTTTTGATGAATTATTGGGCAGAAAATAACAAAATGAAAGACTCTTCAGCAAATGTAAAACATAGTAACATAGTAGATGACGGCAGAAAAAGACCTGCATGGTCCATCCAGTCTGCCCAACAAGACAACTCATGTGTGCTACTTTTGTGTATATAAGTCTGCCCAGCACTAGCCCCGCCTCCCACCACCGGCTCTGGCACAGACCGTATAAGTCTGCCCAGCGCTATCCCTGCCTCCCAATCACCAGTCCCGCCTCCCACCACTGGCTCTGGCACAGACCGTATAAGTCTGCCCCGCACTATCCCCGCCTCCCAACCTCCAGCCCCGCCTCCCACTACCGGCTCTGCTATCCAATCTCGGTTAAGCTCCTGAGGATCCTTTCCTTCTGAACAGGGCAGGAAGGGAAATAAGGTGGTAGGGTTACTGTTAATAATTTAGAAAACCTGATGAATCTTGGGCTCTTTTTCAAACTAACCCTTCACTAAACAGGAAGTACTGTACATAAGTACATAAGTATTGCCATACTGGCAAAGACCAAAGGTCCATCGAGCCCAGCATCCTGTTTCCAACAGTGGCCAATCCAGGTCACAGGTACCCGGCAAGATTCCAAAAATGTACAAAACATTTTATACTGCTTATCCCAGAAATAGTGGATTTTCCCCAAGTCCATTTAATAACGGTCTATGTCCTTTAGGAAGCCGTCCAAACCTTTATAAAACTCCGCTAAGCTAACCACCTTTACTGCATTCTCTGGCAACGAATTCCAGAGTTTAATTACACATTAAGTGAAGAACACTTTTCTCCGATTCGTTTTAAATTTACTACATTGTAGCTTCATCGCATGCCCCCTAGTCCTAGTATTTTTGGAAAGCATGAACAGACGCTTCACATCTACCCGTTCAACTCCACTCATTATTTATAGACCTCTATCATATCTCCCCTCAGCCGCCTTTTCTCCAAGCTGAAGAGCCCTAGCCACTTTAGCCTTTCCTCATGGGGAAGTCGTCCCATCCCCTTTATCATTTTTGTCGCCCGACGGTACTTCCCATCCCCAGCGTGCCGTCCTATATTTATTTTTGTAGTGCCGGGGTGTACCTGTCGGTAATCGGGCAGTGCCGTGTACTGCCCAGTTACTGCCGGGTTAGTGCAGGAGCTCCTACAGTCACCTCAATGGATGGCGGTAAGGGCTCCCAGATGAAATGGCTGCGCGGCAAGTGCTTTACTTGCTGCATGGCCATTTCCTGCAGAAAAGAAAGACTACCTTTTTACCAGCTTCAGTAACAGGGGGCCTCGGTGTGTGTCAAAAATACGCGCCGACACCAGCGCAGGCCCCCTTTTGCCGCAGCTTGGTAAAAGGGTTCCTAAGTACCTGCTGGGTGATTCTCTTCATAAAGGCCATTAATAAATCCCACTAACTAACTCATCCCCCTGTTTACTAAGCCGCGCTAGCAGCTGCCACACAGCAATGCCGACAGAGCCCATTCAAAGTGAACGGGCCGTGTCAGCATTAGTGCATCGCCAGCCGCTAGCCTGGCTTAGTAAACAGGGGGGGGGGGGGGGGTAAATAAATAAATAAATAGATAAAACAGGATCATGGTCCATGCAAGTACTGGATATGCATGACCTGGAATATTGGAGTAACTTTATAATCACGCAACAATATGATGAAAAAGTCTCCACCAATACTAGGAGAACCACTCACAAATCAAAATGAGGAGCCTTTTAAGGGGTGAATGCTGGCCTAAAAATAAGCTGGTCCATAATTTTGTTCTAAAGAAATACATTGTTCAGGCAAATAAGTGTCAGGTTTTGAGAGACACCCTGTTGCTTTAAAGGAACTTGCATGAGCAAGAAGGATAATACTGGAGGAATCCATCTTGGCCAAGTATTGACATATTCCCCAGAGGGAAGAGAGTTTGGTGGCTTTGATTCATTCTTGATTAATTGTCCTTTCATTGTATGTTCTCCTGGCTTAGAGCAACCCAGACATGAATTTAATCACAGCTAGAACTTGCAGGGAAAATCATTGTGATATTACAGCTATGATAAGTGGCAGGGCCTTGAACCATCTCCAGGTAAGCCCAAAAGAAAGCTTCAGAAAGCCCCACACTGCAATACCCAGACTTCTGTGCCAGGGATTAAAGAAGGCAGCAGGCAACCACCTTAGAAGATAGGGTAAAGCCAGCCCAGTGGGATTTGGGTTCAATCCCTATTCAATTGTTCTGCTCCCCAGGTCAGCCAAGGCTCAGAATGCTATGGAGGGCATCATATTTACTGAATGATGGCGACACTTAATGTAAGTTGGGAGGGAATACAGATGAGGAGGAACCCTCCCTCCTCCCAGGTAGTTGCAAATAAGGCTCCTTGCAGCATATCCTGCACTGGTTCTGTTCAAGCTAGGGGCTCAAAGGAGTAGGAGGAAACTGATGAGTCAAAAAAAATGGAGTGTTCCTCTACCAGTTTAATGGAGGAATTGAGCTGGGAACTGAATGGATTTCTAGTTTAGATCTGTTGTACATGATGTAATAGATTTATATAATTGCTTTGCAATTGATTTATTATGGTTTGTAATTTTATTGATTTATTATGGTTTGTAATTTTATTGATTGTAAGTTAGATGTTATTTCACTTTTCACTGCTGCTTTTTAGCTCCCATTACTTCCCTCACCCCTAACTGTCTTGTCTGTCTGTATTATTTAGATTGTAAGCTCTTTTGAGCAGGGACTGTCTCTTTGTATCAGGTGTTCAGCGCTGCGTGCGTCTGGTAGCGCTATACAAATGCTAATAATAATAATAATATATTGTTTGATTGATAACTACCTAGGTCCCTTTCTTGGATATGGAGTGGGTTATAAATATTGAAAGAGGTGCCTTGTTAGATCATGGTTGAAACCATTCCATAATGGGGCAACTAAAGTTAGGTGCCACGTGTATATTTATTTATTTATTTATTGCATTTGTATCCCACATTTTCCCACCTTTTTGCGGGTTCTGTGTGGCTTACAATATGATATAAATGATGGAAATACAATTTGTTACAACTTGGTTATGGATTACATTGTGTAGAGTTAAGCGAGACAGTCGAAGTAACGTTAAGGAATGTAACAATGGAACACAGACATTGAAACATTGGAAGGGGACAGTGAGAGGCTTAAAGGGCAATATTTAGGCATGAAGACATATGGTATACATATTTCTCTGAGTGGAGGTATGAGTGATGTGAGATTACGGGGATGAGATTGCAGAAGTGGATGTATGATGCATTAGTGAACAGTGAGCAGGGGCGTAGCCAGACAACAGATTTTGGGTGGGCCTAGACAAGAAGTGGGTGGGCACCAAGTGTTCTCCCCTTCACCCATCACCAAAAAAAAAAAATCTCAGCTGACGGGAAAACACTTCTTTCCACCTTAGCAGTCTGCAGCAGGCACGCGCTGAAAACTGAGCATGCACAGGTGCTGGTATCGTGGAGAATAGCGTTTTCATGCCCATCAGGGGGAAGTCTTCATCTGGTGGAGCTTGGGATCCCCACCTGCTAATATGTGTGCTACTGTTGGGTGGGCCTGATCCCTAATTGGGTGGGCCCCGGCCCACCCAGGCCCACCTGTGGCTACGCCACTGACAGTGAGTGTGGACTTTATGTGTTTTGGCTCTTTCCGTATATTTTTTCAAAAAGATGGGTCTTCAATAATTTTGCGGAAGGAAGCTTGTTCGTGGATCGTTCTTAAGTTGCGCGGCAGTGTATTCCAAAACTGCGTGCTTATGTGAGAGACGGTTGACGCGTGTAGCGTCTTGTATTTCAGGCCCTTGCAATTGGGGAAGTGAAGGTCGAGGAAAGTTCGAGATGATCTTTTGGTGTTTCTGGGTGGAATGCATATACATATACAATGCACAATTATATGCATAAGTGCAAGCTGTGCTTACACATGGGCGGGACATGGGTGTGTCTCCTACTTACACAACTTCTAGAATACTGTAAATTGCATGGATAAGCACTGCATTTAGGGTGTGCCTATTTACACCTGCTATTGAAATGGCTTAAATGGGCATGTCTAAATGTATGCATGCCAATGCCAACTTATGCTACTATTCTGTAATGGATAAATGTTACATCAAGAAGTGAGAGGGCGGTAAGATTCCTAGAGGTAATAAATGACTGCTTCTTGGAGCAACTGGTCCAAGAACCGACAAGAGGGGGAGCTATTTTAGATCTAGTCCTTAGTGGAATGCAGGGCATAGTATGAGAGGTAACGGTGTTGGGTCCACTGGGAGACAGTAATCATAACATGATCAAATCTGAGCTGATATCTTGAGTGAAGTCACTATGGAAATCTCCTGTAGCAGCAGAGGAAATGGTGAAAAAGAAGCTAAAAGGTTCAGCTGCAAAGGCTAGGATCAGGCATGGACATGTTTAAACACGCCATCAAGGAAGCCCATGTGAGATGCATTCCATGTATTAACAAAGGTGGAAAGATGAGCAAACAACAGCCCGCATTGTTAGAAGGTGAAGTGAAAGAGGCTATTACAGCCAAAAGAACATCTTTCAAAGAATAGAAAAAGGATCTAAAGGAAGAATATATGATGCAACATAAGCACTGACAAACTAGATGCAAAGCATTGAAAAGAAAGGCTACAGGAAAATATGAAGAGAAACTTGCCACAGAGGCAAAACTCATAGTAACAACTTTTTCAGGCACTTCAGAAGCAGAAAGCCTGTGAGGGAATCAGTGGGGATGTTTGTTGTGTCACCAACGTATATGATTAAAGGTTTTACCCCCCTCCCCCCCTTTTTTTTGAAGGCCCTTGATGCTTTTTGATTTGCTCTTTGGCGATTTATTTATTATGACATTTCTACCCCGCATTTTCCCAAGAAAGCAAAAGGGGCACTCAGGGAAGGCAAGTCCATAACAGAGAGACTGAATGAATTCTTTGCTACTCACTCTGCTGCTCCCCAGTATCTCTCCACACTTGTCCTTCCCTACACCCCTTTCCCATGCACTCCGCTCCATGGATAAATCCTTCTTATCTGTTCCCTTCTCCACTACTGCCAACTCCAGACTTCGCGCCTTCTGTCTCGCTGCACCCTACGCCTGGAATCGACTTCCTGAGCCCCTACGTCTTGCCCCGTCCTTGGCCACCTTTAAATCTAGACTGAAAGCCCACCTCTTTGACATTGCTTTTGACTCGTAACCACTCGCCTCCACCTACCCTCCTCTCCTCCTTCCTGTACACATTAATTGATTTGATTTGCTTACTTTATTTTTTGTCTATTAGATTGTAAGCTCTTTGAGCAGGGACTGTCTTTCTTCTATGTTTGTGCAGCGCTGCGTACGCCTTGTAGCGCTCTAGAAATGCTAAATAGTAGTAGTAGTAGTAGTTTGCTTCAGTCTTTTCGGAAGAAGGTGTAAGAGATCTACCTGTACTAGAAATGGTATTCAACGGTGAAGATGCAGAGGAACTGAAAGAAATCTCAATGAACCTGGAAGATGTACTGAGCCAAATCAACAAATTAAAGAGTGATAAATTGACTGGACCAAATGGTATACACCCCAGCATACTGAAAAAAAATGAAACATGAAATTGCTGAGCTGCTGTTAGTGATCTGTAACTTGTCATTAAAATTACCCGTAGTACCTGAAGATTGGAGGCTTGAAAATGTAATGCCAATTTTTAAAAAAAGGTTCCAGAGGTCCTGTTGTTCAAGTACTCTGGGCCATTTCCTTTAACGGCCTTGAAGATCAGACATAGAGCTTTAAATTTAGCCCTGTATTGTACTGGTAGCCAGTGAAGTTTTTGCAAAAATGGTGTGATGTGGTCACGTCTCTTGCAACCTTCTATGAGTCTTACTGCAACGTTCTAAATCAATTGGAGCTGGTGCAGACCCTATGTAGTCAGACCAGTGTAAAGTGCATTACAGTAATCCAGTCTTGATGTTATGGCACAACTGGGATAAGGTTTACCTTCTCAATGTAAGGAGAGAGGCAGCGTAGTTGTCGCAAATAGTAGAAAACATAGTAACATAGTAGATGACGGCAGAAAAAGACCTGCACGGTCCATCCAGTCTGTCCAAGAAGATAAATTCATATGTGCTACTTTTTTATTTGTACTGTCCTCTTCAGTGCACAGACCGTATAAGTCTGGCCAGCCCTATCCCCGCCTCCCAACCACCAACCCCGCCTCCCAACCACCAACTCTGGCACAGACCGTATAAGTCTGCCCAGCACTATCCCTGCCACCCACCACCGGCTCTGGCACAGACCGTATAAGTCTGCCCAGCACTATCCCCGCTGCCCAACCACCAGCCCCGGCACAGACCATATAAGTCTGCCCAGCACTATCCCCGCCGCCCAACCACCAGCCCCGGCACAGACCGTATAAGTCTGCCCAGCACTAGTCCCGCCTCCCAACCACCAGCCCCAGCACAGACCGTATATGTCTGCCCACACTAGCCCCGCCTCCCAACCACCAGCTCTGCCACCCATTCTAGGCTAAGCTCCTGAGGATCCCTTTCTTCTGCACAGGATTCCTTTATGTTTATCCCACGCATGTTTGAATTCCGTTACCATTTTCATCTCCACCACCTCCCGCGGGAGGGCATTCCAAGCATCCACCACCCTCTCCATGAAAAAATACTTCCTGACATTCTTCTTGAGTCTGCCCCCCTTCAATCTCATTTCATGCCCTCTCGTTCTACCGCCTTCCCATCTCCGGAAAAGGTTCGTTTGCTTGGATTTGGGGAATCAGAGTAAGTGTCGAATCTAACTGTATTCCAAGGTTCCTGACTTGTGATTTGAGGAGGAGTTCGTACTTCCCAATAGAGATTTTGATGTCAGGTACGTGTCCACTTGTGTTTGGGACCCAGAGAAGCTTGGTTTTGCTTTGGTTCAAGCAAAGCTTATTGTGTTTAGCCCATTCTTGAATTGATGTTAGGTAATCGGTTTATTCAGGTCTGTGGGTAAGTCAGGTTCAATGGGCATACGTAGCTGGTTAAGGGACTTGCCCAAGATCACAAGGAGCCTTAGTGGGATTTGAACCTCATTTATTAATTAATTTAGATTTTGCTCCCACCTTTTTTAGTAGTAGCTCAAAGTGAGTTACATTCAAGTATACCTTGGCTTCCCTGGTTTTCAGCCCAGTGCTCTAACCACTTTCCAATGGAATGACCTGAAGATTATTGAAAAGCATTATCATCTAAAAACCAGAAGGCTTAAATAAGCAGCAGAACTGATGTAAGCTTAAAAATCCATAGGGTCAAGTAATAGCAATATCGCCTCAAAGAATCATACACAGTCTGTACCAACTCAGAGATGAAGTGAGTTGCAGTGCTGTATTTTTGTGGAAAAAAAATTCCCCGTTATCCTCTTAATTGAGATAAGAAAGTACAAATAAAAGATTGTGTTTGGGCTGGTTGGGGAGAACACACTGAAATAACCTAGATCTATTCTTTTAAGATTTTAGAGGGGGAAATCAAAGCTGTCTGATTTACATGTGTTGATTACTGTGACTTGCCTGACGTTCTAAAGTCTTGGCTAGCAGAATGAAGCTCTGATCCAGGGAGTTTCGCCAGCCACATATTTGGGATTGGAAAAGACTCTCTTTTCACAGCTGTAAAATTGACTGCAACTGTTTGGGGGTTTTGCCTTCTCCCTTGGATTATTGCCATAGGCAATAGTTCTCAATCATGTCCTGCGGGCACACCTGATCAGCCTGCTTTTCCACATTAGCTAAAGCGCATATGCATGAGACAGCGTTACAAATCTGAAATCTCCAGAGTAGGTAAATTATCTCAGGGGCATTCAATGCGGCTGTCCTGACAGGTTGGGCATGCTTCCAGGACAGGTATGAGAACTACCAATGCAGAAAGGGCAGTCTGGCAATCAGAAGGTTTGGGGACACGATGGACATCTGGTTTTCTTCCAACCTGACCAACCATGGAATCCTTTTCTCCTGAATTGTTTTCAGTACTTAGTTAACTGTGTCAGTATAGCAAAATAGGCCAGAATATGAACGGCGGGAAAGCTGCAGAGAGCGACCAGCTAGCATCCGCTTCATTAGAGACCACCTGGATCACCATAATTCGATTTGCCTTTTCTCTTCCACAACAAAATGCCAAGCAAGCTGTGTGAGTAATGAGATCTTTTAATTAGACAAAGGGAAGAATGCTTTTTTTTTTTAATAATTGCTGGATGCATATAGTATGTAGGAAGATTGTGTATTTCTGTACATTTCTGAACTATAGACACAAACACACGTGTGTGTGTGTGTGTGTATTTATAAATATGCAAATCAATATACAGGGTGAGGCAAAAAAAAGTAGACCCTACAGTTTTTTTGCAGTGTTCTTACAACTGCTTTGAATTTCTTTGAGAAATTTTATGTACTTACTTAGTCATTATATTTACATATTCCTATTAAACAACATTAAATTATCTTAAGCTATGTTGATGTTACTGACATCTTAACATTACAACCTAGCAATTGTTTGCACGTTAAAAATGTTCAAGCTAAAACACAGTAAAATAACATCATTCGAACGATACGATTCACAATGTGTCAGAATTTCACAATCACTGTGAAGACTCAAAGAGGGGCATAATCGAATGAAAACGGCTATCTCCATGGGCGTTTATCTCCGAGAACGGGTCCGTGAAGGGGCGGACCGAACTGTATTTTCGAAAAAAATAGACGTCCATGTTTTATTCGACAATGTGTGAGCTGGGCGTTTTTGTTTTTCAGTGATAATGGAAAATGAAAGCGCCCAGCTCAAAAACGAATAAATCCAAGGCATTTGTTCGTGGGAGGGGCCAGGAGTCATAGTGCACTGGTCCCCCTCACATGCCAGGACACCAACCGGGCACCCTAGGGGGCACTTTTACAAAAACAAAACAAAAGGTAAAAGAGCTCCCAGGTGCATAGCACCCTTCCCTTGTGTGTTGAGCCCCCCAAATCCCCCTCAAAACTCACTGCCCACAAGTCTACACCATTACTATAGCCCTAAGGGGTGAAGGGGGCACCTACATGTGGGTACAGTGGGTTTGGGGGGGGTTGGACGACTAATAAGCATTAAGCAGCACAATTGTAACAGGTAGGGGGGATGGGCCTGGGTCCACCTGCCTGAAGTCCACTGCACCCCCTAACAACTGCTCCAGGGACCTGCATACTGCTGCCAGGGAGGTGGGTATGACATATGAGGGTGAAAATAAAAAGTTGTGAAACTTCATTTTTTGTGGTGGGAGGGGGTTAGTGACCACTGGGGGAGTCAGGGGAGGTCATCCCCGATTCCCTCCAGTGGTCATCTGGTCATTTAGGGCACTTTTTGGGGCCTTATTCGTGAAAAAACAGGGTCCAGGAAAAGTGTCCTAAATTCTAGCTAAAAACGCATACTTTTTTCCCATTATCGGTGAAATGCGCCCATCTCTGTTCGGCAGATAACCATGCCCCAGTTCCGCCTTCGCCACACCTCTGACACGCCCCCATCAACTTTGTCCGCATCCGCGACGGAGTGCAGTTGAAAACGTCCAAAATCAGCTTTCGATTATACCGCTTTATTCGTTTTTGTGAGATAAACGTCCATCTCCCGATTTAGGTCGGAACTTGGGCGTTTTTCTCGTTCGATTATAAGCAGGAAAGTGTCTTTAACACAGGCCTTCAGTCGCTTTGGGAAGATCTTAACAGCCTTGTCAGTCGGTCCCCGTGACAGCCTGTCCCAGATCATCTGCAGCACCTTCCTTGAGTTTGGCGATTATTTGCGTTTTTGGGTGGAGCTTATGATAGGCCGGTATTGCTTCCTAGACAATAATCTACATCACTGTGACATCATTAACAGTGAGCTGGAACCCCATGGTTTTTTTTTCAAATGATGGTCGTTTTACCGTGCAAAAATTTTTCACCATGTGAAAAGTGCTGGGTGGTCATGCTAAAAATCAATGTTCACATCACAGCCAACAAAGATATCCTTACTAGTCCTGAAAATATTGAATATTAGGCGGAAAAAACCTCAAATTCTAAAGGCACACTCCTATTGTTGATGTCTCCAACTATCGGGAGGGCCTTTAAATCATCACGGGTAAAAAAAAACCTCCTTCTTTTCTGTTATTACAGATTCGATCAGTCAGACACCACGGCACCCTGAAGAAGGACACGAAACTGAGGCCAAGTCGGGCCGTGGAAGGTGTCGAGTTGACTGTAATTGGATAAGTTAAGTGCCTTTTCCCGTACTAGATATATCTAGACGGGTTTTGTTATTTTGGTTTAAATAGAGTAAAAAGACATTGTAGTATTTGCAAAATAACAGAAAAGAAGGAGGTTTTTTTTACCCGTGATGATTTAAAGGACCTTCCGATAGTTGGAGACATCAACAATAGGAGTGTGCCTTTAGAATTTGAGGTTTTTTCCTCCTAATATTCAATATTTTCAGGACTAGTAAGGATATCTTTGTTGGCTGTGATGTGAACATTGATTATTAGTGATATCCTAATAAGTTCTTTATGATATTATATGGTCATGCTAAAAAGTCAGTAACTTTCCCATGTTTAAAGATAATCTCATTCTACTCAGTACACAAATGTAGATAAGAACAGCAAACAAAGATGTAACATTTTACGTTGAAATTCCAAGTGGTTGCTGAGAAAACTGCATGAAACTCTAGGGGGTTAGTTTTTTTTTTTTTTTTTGCCTCACCCTGTATATATCAATAAGCTCTGAAAACCAGACCCTGTAGCACACAAATACCAACAGGAACAAAATTGCACTTGCTACAAAGTTGATGCAAATGTGTGCACATACTCTCTGCGTGTACTCATGTGGTTTATAAAATGGTAACGTGAGTAACATAGTAGATGATGGCAGAGAAAGACCTGCACGGTCCATCCAGTCTGTCCAACAAGATAAACTCATATATGCTACTTTTGGTGTATACCTGACCTTGATTTGTATCAGCCAGTTTCACAGCACAGACCGTAGAAGTCTGCCCAGCACTAGCCCCCCCCCCCCCCCCCCCACCGGCTCTGCCACCCAATCTCGGCTAAGCTTCTGAGGATGGATTCCTTCTGAATAGGATTCCTTTATGTTTAACCCACGCATTTTTGAATTCCGTTACCGTTTTCATGTCCACCACCTCTCGTGGGAGGGCATTCCAAGTATCCACCACTCTCTCTGTGAAAAAATACTTCCTGACATTTTTCTTGAGTCTGCCCCCCTTCAATCTCATTTCATGTCCTCTAGTTCTACCGCCTTCCCATCTCCGGAAAAGGTTCGTTTGCGGATTAATACCTTTCAAATATTTGAATGTCTGTATCATATCACCCCTGTTTCTCCTTTCCTCCAGGGTATACACGTTCAGGTTAGCAAGTCTCTCCTCATACATCTTGTAACGCAAATCCCATACCATTCTCGTAGCTTTTCTTTGCATGGCTTCAATTCTTTTTACATCCTTAGCAAGATACGGCTTCCAAAACATAGTAGATGATGGCAGATAACAACCTGAATGGTCCATCCAGTCTGCCCAACAGTCACATTCATTTTCAATTCATGATTAAACCAATAATGAGTGTGGTATAAAATATGTATACTTGAGATCTTTCTTTGCCATTTTCGGGAGACAGACCATAGATATCTTCCTAGCGCTGTCCTTATGTTCTAACTACTGAAGTTGCCTTGAAGCCAACTCTAGCCCATCCTGATCTGTCTTGCCATACACAGGACAGATCGTAGAAGTCTGCCCAGCACTGGCCTTAGTTCCTCACAGCTGCAGGGCATTGTTTTTATCTTATCCTCTTTCTAATTAGGGATCCTCCGTGTTCATCCTATGCCTTTTTTGAATTCCATCACTGTTTTTGTCTCCACCACCTTCCCCAGGAGTGTGTTCCAGGCATCGACCGCACTGTCCGTGAAAAAGTAGTTCCTGACGTTGCTCCTAAGCCAACTTCCCTGAAAAAATATGCATGTATATCACCCCCCACTGTACCCAAACTATGCCTCCTGGAATTATTTCACTTGGCACACATCCATAGGCATAGTTTGGGTGGGCATGGGGGGGGGGCAGTGCTCTGCCAAATACTGGAAATGCTAATGCTAAATTGGTCCCCTCCCTGATTTCCTATATGACTTCTTTACCCTTTGCCTCCATCCTCACCCCACATAAGCAGCAAGATTACACCCATGGTGCCATCTTGTCATTATGATTACTTATGTTTGCATTTATATAAAAAGGTCTTTTATACAAATAAAACAGCTTTTATACATGGAAAGAAAATATAAACTGACTCTATAAAGAACAAGAGATGTATATTTGAATCTATAATATGTGTACCCTTGAATATATATTTTTTAAAACCAATAATTTCACATTTTTGTGAGATACTCTTGGGCAGCCATTGTGTAGCTTCAGAATCCCTATTGGGCCACATCCGTGATGTCACACCCTTGGCAGAGACCATTCCATAGAGAGACGGTCTTGGCTCAAACCACTGATTCACTAATGAATGAGACGTAGGGGGGCATTTTCGATATGACGTTTTGCTCAAAACGTTCAAAATTCAAATGGGAAATACAGCCATTTTCAAAACATAAAAATGTCTATCCTTTTTTTTTTCTGAAAATAGCTATTTTCTAGATGTTTTATGCCCAAAGCATTTATCTTTTTGGTCCATTTTTGGAAAAAAAAAAAAGTCCAAATGCAAAACTTAGAAAATCAAACCATTGTGATGTAGGAGGGGGCCAGCATTTTTAGTAGACTGGCCCCCCAGACATCCCAGGAGAGCAGTGGGGCACCCTAGGGGCACTGCAATGGACTTCATATGAATGCTCCCAGGTACACCATTGCTCCCTTATCTTGTATGCTGAGCCCTCCAAAACCCACCAAAAATCCACTGCCCCCAACTGTACACCACTACAGTATCTCTTATGGGTGAAGGGGGCACCTATATGTGGGCACAGTAGGTTTCTGGTGCATTTGGGAGGGCTCACAGTTTCCACTACATGTAACAGGTAAGGCGAGGTATGGGCATGGGTCCATCTGTCTATAGTGCACTGCACCCACCACTAGACTACTCCAGGGATCTACATGCTGCTCTAATAGACCTGTCCATTACATCTATAGCTGTCACAGAGGCTGGTAAGTAATATTTTTATTCATATTTTTGGGGGTGGGGGGGGGTTACTGACCACTGGGAGATTAAGGGGGTCATCCCTGATTCTCTCCAGTGGTCATCTGGTCATTTAGGGCACCTTTTTGTGCCATATTCGTTATAAAAACAGATCTAGACCAACACGTGAAGTTTCAGCCCTAGACGTTTTTGTTTTGTTCCATTATGGCTATAAAACGTCCAAGTGTAAATGAATCCCGCCCCCGAAACACCCATGACACGCCCCCTTGTGATTTGGACAACTGCAGACGAATTGCATAGATAAACATCTGCAAAACAGGTTTCAAAAATACTGATGTGGGTGTTTTGTGAGAAAAACGGCCACATACTGCTGTACTCCACTTTTTAGACGTCTTTTTCTCTTTCGAAAATGAACCCCATAATCCTGACTTTCTGCAACTGTGAGGAAAGCATTCTGGGGTTTGTGAAGGTGGAAAAGGTGGAACTCATCAAAGTCTCTGAGGCATGTGATGGGGGATCATGTATCATCTCATGAGATTCACACCCTCCCAGTGAAGGCACATCAATCTATATAAATGAGACGTGACCGACTCACCTGCAAATACCCAGTAGAGACCGAACGTTGATAGAGTCCAAGCCCCGCCTCCACCAGCAGTACAGCCCAATAGGGAGCAGGTCTTGGACATGGGCATGGAAATCAGAGGAGGAGGGAGGGAAGGAGGGGGCGGAACTGAGAGGGAAACAGACGGAGCGATGGAGGCGAATCGACAACAGGACTCACGGGAGGTAACACGGCGACGGCGGAAAGAGGGGGGATCGACGCTGGGGGGGGGGGTCAAAGGTGGTGGTGCGAGTGCGTGTCACATCATGCCCGATGTTACTGAGCGGAGCCACTGTGGCCAGCTGGGCGAGGCTAAACAACGGAGAGAAGCGCGATGTCCCTGGGCGGAGCCGCTGCGGCGAGCTGGGCAACGCCAACCAATGGAGAGAACCGCGATGTTCCTGGGTGGAGCTGCTGCGGTGAGCTGAGCGAGGCTAAACAATGGAGAGAAGAAGGCTCCTGGGAGGGAGGGAATTAGATGTGAAAATAGAACAGACCAATACTCGCCCGTTTTAACGGGCTTAACGGCTAGTCCAGATATATGCTGATAACTGAAAAGTGACTATGTCCACTGTCCAAGTATGAGGATGGAACACACACACATGTGCATGAGCTTATCTGTAGATACTACTGTATGCACATAGAAGGGTATGCACGTTTATGCTTCTTTGGAAGCTTGCATGCATTTGGCTCAGTGTGACATTCACATACAGAGAGAGAGAGAGCGAGAGAGCGCACTCCCCAGTCCCCACTACCATTTCACAGCCTTAGCTCTTTTGCTGCAATGCAGTAGTTATGCTTAAAAAAAAAAAAAAAGGAAAAGCCTTTATCATGAGAAAGTTGTTGCAGCAGGAACATTTGAAAGCTCCAGAGTTGGTTCCACTGTAGCAGTTGTGAGCCTGCTGGCCACCACTAGCTCTAATTCGTACAGCACTGATGAATGGGACCTCGGAGAGTCTTTATTTATGAAGTGGGAAGGAGTCCCGGGTGCCAGACCCAAACACTCTTCGGGTTCCCTACATAAACTCAGAAACATTTTTTGCTGTTGGTAGCCTGCGTTTATCAGCACATACGTGCTTGCCTCAATCCATCAATCACTTTTATTCTCCTATCCATCTGCCTGTTCTTCCCTCTGTTTATCCTCCCAGCTCAGCAGTTGCCGGTACTTAATGCAAATGTTTATTTTTACGTTTATTAAAAAAACTTGATATACCGCCTTTTCTGCAAAAGCAGGCCAAAGCGGTTTACAATGAAATCAATAAAAGAGAAATACAATAAAATTAATTGACAAAGGAATGCCAAATAATGAGAGGACAGAATAAATGTTTCTTTGGTGACATTTGGTGTCTGCTGGAGGCCTCTGCATTGTTCTGAATTCACTGATTGAGAGGCTTCGCATAGTGCCATCCCGCTGCACTTTCCTGTTCTCCCTGCCCCCCCCCCCCTTACCCATGCAATCACCTCCCTTTTCTCTTTCCTTGCTCTTTATTATCCATTTATTCATTTTTTTCCATATACAGTCTGCTTATTAACTAATTGGGTAACAATAAAAACAGGTATGGAAGAAAGTGGGATGTTTGACCACGGAAATACAAGACCTGGAGACAGCGGCGTCGCGAGGGCAGCTGACACCCGGGGCGGGTCGCCGCTGCGCACCCCCCCCCCCCGGGTGCAGCGCGACACACCCTCCGTAGTGCAACCCCCCCCCCGTGAGAACATACCTGGAAGGCAGTGAGGGGCGGGCGGGAGAGCCAATCCGCCGAGTGCACGCCGCTGGGGCAGAGAGAGCAAGGAACCAGCGAGGCGCCGACACCCCCCAGCGGCGTGCACCCAGGGCGGACCGCCCCATGGCCCCCCCCTTCCTACGCCACTGCCTGGAGAGATGGGGCGTTCAGCGTTCAAGTTCTCCGCTGAACAGCGGATTTTTTTGGTAACAATAAAAACATTCACAAGAAAATCACAGAAGCAAAATACAAAGACTCTTTTCTCCTCACTCTTTAACTTTTCTTTCCTCCCTCCCCATTCCTCCCCAATGGTCTGCAAACCCTAACACCAGCTGTGAGCTGGCGTCGGGTTTGCCGCGGCCAGCGAGTCAATCTTTGGCGCGCTGGTCGCTGATCATTGGGGATGATTAGGTTTAGCAAGCATTTGCATGCTATTTGCACTATTTTGCATGCATTTGCATGCTAGTTGCGTTCAGAGCCTGCGAGCGTGTTGTTTCATGCACTCAGGGGCTAGTATGGCGCTAACAGCCTCTAGCGCCTGCATTTGCTACTGATCATCAGGGCACCTATCCCTTATTGTTCTCTCTCTACCTTTCATTGCATAAGACCCCCTCGCTTTCCTTTAGGATCTCCAAGGAACTCAGCAGCGGGAGTAATCCGTGTAGGCAGACTGACAAGGTTGATGGACTGAGGGGGAGGGATGTTGGTGAGAGTAAATTAAGTGTGAATTGAGCAGTATCTTGAAACAATATCTATTTAATTAAAATCTTATGTTTGTTATCTGAGCAGGGGTATATGAAGTCCAGCACTTTAAGTGGCATGAAGAGGAGGCTGAATTAAGAGAACAGATCTTTAACTTTAACTGCACCAAATGCCATCTACACATCTCCCTGCAAAATGGACCTTGGCCTCAGCACTTTGCCTTGAGAAAGAGGACAGATGAATGATCGAGTGTGCCAGCTATACTGTTACTATACTGAATTCTGACTAATAGGTTACCAGAACCTCCAGATGAATTTAGGATAGTTTGGACTAACACGTGCCAATTTAGAGTTACCGACTGGCTGCCACATGGCCCGGGCGGTAATTTCATTTTTACATGCGTCCGCTACTCACATCTGAAAACTAATTTTTATTTTCTGACGCGCGGCAAAAAGGACAGTAATCAGCATTTGGCCCGTGTAGACCATTAGCGTCTGGTTACCGCGTGAGACCTTACCGCTAAGTCAACGGGTGGTGGCAAGGTCTCAGACCCAAAAATGGACGTGCACCAATTTTTATTTCGCTGCACGTCCAATTTTGGCAAAAATTTTAAAAAGGCATCTTTTACAGGCACTCTGAAAAGTGGATCTGCGCCTGGCCAAAACACACGTCTATACTAGCTCAGGCCATTTTTCAGCGCACCTTACTAAAAGGACCCCATGGTGCCCCAAGCTGAAGCATTCTAGGTCTCATTTGAAGAAATTGTTGTCTCCTCTTTTGCGTGGGACGTGAAACATTTATTTATTTAATTTATTTAACACAATTATACCCCACATTTTGCCACTAGTTGCAGGCTCAACGTGGCTTACACAATAACATGGGTAGGCTACAGTTCAGTATAATATCATTAAACAATGTCATAGTAAAAAATTAATCGTAAACGTATCGTCTAAAACAACAAAGATAATAAAAGATAATGGAAAAAAACATTAGGGTCCATAAATTTTGCTGAACAGATAAGAAATAAACTACTTAACGTTTGGATGGTAGGCCTTCTTGAACAGGGTGGTCTTCAATAATTTCCTGAAGTTTAGATGATTTTGAGTTGATTTTAAGAGTTTAGGCAGTGCATTCCATAACTGAGTTACATCAGGGAAAACCTGCACTTTCCAGTTTAAAAATGAAGGTCCCTCTATTTGGGTGTTAAAATTGGTTTGTTTTTTTTCAAATCTCTATAAATCATTTTTAATATTGGCCAAATTGTAATTAGTACGGACTCTACACCTTGCATTGACTTAAAAGATTCTTTCCTCTTGATCCCATAGGAACAATCATGGTACCTCATATTAATTTGTTTCTGATTGGTTCATCCATTGAATAATGTTATTTGGGATCTTATAGGCAACTAGCAACAAATGCCCGTTTCTGTAAGAAATGAAACGGGCGCTAGCAAGGTTCCCTTCCCCTCCCCCTCCCATCATCGGCATACAGGGACAGAAGAGGAAACCTGTGAGGTGTTGCATCTACGTTGTCATCCGTCCCTCGCACCGTCCGACGTTCAGTGTGTGTGGCTGGCTGCGTCGCCCCTGAAGCGGTTTTCTGCATTTGTGTTGCGCCGGTGTTGGGTGCCATCTTTGTTTTGTCACGTTGGTGAAAATCGGTGCGGGCGCAGCATCCTGACATTCCTGTTTGGCACCATTCGCGTTCCAGAAAAAAAACGACATCAGCGACGTCATCACGTTCCTGTTCGGCGCCATCTTGAAAATCGCTCCGGCCGTGATGTCATAACGTTGGACGCGAGGGCGTCACCACCATGGAGAGGCTTCACCACCATGAATCCACAAACCCTTCACGGAAGTGGCTGGAGCTTGGGGCCTCAATAGAACGTTGAGGTAGCAAATTATGTCCGGAAGGGGCGTGGCTGAGGGCGGGTGTATAAGTGAGAGTGAGAGTGAGTGGTGCTGACAGGGTACAGCAGTGCAGGGCTTCAATGGTTCCCTGCCACACTGTGAGCTTCAGAATTGGAGGTGAGAATTATTAATATAGATATGAACCAGGCACATCCCATTGCCCAGTTTATTTTAAAAGGATAAACAGTTTATAAGATAACAACTGATGCGTATCTGATTCAACTTACTTTTTTCACTTCACAAACTTTTTAAAAGGTGTATCAAAATCCAAGCCAATAATACATACTGAGAATGTAAGAAAAGCATTGTCAACATGAATCTAAGACAAATGAAAAGAAGCATGTATTGATTGCTATTTGTTTTTTTCAGATTTTGCTAGTGATATTGTAGGTTAGGGGTGATACAGTTTGCAGAAGTTCTCTCAAAAATCATTTCCCCCTCCTCCCTCCTGATAGAAACACACACTCTAAAGTGATCATGAGTGTCAGGTGGCTGGAGATTTATAGATGTTAAGGGGAAGACAACCTATGCAGGGCTGATAAGAAGGTTGAACTATTGGATAATTCATGGTGCCGTGTTACACTGGAAACTACATTGTTACCACCACCAAATCATTATTTATTTCAACAGGCGTTTGCTTGATTTAAAGATGATGTGATAAATGTTATTGTAGGGTCCGCAGATTTTTGAAAACAGTATTTTATATGTAATTTTGTTTCAGTTTACGTTTGTTTTGAATTTTATGTATATTTGGTTGGAACCTGCTTAGATTGTATAGATCATGCAGGATATACATTTTTTTTTAAATAAATACATTTTGAGAAACCAGGATCTACTGCATTATTGGGTTACACCAAGATGCATCATTTCAGTAGCTGGATGTGGGGGACATTTTTCCATTGCTGGGAAATAGAATGCCTGGCCATGATCCAGGCCCTTCGATTCCTTCAGCAGTGTAGATAAAGATGCTGTTATACCTTGGAATCCAGTTTTGTATCACTCGATAAAAATTACAAAATAAAATCAATTTTTGGACCAGCCCAAAGGCAAGCGCTGTGCCAATAGGCTTTTTCTATCAGATGGATTTCAACATAAGAGATGTGCCTAAAGAATTTGATTTTGTTTTTCTAGGAATGCACTGGTTTGAATACCAAGTATGTACGTTTCATTGATTAGAGAAATCTGATCCCCTTTCACTTGATTACTTTCCAGTCAGAAAGTCTATAAATTTCATAGCAAATCCCACTCCCCACCAGGCTTGTTGTTTCTGCAAACATGTTTATGTTGATTTGACTCAGGCTGTTACCAAAATTAAGAGCACGTTCATGAGCTGCTTCATAAAATTCCTGCTGGTACGGAAAAGAAAGCCACCTCAGCTGATGAACTCAGCCCACAGGGCCTCTCGGTAGAAAACCACACCAGATGCAGTCCCTCACTTTCACTTGCAAAATGAATTCAATTTATGCTTTCAACCCCTTTTCACTCCCCACTGTTCCCACTAATAAAATTAATTCCAGCCTCATCAAAACACCTGGAAGAAGTCAGCCAAATCTTTGCTTTCAGAAAATGGCAGGAAGTTACTATCTAGACAAACCCAAGAAAAATCAGCAACGGTCTTAAGCATTACTGTTCTAATAATTATGACCCGCTGAGCAATAGGTACCAAAAGGGGGTTACAAATAACAGAGATAAAGACTATAAAAGGTTGGAGAGGCAACGTTCATTTTTGAAAGTTTTGTGTATTCTAGGGTCAGTAGAATGGGACTATGCAATTTGTTTTCACAATTTTGATGTTTTTCATGTTGTATAGTCTAAAAACTGCAGGTACCGAAAGAGGGATATGTGATTTCTGGGATTAATTACTTTTTTTTATTTTATTTATTTTTTTATTTATTTGTTACATTTTTATCCCACATTTTCCCACCTATTTGCAGGCTCAATGTGGCTTACATAGTACAGTAGAGGCGATCGCCAATACCGGTATGAACAAATACAAAGTGAGGTTATGACAGATAATTATTTCTCATTTTTTAAGATGCAATTAGTCCATATCTGAGGCTGAAATATTACAGAATTATGCAACTGATATCCCTCTATCTTGCAGTATAAATAAGTCACATACCCCACTTTTGGTGCCTTTTTGCTCAGTGGGTCACAATTTATTTAAAATGAATACATTAAATAGTTACTATATTAACAAGCATTTCACCAAATGAGAAGCTTTAATATGCCTGCCCATACATTAATACAAGGAATAGCCTTTTTAATCCAGCAACCCAATTAGCTAAATATTCTCTCATGCATTCAGAAATTCATTAGAACATTGTATTATGGAAGAATAATTTTCAGATAAAGGAAATCTTCAAAAGACAAGGAGATGTCACAACAGAAAGCAATCCAACTGTCACTCCTAAATAGAACTCCAGCTTCCCATTTTGCTTCCTACGAGACCTCTCCATGCCACCTTTCCACCCAATACCCCTTATGATATCTTATAATGAAGACTTCCAACCCCAGGGCTGTTATCCAGAACAGCTTGGGACATCTCAAACCCAGGAGCACCGTCCACTATAGCTTGTGACTTGCACTTATAAAAGGACTCATGAGTGGATGGATTTGAGATTCCATTTTCCTCATATAGAGCGACATATTAACCAGCTCATTTCATGAAAAGGACAACTTCTTTGTTAAATAGAATATTATAATTATGTACATAAAAGTTTGGAAATATTGCATGTTGAACTTAATTAGGAGTAAAGAAACCACCCACCAGGAGGAATGTTCTAATCTGTGGTCCTCTCTAGGTCCTATACAGTTTACTAATAGATCTTTCATTTACTATGCATGCCTACTGTTTTACATTTCACGTTTGCTTTGCTATTCTAATCTTTCAAGCTCAGAAATCTCCTTAGATGTCACATGATCTGATTATGAAAGTCCCAAAAATATACTTATGATAGATCAACCCCACTACTCATAATGCTACATTGGCTCTTGATCAAGGCCAGGCTATTTTTCAAAACCAGCACAATCATCTTCAAAATACTGTTTGGCTTGTCACTGGACTACATGCTAGACTTGATCAAACTCTCACCAAGAAATGCAAACCCAGAGGTTACCTAATACTTCACTTGCCCAACTGCAAAAACGTACTACATACGTCTATTTACATGGCGGGATTTAGCTACCTGGGCTCACAATGGTGGAACTCAGCTCCCATACTCATAACAAGTCAACAGATGGGATCAATATGATGGTCATCATTTTTTTAAAATGTCAACTGCTGCCGGCTTCTATACCCAGATATTCAATGCTGGGCTGTACCTGGATACTGGCACTGAATATCTGGGAAAAATGTGGCTTCCAACACTTAACCAGGCGCTAGCAATATTCAGACTGGTACCTGAAAAAGGCTGTCCTATCTTTATTTGGATAGCTACCCAAATAAGTTCTGCTGAATATTGTCCCCAAGACTTTTAATGTTTATTTATTTAGATTTTGCTCACACCTTTTTCAGTAGTAGCTCAAGTTGAGTTACATTCAGGCACTCTGGATATTTCTCTGTCCCAGGAGGACTTACAATCTAAGTTTGTATCTGAGGCAATGGAGGGTTAAGTGACTTGCCCAAGATCACAAGAGCAGCAGTGGGATTTGAACCAGCCACCTCTGGATTGCAAGACCGGTGCTCTAACCACTAGGCCACTCCTCCTGAAGATGTTTCATTGTGTTGGAGCTTGGAACAGGAGTGAATAGCATCTCCATTGTGGAAAGATTAGTCAGAACAGAAACTGAACAGAACTCAACATATGAACACACAAGTCTTAAACCTCTAAAACAGAACAATGACATCTGGTGGATTTACAGTAGATTGGCATCGTCAATATGGTTGGCTTTAACTTTGTTGTTCTATATCTCAATCTCTTGCCTAGAAGGCTCACATTCCACTCATATCTCTGATTTATGTGCCTCTGTTTCGGGTTAGCCCTACCAACAAATTAAAGAAATTTAAATCACGAGAAACTGTTAGAAAACTGCCTATTAAAAAATTTGCCTCTATCCAACTATGCAAGAACAGTAATAAAGGACAATATGTTTGTTCTGCATGATGAGATCAAAGTGCTAAAGAATGCCATCAGGAGGAGAAATCTCAGTAGATAGATGCTGAAGAAAAATATGCCTGATATCTCAAGGATTACACCATAAGAGCTCCCACCATTATTGAAGGTCTATTATTTATCTAATAGTAGACTGAATATACCATTACTGGTTTTCTGAGACAACCTTGACTTTACTGCTGTGCTTGAGAGATCATAAGAGGGAATGAGTCAAGTAACTCTTTGGCATCATTCATCTTCGATCCTGATTCTAATTTTATATTTCAACCATTCTTCTGAAAAAGAGAGACTTTATTTTGTAGTCAAAAAGGGCTAGATTCTATATATGGTGCCTGAAAAAAACCACGCCATAAAAATTTGCCTAGGCATATTCTATAAAGTATGCCTAGGAGGCATATTTTCAAAGCACTTAGACTTATAAAATTACATAACACCTGGGCAGTAATTCTGAATTTGGCGCATGCTGAAAAGACGTGGTAGAAAATATTTTCTATTTTCTACCGTGTGGCGCTTACCCGGCAGTATGCGTGTGCTGCATGTCTATCGCCCGGGTAGCATGTGAGACCTTACCGCTAAGTCAATGGGTGGAGGTAAGGTATCAGGCCGAAAATGGACATGTTGCTGGTTTTTATTTGGCTGCATGTTCTTTTTCCAGACCCTTAAATAAAGGCCCCTTTTCCAGGACACAGTAAAAACTGGCCCAGAACGCATACAAAAGACGTGTTCGCACTGCCACAGACCACTTTTTGCCATGGCTTAGTAAAAGGACCCCCATGTGACCAAATTTGGCCATGTCCATGCAGGCCACGTTTTACTTTGTGTAAATCTCGACACCAAAATTAGGCACAGTGCGTAGATTTTAGAAGCGCCCATGCCTCGCCCGTGGCCACACCCCTTTTCAACTATGTGACTTAGTATTTAGGCGCATCATATTGTAGAATACACTTAGCGAGTTGTGTGCGTAAATCTCAATTAATGCCAATTAGTGCTGAAAATTCCTTTTTAACATCCAATTAACAGCTGCTGATTAGCTAGTTAACCAATTAAATTATGTGCATTGTTTTAGAATATGCCTCGGTTTCCGCATGGATTTTCAGCCATCATTTATAGAATCCGGGGAATAGCGTCCAACTGAAACCTGGTGTAAATGTCCAAGCCCAACTTAGGCGTAGATCGGACATGTTCTATATTAGTGCGTAGAAATTTTAGGAACACCTATGATCCACCCATGCCCCTCCTATGTTCTCGCTCCATTTTGAGATCTGCATGTTAGAATTTATGTGAACCACTTTACAGAATGAGCATAGAAAGTTACGTGCAAAAATTCTAAACAGTTGATGATTGCTTGACAGTGGAATATTATCGGCGCCGATTGGCTTGTTAACTAATTAAGATGCATTTGCAATTTGGCAACCCTGACATATTTGTGCATACAACTTTAGGTGCCGTATATAGAATCTGAGGGAAAATCTGCACAAGCATAGTCAGAACTCCCCGGCACGCCCATTCCTCTCCCATTTTAATGCCTCCTTTGCAGTTATGTGTGAAAGAAGTTAGGTACTCGGTTTACAGAATAGGGTTAAGTCAGTTACGTGCACAACACTAATTAATGTCAATTAGGATTTGATAACAGCAATTATCGTTACTTGTGTCCATAGGAGCCAACTTTTCAAAATTATTGGGGGTGCTAAGCCCAATGGAAATAACAACCCTTCCTGGATACATACAAGGAATTTTCTCAATGTTGGGGGTGCTCAAGCACCCACAGAGCCGGCTCCTATGCTAATGTCCAATATGTGGCAATTTAGTGCCACATATTGGATTATGTTCTGTGCATAACTGACCCTATACTATAAGTGGGTGCACGATTGTTATCCTAGCTTTAGGCACCTGTGAGACCCCGGCCGAGCGGTATGGAGTCTCTGGGAATAACTCCAATCAGCAAATAAGTGTTTTATTTATTTACATTTCAACTTGATGCTTCACAGGCAAAGTAAAGTCTCTTATTCTCTCTCTCAGTATTTCAGGTCTGGTCCTAGCCAGACCTCAGCACACAGCTCAAAATTGACTTACCTCAGCCAGGTCACAAGCAACTAGAAGCATTCAAACAACACCTATGCTGGGTCACACTAACTTCCCTGGGCCTCTGGATCGGGGTCCTCTCTCTTTGTTCACTGTCTTTGTGAAGCCTTTGTACTGAGGCTTGACTGCTGTCCTGAGACCTCTGTGTAGTATCGGGGCCTGTCTATTTTCAGCTACAGGAGGCCTTTTACCTTTCATTCCCTGTCAAGCCTCTGCAGTTCAGTCTCTGGCATGGCAGGTTTAGCGCCCCCTGCCGTGCAGCAGCTGAACTGCAACCTCACAGTGAGAGGGTTTCTGGGGATGTCTAGCCCTATGGCCCTCACTCTCTCACAGCGCCATTTATAAAATTTGGAGGTGGGGGGGGGGGGGGGGGGTAACTCTATAACTGGGCAGAACCATAGCTTTCAAAATCTCATGCACTCATATATAAACAACTTGCTTCCTAAGTCCAGTCCTGGAATACCCCTTGCCAGTCAGGTTTTCAGGATATCCAGTGGAGGAGTGGCCTAGTGGTTAGGGTGTTGGACTTTGGTCCTGGGGAACTGAGGAACTGAGTTCGATTCCCACTTCAGGCACAGGCAGCTCCTTGTGACTCTGGGCAAGTCACTTAACCCGCCATTGGCCCATGTAAGCCGCATTGAGCCTGCCATGAGTGGGAAAGCACGGGGTACAAATGTAACAAAAAAAAAATATGCGTGAACTTGATGTGCATACACTGTCTCCATGATATATTCATTGTGGATATCCTGAAAACCTGACTGGCAAGGCGAACTCCAGGGCAGGACTTGGGAAAAACTGTTCTAGAAGAATGAGACTTTAAAAACTATTGTTCAGTGTCGAATAAACCATATTGTTCCACATTTCCCTGACGCAGAGACGATACAATGGTCAACGTCGGAAGCAAGTGAAGATTGAGGGGTGATGTGCTGATGTGCTCAGATAAGTCTGATAAAAGCTTGTGAAGATAAGATTGAACTAAAATGTATCTTTTGATTTTTTTTTCTCAATTGTTTTGGAGGAATTGGTAAATTGTTATTTGCACACTTATTAGAAAGAAGGTTTTTTTCTGTCTGTGATTGAGAACTATTAAGCAACGAGTGATTGGTGTTGTCACCATTTTTTCTGAGGCTTTTCCCTTCCCATTTAAGATATATGCTACAGTTAGTTTATGCGGACCTTTGTTATGTTTTATATTAACATTGTTGAGTGGTTGATTTTTGTTTCTGTCTTTCAGTTGTTTTTACCTAACCCTCCTCACATGATTGTGGCTATTGTTCTGCCATTAACCGATATACTCATATCACCCCTCTCCTCAGGTCACTTCACTGGCTTCCGATCAGATACCGCATTCAATTCAAGCTTCTCCTTCTTACCTACAAATGCACTCAGTCTGCTGCCCCTCACTATCTTTCTACCCTCATCTCCAGTGGCGTAGCCAAGGGTGGGCTTGGGTGGGCCCAGGCCCACCCACTTTGAGCTCAGGCCCACCAGTAGCAGCACACCTATGATGTGGTTGGCAGAGATTCCCAAGCTGAAAACTCCCAACAACTGTCCTTCCTGCATATCTTATAAATAGCAGATCTTCGCCTGCAGGAAGCAGCAACTGATACATACTGCTTACACCGGCCACACAGCCTTCCCTTTGACATGCTCCCGCCTATGCGGAAACAGGAAGCTGCATCAGTGGGAAGGATGTGGGGCCTACATGAGTAGTGTGTATTAGTTGCTCCTCACTGAAAATCTGAAATTTAAAAGGTGTGCAGGACAGGAGGGATATTTGAGAGACCATATGGCATGCGGCGAGAGGAGAGACCAAATCACCTATGGGATGGGGTGGGCTTCTTCTGCCCACCCATCTTGGGCCCAGGCCCACCCAAAATTGGGTGTCTGGCTACGCCCCTGCTCATCTCCCCTTATGTTCCCGCCCGTAACCTCCGTTCACAGGATAAATCCCTCCTCTCAGTACCCTTCTCCACCACCGCCAACTCCAGGCTCCGCTCATTCTGCCTCGCCTCACCCTATGCTTGGAACAACCTTCCTGAACCCTTACGCCAAGCCCCCTCCCTGCCCGTCTTCAAGTCTTTGCTTAAAGCCCACCTCTTCAATGCTGCGTTCGGCACCTAACCCTTACCGTTCAGTGAATCCAGACTGCCCCAATTTCACTGCCCCTATCGGACCGACCGTTCACTTGTCTATTAGATTGTAAGCTCTTTGAGCAGGGACTGTCTCTCTTTGTTAAATTGTACAGCGCTGCGTAACCCTAGTAGCGCTCTAGAAATGTTAAGTAGTAGTAGTAGTAGTAGTAGTAGTCTCAGAAACAGCAGAGGCAAAATATGTAATTCGGGTCAATTTTGTACTCCTGGACTGTGCGGATGGGAACGCACACCTTTGGCAATGTATCTCGCTCATGCCTTGGAAAATCCCCTTCTTTTTATCGTTTATTTATTTATTATTACATTTGTACCCCGCGCTTTCCCACTTAAAGCAGGTTCAATGCAGCTTACACAATAATATGGATTACAGAGTATTGATAGAGGAAATATAGGTTAATAATAGCAGAATAATAAAATGGATAGGTAGGTAAAGACGGGGAAGGGTGAGGGGAGTAGGAGAGGTATGAGCAAGGGGTAGATGAGCAATGGAGGAGGGGTAGAGGGGGCAGGAGGGGGATGGGACATGGAAATGTATAGGGAAATTAGGTGGGAGATATAGTCTGAGTCATTGTCGTTGTCTTCTTGATATGAATTGGGTAGAAGGGATCCTAGGATTAGATTGGTTCATTTGGATAGGCTTGCTTGAACAGATGGGTTTTAGTGATTTCCGGAAGGTTAGATAGTCGCTACTTGATGGATGGGTCTGGGGAGGGCATTTACCGTTTATTACATTTGATATATCGTTTCTCTTGTGGTCAAACCAAAACAGTTTACAAGGAAATTAAAACAATTAACAACAACAAACATAATGATACAGGGAACTCCATAATTGATAGTAAAGCTCAGATGCTGAAGATCAAACACTCAATGCAAATATTACTAATAATAACATAATTACAATGAAGCTCTGTCAGTATACCTGAAATCATGACCTGAAGAATCCCTGGTATTCCAGCACTGAGAACCCCCACCCCACCCCATGAATTGTTTTTGGCAATAGTAGCTTTGTTTTTTCTCCCTCCGTCCTCCAAAGCTGGGCAGGAAAATCTAGGAATTCAAATAGAAAGCCACAATCTCTACTGCACAGGCAAGTATATGTGACTGAAATATTAGAACCAGAAAGAATATTAAGAATTATTATACTTTTGCAATAAAATTAGCTATTGCTCACGAGCTTTGTGGTCAGGCAAACATTGGAAATACTGTCTTGGCACTGGCTAGCTCTAAAGACCTTACAGATGTCACAATATTGACCAATATACAGCTGTAGTAATCACATTTTTAAATTAATCAAGGGGTCCTTTTACAAAGCGGCGGTAAACCCAATGCGGGCATACTGCTCGCTAAAAGAGAAGTGCAGCCAGGCTACCACAGCAGCACAGTGGCAGTTCCCATCCCCAGTGTACATCATATCCGGCGCTACAAAAATATTTGTCTTTTTGTAGCGTCGGAGTATACCTGGCGGTAATCAGACAGTGCCATGCGCTGCCTGGTTAGCGCCGGGTTAGTGTGGAAGCCCATACCGCCACCTTAATGGGTGGTGGTAAATCCCCCCCCCCCCCCCGAAAAGGCCACGTGGCCATTTCCTAAATAAAAAGACCTTCCGTTTACCCGCTGCAGTAAAAGGGAGCCTCAACGCACGTCAAAAACACACACTGACACCAAAGCAGTCCCCCTTTTGCTGCAGGTTCATAAAAGGGGCACTAAATGCATTGAATTTTCATGGGTCTTGCTATATTTATAAAAAGTAATGAATGATTTCCATCCAGCTATGAATTCCTCTTCTATGAATTTACTTCATCTAAGATCCGCTTATAATAAACAATATTTTTCATTTGATCTACATCCCTCTCACTTCAAGTCCTGCAGTACCTCAGTTTCTCGAAAGCACACATTCATTTTGCTAGAGCTGATTTATCGTTAATAGCTCAGACTGCATTTAGAACTGAGGGGCCCTTTTACTAAGCTGCACTGGTAAATGGGCTTAGCGCACCTTTTCATGGTTCTTTCCTGCACATTAAGGACCAAATTCTATAAAGGGCACCTTAAAAATTAGCATCGACAAACCATGAGGTTAGCAGGATTCTATAAACTACGCCTAAAGTTAGGTGTAGTTTATAGAATACATTTAAGCACCATTCTTGCGACTATAATTTCACTGCACCCATTTAGGCCACCTAAAACCAGGACTAAATACCTGCACCTAAGTTAGGCACAGATTGAGTGCAGTCCATAATAGTGCGCACAGTTTTCTGGAATGCTCACAACCCACCCATTCCACACCCTTGGCCATGCCTCCTTTTGATGTGACCCATTAGAATTTACGTGCACTATGCTATAGAATCTGCCTAGAAAGTAGTGTGCATAAATTCAATTAAAGCCTTGTTGAGGTATATATATATATATATATATATATATATATATATATATATACAACCGAAAAAACTCTGACAACAGAGAAAAACAGATGGTTTAAAAAACCTTATGTCGAAAAGAAAGGGCAAGGAAGTGAGAACACAAAATCAGTATCTACAAATAAACGTGACTCATAAGTGCATTACCCCACTATAAAGACCCTAGAGACTGAAACTGGTATAGACTTGAAGTCACTTAATATGAAATACAAAAAAACAAAAATGAAAATGAAGATGCAGATACTTATGGTTAAAGTGGAAATTGTAGTTGGAGCATACAGACGAGGTTGCTTTTGCAGTCGCTAGAGTTTTTTTGGTTGTTTTTTTTTTTCCTTTAGTTCCTAGATAGGGACCAGTGATAGTACTTCACTCCCTGATTATATTGGGTTTTTTGAAGACTATGAGTTTTCCCCTATTGGGAGATGTTTGATGTTTGAGGTTCCACTTATTTTTAAATCTTTGGGGTTTAGGAGGAGAGACACACAATCGGCTTTTTGGAAGTTTCAAGCTTTTCAGAATTTTTATATATATATATATATATATATATATATAATGAACTTGGTGAACTTGAGCGGATGCATTCCAACTAAAGCTCAACGCAGAAAAAACACAATTTCTTATCCTCTCATCACATTACAAGACGATCAAACAAACCATTGTAAGCACCCCAGATGATACCTTTCCTGTCTCGGATAGCCTGAAACTACTGGGAGTTACAATTGACCAAAATCTCACACTAGAAAGCCATGTGAAAAATATAATGAAGAAAATGTTCCATGTAATGTGGAAACTTAAAAGAGTTAAACCTTTCTTCCCAAGGGAAATATTCTGCAGCCTGGTACAATCAATGGTGCTAAGCCACTTGGATTACTGTAATGCCATTTACACCGGATGCAAAGAACAAATCATTAAGAAACTCCAAACTGCCCAAAATACTGCAGCCAGACTCATATTTGGAAAAGCGAAATACGAAAGCACCAAACCCCTAAAAGAAAAACTACACTGGCTCCCACTGAAAGAACGAATTGCTTTCAAAATCTGTACCTTGGTTCATAAAATCATACATGGCGAGGTTCCGACATATATGTCGGACCTCATAGACTTACCAACCAGGAACACAAAAAGATCAGCACGCACATTCTTGAACCTCCACTACCCCAGTTGCAAGGGACTTAAATATAAATCAATATATGCATCTAGCTTCTCCTACGTCAGCTCGTAGCTGTGGAATGCACTACCAAAGGCCTTAAAAACAATGCACGACTTAACAGCCTTCCGGAAGTTACTAAAAACCAAGCTGTTCGAGAAGACATATCATACTGAGCTATCATAAATGATCTAACATCAAAACTCTATTAGAACCAGATAAAACCGTATTCTCTACACCTGATTGCATCAATCAATTTGTCACCAATTGAACATTAACGCATTACCCCCTTATCTCTTATGCCTGTAATGAACTGTTTATCCAATCTACTTTATAATTTACTTTTACATTTATTTATTTATTTATTTATTTGTAGCATTTGTATCCCACATTATCCCACCAATTTGCAGCTCAATGTGGCTTACATCTGCTGTAATGGCGGTTGCCATTTCCAGGTAACAGAATTACAAATGGTATTGTGTTAAGGTGCATACATACATGGTAACGAAATGGAACATAACATATGTGGAACAGATCATGGTATAAATATGCGCCATGTACATACATACATGGTAAGGAAGAATAGATTATGGTAATGCATGAAGGTCCCTGAGTAATAAATTGGATTATAACATACATTAGGTCATTGACTATAGAGAGACCCTATTCAACATAAGGTTTAAAGTGGTATTGCTTCATCATTAATATCAAAGAGGTTAATCAGTCATGTGATAGGAGTTCGGTTTTGTATAGCTCGTGTAAATGTTGTTATTTAGTATTTAAGATGGTTGTTTACGGTATGCCTTCTTGAAAAGATCTGTTTTCAGTAGCCTTCGGTAGATGGTTAGGTTTTGCGTTGTTTTTATGGCCTTCGGTAGTGCGTTCCATAGCTGCTTGCAGATGTATGAGAAACTGGTCTCGTATGTGGATTTATATTTTAGCCCTTTGCAGTTAGGGTAGTGGAGGTTGAGGAATGTGCGTGATGATCTTTTTGCATTCCTAATAGGCAAGTCTATAAGGTCTGACATGTAGGTCGGAGCTTCTCCGTGAATGATTTTGTGGACTAGGGTGCAAACTTTGAACGCAATACGTTCTTTTAGTGGGAGCCAGTGTAGTTTTTCTCTTAGGGGTTTGGCGCTTTCATATTTCGCTTTCCCAAATATGAACTCTAATGTAACACTACTTTGTATTTCTCATTCCGGAAATGGCGATCGCCATTAAGGCATAATGTAAGCCACATTGAACCTGCAAAAAGGTGGGATAATGTGGGATACAAATGCAACAAATATATATATATATATATATATATATATATATATATATATATATATATATATATATATATATAATCAGCATGTTCTTGCTTGCATGTATGCTATTGAATTGCCCTGACTCTGCATACCTAGAAGGTCTTTTTTTTCAAAATGCATTGATGGAAGGAATCTTTGGCTTCAAGCTCATCACTCTTTTGTGTAATAGAAGATCTGGGCTCTGATCTTTCATCCATCAGGGTCAATCATTCACATCATAGAGGTGTTATGCTTAAGCCCCAAATGTAGAAAAGATGTCTGCTAATACATGGGTAATCCTGACCAGCCAATCGCAGACATTAATCTATCTCGACAAATGTGCCCCTTCCAGAGTTGAGGCCGGTGAAGGACTTGATACCTGGGCAACCACTCTAGAAGGCAATGGAGGAGAACTACAGAGATCACAGAATGAAGAAAATAAAAGACAGGAAATTTCCCTTAATGGGAGTATAGGACATTCCTAAGCTTTAACAGCAACTAAACTGTGGGGATTATACTATTAAGATTAAAAGACATTTTCATGCCTTACTGAGGGTCATTCGCTATAACTAATTTTCTTTATTGATGAGTTTTCCATGGAACTGGAACAAGTTTGAACGTAGAATACTAAATTTAACACATCAGTTCTCTATTGGTTTTTCCCTGTATCATCTTTTAAAAGCAGCAAAATGCAATTTGTATACCACAGGAAATGAATAGCTTTACTGAAATTGCTTCAATTAATTCCCTAGGGTATTTATTTATCCTAAAGAAATACGTTTTAGTGAGTTTTGTCAGTGATATATGAGTCTATCCACTGGAAGGTGCTGAATAGCAAAAACCTGTCCATGCGGGAAGTGCTGAAATCACTCTACCGCCATTATTAGTCATTGTACAGGAAAGACGTACTTTTTGTGAAAGGGTTGTTGCAGTAGAATTTTACAGTTTTTTGCAAATACAGTTAAAGGTTGAGTTTGCATGACCTTTGCAATTTTATAAAAAGATTTGCTATAAAGAAAGACCAATAGACAGTTTCCAGAGCATAACAGTCATAACTAAAACTATGATTTGAACTATGTAGAGAATGCGTGAAACTGAGCAAATGAATGTGATGCAATGGTACTAAGAAAGATGCGTCGCAGTGTCCACAGACACTGTTAAGTTTCCACAGAGACTGTTAGGTTTCGATATTTGGTTTTCTAAATGGATGGCACAGGAAACCATCTTCAGCTTAATGTTTTGAGTCTGCAGTCGTTCATAATGAAATGACCGAAATCATCTTTTCATTGTATGAAATTAGAAAGGTCCCCCTGAAAATAACAAGATTAATTTTCAGTGGTGGGGTTGTCATATAACACTAAGGGCCAGATTCTATATACGGAGCCTAAAAAATCTGCGCGGCAAACATTTCCACTAAGCGTCTTCTATAAGCAGTGCCTTGGTTTATGCACGGTATGTAGAACACGCTTAGTCGATATTCCAGCACCTAAAACTAAGCACCTCCATTTATACCAACTAAAACATGGCATAAATCCCAGCGCATAGATTTAGGTGCAGTGGGCCATATTCTATAAATTTTGGAATGCCCACAAAATGCCCATTTCCCTACCCATAACCATGCCTCTTTTTGCCTGCGCACTTTAAAAGTTAGGCACGCTGCATTACAGAATACGCTTAGTGAGTTGTGTGTGTAAATTCTAATTAATGCCAATTAGTGTTCATTAGTGCTTGTTAAGTGCTGTTATTGACGCTAATTAGTTTGTTAAGCCAATTCAGTTATGTGCATTGTTATAGAATACACCTGGATTTCAGCGCGGATCTCTAGGCACGCTATATAGAATCTGGGGGTAAATGAATAACAAATCTGTTTAAAGATGTTTATTTTTAATGGTGTAAAACGTATAATAATTGTCACTGCTAAACATTCATGTAAAATTGTAAACAGATTCGTTATCCATTTATAATTTTGCCTGTTGTTTATCCATCACCAGTTGACATTATAACTTATATGATCAGCAAGCGAGTTTTGCTGCTGATCATACTATAAAAGATTTCTCCTCTTTCACACTGACCAAAACCACAACCCTTTTAAAATACGTAACTTTGACTATTCTGTGAGTAAAAATGGCCAAAGTTATAAATAGAAGTATCCCAGATTATTTTGTTTAAAAGCACTTAAATAGCTGGTGCCAATGATAACAACATAAGTGGTTTTGAATATCAACTAGGGCATTTTTCCCGCCCATTCATGGAGTTCATTACCTGCAAACAAGCTGCAACAGTAGCTGTATTATCAAATTTCATGACATCCTGCTGTATGCTAGAGAGCCATTTTAGCACTGACAACATGTTTAGTACAGGTCAAACATATCTCCAAGAGCTGTTTAATATTTGTCTCAAAAAATAGTCCAGTCTTGGCTCACAACTCTTCTCATAGCACATAACCTAATGTCACACACTGTCAGCATTGTATCATTTTATTTTAGTTACATTTGTACCCTGCGCTTTCCCACTCATGGCAGGCTCAATGCGGCTTACATGGGGCAATGGAGGGTTAAGTGACTTGCCCAGAGTCACAAGGAGCTGCCTGTGCCTGAAGTGGGAATCAAACTCAGTTCCTCAATTCCCCAGGACCAAAGTCCACCACCCTAACCACTAGGCCACTCCTCCACTCATAAATACATTTCATAGAACACATTGTAAGTTTTTGCAATTCACTTAGGGTAATCTGTATAGATTGCTTAACATTGAGAGCCGTCTCAATCATATAGCTGTCTCGAATCAACAGGAACGTACCTAAATCTGCACTACCCAAGCTGCAAAGGACTCAAATACAAATCAACGTACACGTCCAGTTTTTTCTACATAAGCACACAACTGTGGAACGCCTTGAAAACTACGAACGACCACCTAAACTTCAGGAAAACACTAAAACTAACCTGTTTAAAAAGGAATACCCTACCGATCCAACATAAATGCCTGATCTCTGCAACACAACAAAACTAAAGAACATAATGGACATAACACAACTCTTCCGTTGTACGATTCCCTAGTATGGCTGTGCCACATGAACTTTATCTTACCACAACATCACTTTGTATTTGTTTACACCGGAGTCTGTAATGCCTCCCCGGTACTCTGTAAGCCACATTGAGCCTACAAATAGGTGGGAAAATGTGGGATATAAATGTAACAAATAAATAAATAAATAAATAAATATACAAGAGAACATGAAAGCAAGTTGCATGGAACTCTTTCAGCAATAACACCCATTATTACCTCACAAGTTGCATTATTCTGCTCTCCAAGAGTATTGGGCCACTAATACATGGCCCAAAGCTCCTGAGGAGCATAAAGGAGTCAATGTTGGAGAAACGTAGCAGCTTCCCCCTGGATATACCTTGGTCCCTCACCAAAGATACCCTTGCACTCCACCAGCCCCCAAACACACATTACTCAATCCCCAACCCCCCACAAAAGGACCTGTACCCCTTCTTCCCAAGGACCCCCCAAACCCCTGTAGAATCCCCAGGCCTTCCATAATGGATCTATGGTGGTCAAGGATAAGGTGGGCAGGAGTGATCCCCAACTGGTCCTGCCCATGCTGGCTCTGGATTCAAAATGATGGCTGTGATCCTTAGTGGTAGTATCATGATACTATTACAAGAGTTCAGGAAGCCATATAAGAGATTTTTGGCCTCATATGTCTGCCTGAACCCTAAGTAGTACCAACAGAGTACCACTAGAGGTCACAGATACCATTTTGAACATAGAGCCAACATGGGCAGCAGCAACTGAGGATCACTTCTATCTTACCCTAGACTACCAGGGATCCATTACGGTAGGTCTAAGGGGATCAATAGGAGTAGGGATGCCTTTGGGAATAGAGAGGGATATGGGCCTTGACAAGAGGGTTGACCTTAAGTAATATGTCTTTAGGGGCTAGTAGGGTGTAGAGGTAAATTTGGGAGATCAGAGTACCTCTGGGAGGGAAAGAGGAGGGGGAGCCACTGTTTCCTCCTGTTCTGGGTCCTTTAAGATGCCACCTAGGAGCATTTGGCCACATGTTAGCAGTTTGATACACCCTGGCAGATCAGTGTTTCCAAGAATAATACAGTTGGCAGTACTCACCGCAAGCCAAGTGAATTATATAATAATAATAATTATTATTATTATTTGTATCCCACATTTTCCCACCTTTTGCAGGCTCAATGTGGCTTACATATAACCGTTAACGGTGTGAGCCGATTACGGTTTGAACAAATACATAGTATGAATGAATACAAACCAGCTTATAATCGAACGAGAAAAACGCCCAAGTTCCGACCTAAATCGGGAGATGGGCGTTTATCTCACAAAAACGAAGAACGCGGTATAATCAAAAGCCGAATTTGGGACGCTTTCAACTGCACTCCGTCGCGGATGAGGACAAAGTGGACGGGGGCGTGTCGAAGGCGTGTCGAAGGCGGAACTGGGGCGTGGTTATCACCCGAACAGAGATGGGCGCCCTTCGCCGATAATGGATGCATTTGTAGCTAGAATTTAGGGCACTTTTCCTGGACCCTGTTTTTTCACGAATAAGGCCCCAAAAAGTGCCCTAAATGACCAGATGACCACTGGAGGGAATCGGGGATGACCTCCCCTGACTCCCCCAGTGGTCACTAACCCCCTCCCACCACAAAAAAATGATGTTTCACAACTTTTTATTTTCACCCTCAAATGTCATACCCTCCTCCCAGGCAGCAGTATGCAGGTCCCTGGAGCAGTTGTTAGGGGGTGCAGTGGACGTAAGGCAGGTGGACCCAGGCCCATCCCCCCTACCTGTTACAATTGTGCTGCTTAATGCTTATTAGTCGTCCAACCCCCCCAAACCCACTGTACCCACATGTAGGTGCCCCCCTTCACCCCTTAGGGCTATAGTAATGGTGTAGACTTGTGGGCAGTGGGTTTTGAGGGGGATTTGGGGGGGCTCAACACACAATGGAAGGGTGCTATGCACCTGGGAGCTCTTTTACCTGTTTTTTTGTTTTTGTAAAAGTGCCCCCTAGGGTGCCCGGTTGGTGTCCTGGCATGTGAGGGGGACCAGTGCACTACGAATCCTGGCCCCTCCCACGAACAAATGCCTTGGAGTTATTCGTTTTTGAGCTGGCCGCTTTCATTCTCCGTTATCGCTGAAAAGCAAAAACGCCCAGCTCACACATTGGCGAATAAAACATGGGCGTCTATTTTTTTCGTAAATACAGTTTGGTCCGCCCCTTCACGGACCCGTTCTCGGAGATTAACGCCCATGGAGATAGGCGTTTCTGTTCCATTATGCCCCTCAATGTGATATTGTGGTATAATGAGGTACAGTATATGTATGGTAGGAAACAATTGGGGGAACTTAGAGAGGGAAAGGGGGAAGAAGAGTCAGGTAATGTCCGTTGCAGTCTTTGGTTATGTTGTGTCGCAAGTGACCGGTATGTGTCGCTGTTTTGCATGCATTTGCTTGCTTTTGAGCTCATCATCATGTATCTCATACTAACTTAAACTAACATGCCATTTAACTTGCATTAAAGGACAAATCACATGCATTTTTGCCGTACACATCTTAATAACTACCTCCCTAAGGGGCCCTTTTACAAAGCTATGGGCGGGTTAAGGCATGGGTAGTGCATGCCAAATCAGCGCTACCGCTAGGGTAGCATGTGCACCCGGTGGTAATTCTGAGTTTGGCACATGCCAAATTCTGTGGTAGAAAATCTTTTTCTACTTTGTACCACAGGGATGTTCCCGGCGGTAATTGGTAGCATGGCCATGTTGGCACATGCTGCATGGTGACTGCATGGTGTGAGTCGCAGACTGGTCTTCAGGTCCACAGGTATCTTTAATAGTTCACACCGCTCTCTCCTGCGTCTCTGACTTATAATGAATATTCCTTTCTTCCACAAGTTATAAAGTTCAAGAAACACTTCCAAAAGCTATACAGTTCAAGGAACACTCCCAAAAGTTTGTAAAGTTCAAGGAACACTCCCCCTCAATTCAAGATACCCAGCTAGATCTTCTTACAGCTCCAGCTGGCCACAGTTGTTCCACCAAACTCTATCTTTAAGACAATTCTTCCACAGTTCTGCAGACTTATTCTCCTGCATTCACAGTGTTGCAAACTTATTTCCCTTTCTGCTAGTTAGCATTCACTACACCGTTCTACAGTCACAGTCTCATCCCTCACTTCCCTCCCCTTTAACTGGTACCATGGAAGAAAGGACCCACCTCCCTCACTTGTCAGATAACAAACTCCTGTCAACCACCCACAAGGTCTGGATTGGACTGCCTGCTTTCTTCCTGCAGAGTGGGAAAAAGGGAAACTCAGCAATCACTAGAACAGCAACCCCCAAGAGTCCTTACCCTCTTGGTAACCAGCTTACAGTGCTTATACTCCTCATTGTCTTTGAGCCAATGCAGAGACTTCCATTCCCTCTGCATCCTCCTCCTCCTCCTCCTGCCTTGTGTCTCCTTTATTCCAGTCCATTAACTCTAACTCTCCCTGGAGGTCCCAGCTGATCCTCATTCTGGTGATTAGACTTCATCTCCCAATCTTCCCCTCCCCGTCCTGCTGCTGGGAGTTGTAGTTTTCCCATTTCTGTTCTCTCCCTTGTTGCAAAGGTTTCTGGGTGTTGTATTTTTGCCTCCTTCCCTGATTGCTCACTTGATCCCTTCCCCCTAGGGGGCGGAGCCTAGCCCTACTGGAACTCTGGGACTTGTAGTTTAACAGTTTGGAAGGGATAGTGTTCTCTCTATTATCGCTCCAAGCGCTTGGCTTCCTACGGGTACCAAATTTCTCACAGTGGGTAGCACATGAGCACTTACCACTAAGTCAATGGCTGGTGGTAAGGGCTCAGGACATAAATAGGTGCATGCTAGTTTTAATTTTTGCACACGCCCATTTCCCGGCACATTAAAAAATGGCCTTTTTCCTAGCTGCGGTAAAAAGTAGCCCAGTGTACCCAAAAGACACATCCACACTACTGCAAGACACTTTTTATTGTGGCTTTGTAAGAGGACCCCTTAACGACCAAATATTATTAATTTAGCTACAAGCTGTGTTAGAAGAGGGAGGAAGGTGGCATCAGGAATTATCCACTTAGCGGCAATATTCATTTGCTAAATGGATTCATGAAGGGGCATTTTCAATATGACATCTAAATCCAATTTTGGACGTTTTGTGAAAAACATCCAAAAATCAGTAGTGAACATGGCTATTTTGAAATGAGAAAAACATCAAACTTTTTGTTTTGAAAATAGTCATTTGGTAGATGTTCTTGTGCTCAAGGCATCTATCTTTTAGGACCATTTTTGGAAAAAAAAATCCAAGGGAAAGACTCACAAAAACAAGCCATTGGGATGTATGAGGTGGGGGACAGCATTATTAGCAGATTGGTCACTCAGACATCTCAACAGAACAGTGGGGCACCCTAGGGAATGCTGCAGTGGACTTCACATAAAAGGTCCCAAGAACACATCTCATAGTTACCCCCTTATATTGTATAGTGAGCCCTCCACAACCCACCAAAAAAATACTGTACACAACTGTACATCATTATAATAGTCCTTATGCCTGCAGGTGTCACCTCTACGTATTTAGTGTTTTTGGAGGGCTCACATGTTCTACCACAAGTGTGAAAAGGGGGTCCACTCCTTCCACAAGAACACAAGCAAAGCAAACCAAGGGTGGAAGAAGACCAAGTCCAAATGACCAGCCCAAACAAATATGTGAGAGATTGGGACCCAGTTGGAGTGGGATATGGGCCTTGGTTCTCTTCTCTACAGTCCACTGCACTCACCACTAGGCTACTCCTGAGACTTTGCTACTCTAATAGGAATGGCCATCGTATCTGAAGCTGTCATAGAACCTGGTATATACTGTCACTGTCGCATTTTAGGGGGCTGGGAGGGGGTCAGTGACCACTAGGGGAATAAGGGGGTTATGCCACAATCCCTCCAGTGATCATTTAGGGCACCTTTTGGTCACTTAGGGGTCCTTTTACTAAGCTATGGTAAAAAGTGGACCTGTGATAGTGTGGGCGCATGTTTTTGGTGCATTCTGGGCCAATTTTTAACGGGCTAGGAAAAAAGGCCTTTTTCTTTATTGGCGGCAGTAAATGGCCATGTGCTAGAATTAAAGGTAGCCTAAGCCCTTACCGCCACCCGTTGACCTAGTGGTAAGGGCTCTTGCGCTACATGTGAGGTACTCATGCAGCATGCGCCAATGTGGCCTGCACTGCCAATTACTATCGGGAACACCCCACAGTATTTTCTACCATGGGAAACAGTATGCACCAAATTCTATATTAGCACTGGGTGGGTTCACTAGTGCCAAATTGGCGCTCACTACATGTACAGTACCCTACCACCGCGTTATTAAAGCACACCTCAGTTGTGGTTGAAACAGACCTAGCCAAAATTGTCCTAATTTTGTCCCTGGATGTTTTCAGTTTGTTCCATTACTGCAGAAAACAGCTTTCCTTTGGTGCCACCCATGTCCTGCCCAAAACCCACCCTCGCACGCCCCCTTGAAATTTGGATGAGCTATAAGCAAAACATCTAAAATCAGGGTGTTGAAAATTGTAACTTGGACATTTTTAACAGAAAAACGTCCTTCTGCCACCTTATGACATTTTTTAGACTTTATTTTTGTGGTGAAAATGAGCCCCTTTATCTATTCAGTTAGGCCAACTGAATATTGCTGTTATCTGCATAAATTCTGGCCCCAGAATGCCTCAGTTCCACCTTCTGCCATTATCATTCTATGCCAACCATATAAGGGGTTTTGAATGTTGAATCCAAGGTTGATATTCAGTGGAGCAGTCTCTGCATAAATACAAATGGATGATTTGTCTGCTTTTCTTTATGTGGATTTTCAGTCATGCTATCCTTTTAAGAAGGATAACTGAATACGTGCTCCTAGTTTTAAACATATAAGCAACCAATTTAAATTAGGACAGCAATATATGCAGTATGACCTAAAATAGGTAAACGTGACTGGATAGTGGCTGAATACCACTGTTGTCTGGTTACATTTAAGCCTCCCTTGCCCCCAGAATGCCTCCAGTCCCCCTCCTTATCTTCAGGGCCAATATTCAGACTGCAGGCGAGAGCACAGCTAACTCCGGCGGTCGGTGGTCAATCTGGATATTCAATTCCGAGACGTTTCTCTTGATTGGCAATAAATATCCGGGTTATTTTTAGGTGGTTTAAAGTTAACCGGCTAAGTCGATAAAGATAGAGGTTAACTTTAAACCAGCTAAAGATATACAAGCTATTTAGGTGGCCCAATGTGGCTACTTACAATAGCCAGATATGAATTGAATATTTGAGGATGGCAGGCTATATTGCCCAAAACAGCCAGGTGCTAAATGGGAATATTCAGCGGAAGATAACTGGCTATCCCCCGCCTAATATCACCGGATAGCTGGTTAAGGGCCCCTTTTACTAAGTGGCAGTAAGCCACATTGGGCTTACTGCTCGCTAAACAAGAAGTACCGCCGGGCTACCGCAGCAGCCCAGTGGTACTTCTCACCCCTAATCGCCATTATATCCAGCACTCCAAAAATATATTTATTTTTGTAGCGTCAGAGTGTACCCGGCAATAATCAGGCAGTGCTGTGCGCTGCCCAGTTACCACTGCTTTAGCGCAGGAGCCCTTACCGTCACCTCAATGGTAAGGGCTCCCCCCGAAATAGCCACACAGCAAGTGCTTTACTTGCCACACAGCCATTTCCTACAGGAAAGAGAGGGTCCAAGAAAACAGCAAGGCAGACGATCCGCAAACTCCAAGATGGAAAACAACAAAGCAGATCCGTAGAAAACAAACACATACACTTTATTAATAGAGTATCATCTGAAAAAACATGACCGACACAGGCCATGTTTCGCCCAACAGGGCTGCCTCAGGGGCTACAAAACAAATAAAAGAATAATAATGATATGACAAAGGAGGTTTTAATGCCCCTGTATAAGACGTTGGTGAGGCCCCATCTGGAGTATTGTGTTCAGTTTTGAAGGCCGTATCTTGCGAAGGATGTTAAAAAAATGGAAGCGGTGCAAAGAAAAGCTACGAGGATGGTATGGGATTTACGTTCCAAGACGTATGAAGAGAGGCTTGCTGACCTGAACATGTACACCCTGGAGGAAAGGAGGAACAGGGGTGATATGATACAGACGTTCAAATATTTGAAAGGTATTAATCCGCAAACGAATCTTTTCTGGAGATGGGAAGGCGGTAGAATGAGAGGACATGAAATGAGGTTGAAGGGGGGCAGACTCAGGAAAGATATCAGGAAGTATTTTTTCACGGAGAGGGTGGTGGATGCTTGGAATGCCCTCCCGCGGGAGGTGGTGGAGATGAAAACGGTAACGGAGTTCAAACATGCGTGGGATATGCATAGAGGAATCCTGTGCAGAAGGAATGGATCCTCAGAAGCTTAGCTGAAATTGGGTGGCGGAGCAGTTGGGGGGAAGAGGGGGTGGTGGTTGGGAGGCGAGGATAGGTGAGGGCAGACTTATACGGTCTGTACCAGAGCCGGTGATGGGAGGCGGGACTGGTGGTTGGGAGGCGGGAAATACTGCTGGGCAGACTTATATGGTCTGTGCCCTGAAAAGGACAGGTACAAATTCAAGGTAAGGTATACACATATGAGTTTGTCTTGGGCAGACTGGATGGACCATGCAGGTCTTTTTCTGCCATCATCTACTATGTTACTATGTAATAATGATATGACAAATATAATAAAATAAATATGCAAGATAAATCAGATAAAAACAAAAACAAGAGCTCGGCTGATAAAACAATAACACCTTGATAAATAACATACAATGATATTAAGATACAATGATAACCATACGTGACATACATGTATAAATTGGGACTTAACCAATGTATAATTAATATTATAAAAAAAATTAATATACGGATCTGCTTCCTACAGGGAAGAGAGACTTCCTTTTTACCCACTGCGGTAAAAGGTGACCTCAGCGCATGTGAAAAACACACGCCGATGCCAGTGCAGGTCCCCTTTTGCCGCAATTTGGTAAAAGGGGCCTGAGTTCCTTTTAACTGGCCAGGTGCTGTTCCTGGTGGGTTAAATGGTTTTGAATATTTGGGGGGCTCCTGTTTTGGCTGGATATTAAGATGACCAGCCAAAATACTGTGCTGGCCAGCCTGAAATATGTAACCCTAACAATTTATGCAGTTAACTCAGAATTTAACTGCATAAATTCTTTTGAATATTATACACACACGGAATGTGTTATTTTTTGTTAAGATTTCCTCCTGTTGGTAATAAACATCTCATTTAAGGTAGAGTGTTATATACCAGGCCATAGGATTCTTAACTAGTCCTTGCTGTAAAACAGCCTAAGTTGACATAGAAAAATCTTTCAATATCAGTCAGCCAAGTTTAGAAAGTTGGTCTAAGAAGAAAATAAATAAATACATTCTGTGAAAAAATATCAACAAAAACGGCACAGGTTCTTTCTAGACCAGTTTTAACAGTATGTTTATTTATTTATTTTTGTTACATTTGTACCCTGCACTTTTTCCCACGCATGGCAGGCTCAATGCGGCAGGCAATGGAGGGTTAAGTGACTTGCCCAGAGTCACAAGGAGCTGCCTGTGCCTGAAGTGGGAATCAAACTCAGTTCCCCAGGACCAAAGTCCACCACCCTAACCACTAGGCCACTCCTCCACTGTTGCTACTATTTGAGATTCTACATGGAATGTTGCTATTCCACTAGCAACATTCCATGTAGAAGTCGGCCCTTGCAGATCACCAATGTGGCCGCGCAGGCTTCTGCGAGTCTGACGTCCTGCACGTACATGCAGGACGTCAGACTCACAGAAACAGAAGCCTGCGCAGCCTTCTACATGGAATGTTGCTAGTGGAATAGCAACATTCCATGTAGAATCTCCAATAGTAGCAACATTCCATGTAGAATCTCCAATAGTATCTATTTTATTTTTGTTACATTTGTACCCTGTGCTTTCCCACTCGTGGCAGGCTCAATGCGGCTTACACGGGGCAATGGAGGGTTAAGTGACTTGCCCAGAGTCACAAGGAGCTGCCTGTGCTGGGAATCGAACTCAGTTCCTCAGTTCCCCAGGACCAAAGTCCACCACCCTAACCACTAGGCCACTCCTCCACTGTTGCTACTATTTGAGATTCTACATGGAATGTTGCTATTCCACTAGCAACATTCCATGTAGAAGTCGGCCCTTGCAGATCACCAATGTGGCCGCGCAGGCTTCTGCTTCTGTGAGTCTGACGTCCTGCACATACGTGCAGGACGTCAGACTCACAGAAACAGAAGCCTGCGCAGCCTTCTTCATGGAATGTTGCTAGTGGAATAGCAACATTCCATGTAGAATCTCCAATAGTAGCAACATTCCATGTAGAATCTCCAATAGTATCTATTTTATTTTTGTTACATTTGTACCCTGTGCTTTCCCACTCATGGCAGGCTCAATGCGGCTTACACGGGGCAATGGAGGGTTAAGTGACTTGCCCAGAGTCACAAGGAGCTGCCTGTGCTGGGAATCGAACTCAGTTCCTCAGTTCCCCAGGACCAAAGTCCACCACCCTAACCACTAGGCCACTCCTCCACAGTTTAGCGCTGTCCCACTACAAAAGTGCTGAAATTGTTACCCTCTAGTATACATACATACAGAAAATTTTGAAATAATTCTGCAAAACCATTTGCTGATATTAAATGGCTGAACAGCAATCTTTTACAAAGTAAAAAAAAATATATATATATGTTTTGTTGCACTACTGCAGAGAGGTAGAGTTTTTAAATTTAGAATTACAGTATAATTGCAAAGCATCTCAACCCAGTCCTGGGAACATGCTGAGCCAGTCAGGTTTCTAGGATGTCCATGTCGAATATACATAAGATAAATTTGCATGCACTACTTCCATTATGTACAAATTATCCATTATCATTGCCAGGCAAAAGTTGAGCCTTCACCCTATGGGCTCTGCATTGCAGTACTACAGGACTGGCAATGACGATCAGTTTAAGTATTAATTCTTATACTTTGCTACTTGGCATCAGCTAAACTATTAATTTCAAAAAGAAATCCCCAAACCAGGAAATACAATAATCTATTCTTTGCGTGTGTTCACTTGCGTGCGCACGCGCACACACACACACACACAGACACGCACACACACACACACACATTTTACTCAATCCAAAGAAGTTAACTGGGAATATGAATATTAATGATGGGATTCAGTGAGAAACAGATTTTCTGTAATAAATCAAGATTGATGAAGTTAAAATAATGAATAATCTTGTCACTTTGGTTGTTAGCTTAATGTTTAGAGAAACAAGTATTGTTAATGTGTATGAATTGTTTCAGGGGACTATATCAATAACTACCTGTCAGTTGAGAAATCAAGATAATTTATGGTGCATAAAAGTGTTAGGTCAAAAAGTTCTATGGAGGTTCTTTTCAGCACATAGGGCCTCGAGGAGTAGCCTAGTGGTTAGTGCAGCAGACTTTGATCCTGGGGAACTGGCTTCAATTCCCACTACAGCTCCTTGTGACTGTGGGCAAGTCACTTAACCCTCCGTTGCCCCAGGTACAAAATAAGTACCTGAATATATGTAAACCGCTTTGAATGTAGTTGCAAAAACCTCCAAAAGGCAGTATATCAAGTCCCATTTCCCTTTCTCTATTTGAGATTCTACATGGAATGTTGCTACTGTTGGAGATTCTAGATGGAATATTGCTACTATTGGAGATTCTGTTGCTGCTATTTGAGATTCTACATAGAATGTTGCTATTCCACTAGCAACATTTCTTGTAGAAGCCTGCCCTTGCAGATCAGCAACGTGGCTGCACAGGCAGTTCTGTTTCTGTGAGTCTGACATCCTGCACTGCACCCACTAAAACTGTTCCTGGGACCTGCATACTGCTGTCATGGAGCTGGGTATAACATATGAGGCTGGCAAAAAAAAAAAATTAAGTTTTTTTTTTAGGGTGGGAGGGGGTTGGTGACCACTGGGTGAGTAAGGGGATGTCATCCCTGATTCCCTACGGTGGTCATCTGGTCAGTTCAGGTACCTTTTTGAGGCTTGGTCACAAGAAAAAATGGTCTAAGTAAAGTCGGCCAAGTGCTCGTCAGGGACGCCCTTCTTTTTTCCATTATCGGCCGAGGACGCCCATGTGTTAGGCACACCCCAGTCCCGCCTTCGCTACGCTGCCAACACGCCCCCATGAACTTTGGTCGTCCCTACGACAAAAAGCAGTTGATGGCGCCCAAAATCGGCTTTCGATTATGCCAATTTGGGCGCCCTGAGAGAAGGACGCCCATCTCCCGATTTGTGTCGGAAGATGGGTGCCCTTCTCTTTCGAAAATAAGCCTGTTTGTGACCTAATTGGGGCAGGAACAGTCCTCAGTTGCTCCTGCCCATGCCATCTCTGCCAACAAAATGTCTGCCGTGACCTTCAGTGGCAGTCTTGCAAAATTGTCGCTGAAGGTCATGGCAGCCATTTTGAGATTGTTACTATCCAGGCATTATATAACAGACAATATGTATTCTCATATATATCTTAATGCTCTAAGAAGGGTTTGACTTTGTCCCTTACCTTGGAGTACAGTTAACCAAAAGGTTCTTCAATACTGCTCACGTTATCCAAGCCACATTAAGGCTAAAACAAAATGAAACACACAAAGCAATTGTTAAATTCAAGAATAAGTTTCTTGCATTTAAATATACCCTTCCAAAGAAAATGTTCTTATTTCCTTTTTTTTCTCATTTCCTTTATTTGATTGTAGCCTGGTGACAGTTCCAGATTGGCACGTAGCAAGCCTGTTGCTGTGTGCTGACCCTTTAGTAAAAGGGCCCCTTGGTCAGTGTTATTCAGTTAACACACACTAATGCAAACACACTACACCAAGATTCTATATATGACACTCAAAATTGCATGCTGAAATTTGGACACACACCCAATTTGCACACACAATTTAATTACTTGGAGGGGCATTTTCAATCGGGGACGCCCATCTCTAAGGGCGCCCATCTCCGAGGATGGCGCCATGAAGGGGCGGGGCCAACCGTATTTTCAAAACGAGATGGGCGTCCATCTTTCGTTTCGATAATACGGTTGGGTGTGCCCAAATCTTAACATTTGGGTCAACATTAGAGATGGGCGCCATCGGTTTTCGGCCATAATGGAAACCGATGGTGCCCATCTCAAAAATGAACCAATCCAAGGCATTTCGTCGTAGGAGGAGCCAGGATTCGTAGTGCACTGGTCCCCCTCACATGCCAGGGCACCCTAGGGGGCACTACAGTGGACTTTGGAAATTGATCCCAGGTGCATACCTCCCTTACCTTGGGTGCTGAGCCCCCCAAAGCCCCCCCAAAGCCCCCCCAAAACCCACTCCCCACAACTGTACACCACTACCATAGCCCTAAGGGGTGAAGGGGGCACCTATATGTGGGTACAGTGGGTTTCGGGTGGGTTTTGAAGGGCTCACATTTTCCACCACAAGTGCCACAGGTGGGGGGGGGGGGGCCTGGGTCCGCCTGCCTGAAGTCTACTGCACCCACTAAAACTGCTCCAGGGACCTGCATACTGCTGTCAGGGAGCTGGGTAAGACATTTGAGGCTGGCATAAAGGCTGGCAAAAAAAGTTTTTTAAGTGTTTTTTTTTATGGTGGGAGGGGATTAATGACCACTGGGGGAGTCAGGAGAGGTGATCCCCGATTCTCTCTGGTGGTCATCTGGTCAGTTCAGCACTTTTTTGGGACTTGGACCTGAAAAAAAAAGGAACCAAATAAAGCGGACCAAATTCTTGCCACGGACGCCCTTCTTTTTTCCATTATCAGCCGAGGACACCCATCTCTTAACCACACCCCGCACACCCCTGTCCCGCCTTCGCTACCCTTCTGACACATCCCCGGGAACTTCAGCCGTCCCGGCAATGGAAATCAGTTGGGGACGCCCAAAGTCAGCTTTCGATTTTACCAATTCTGGTGCCCCTGAGAGAAGGACACCCATCTCCCGATTTGTGTCGGAAGATGGTCACCCTTCTCTTTCGAAAATGAGCTGGATAGTGAGCCAATTAGCACCAATAATTGGGCTCTAACCTTGAATTATTGGCATTGATTGGCAACAATTTGGATTTATGCACACATCTTGCTATGTGCTATTCTATAAAGAAGCACATGCAAATCTTTTAGCATGCAACTCAAAAGGGGGCGTGGCCATGTGAGAATCATGGGTGGGTCGGGGCATTCACTAAAGGTGTATGCAGTATTAAAGAATTCAGGGGATCTGTGCCTACTTTACACATCAGGATTTACACCAGGTTTCAGCTAGTATAAATCTCCATGCCCAAAGTTGGGTGGGGATGCTGGCGCTATGCACTATTCTATAAACAGCACCCGACTCGGAGTGGAATTTATAGAATAACACTCGGTGCTCATTTTGTCCAGTGCCCAAATTTGGATGGCATTTACTAAATCTCATCCTAGCTGGATAACCCTTCCATACCCACTGCCTGCCTGTGACATTTCCCCTCCCAAAATAATCTTTTAGAAATTCAATGGCATGTGACTAACGTGCACTGACAGGAAAATCACTGCGGAACACTTTTCCCCTAATATTCAAGACCATTTAACTGGCCAGGAATGGCACCTGGCTGGATAAATGGCAATTAAGTGGCTATCTGGCGATATTCAGCTATTTAGCATATAGCTGGTTATTGTGAGCAGCCACTTCAGGCCTCATAAATAGCTGGAATATCTTCGGCCAGTTTAAACTTAACCAGCTATTGCCAAATATTAATGTAGCTGGTTAAGTTTAAACCAGCCAGAAATAAACCAGATATTCAATGCAGGTCACCGGAAATGACCCGGTATTGAATATCCAGGCCGATCGTCGACAACAGGAGTTAGCGGGATCCATCCCACAGTCTGAATACTGGTCCCTTTAACACATTTTACGGTAAACCTTTTCTTTCCAGCATTAGTGTTTAACACAGATTAGTAAAAGGGCCCCTAAATAAACTAGACATTTTTGGCTTATACACCCCTAATGCATAATGCAGTGGTTCCCAAACCTGGTTCTGGAAGCACCCCAGCCAGTCAGGTTTTCAGGATACCCACAATAATTATTCATGAGATAGATTTGCATGCAGTGAAGGTAGTGCATGCAAATCTCTCTCTTGAATATTCATTGTGGGTATCCTGAAAACTTGACTGGCTGGGGTGCCTTTAAGACCAGGTTTGGGAACCACTGAGGCAAAATGGATTTTTATTTTAAGTAAACAGGATGCAAACTAGAATAGTAATGCCATAACAAAATACAATGCTCTGCTAAAAATATCAGGTCACAGAGGAGAACAAATCAATGTGCATAAATTGCAGATGAAAATTGACAAATCCCAAACCTTAGCTTTTCTGTCTTTTTTTCAGTCATTTATTTCCATGCTAATATATTGGTTTAAACATCCTTCATGCTTCTGAAACCTGAAATGATCTAAGCGTTGCTGAACACTGAGTTCAGAGCTGCCCTAGATATCTATTACCGAGTGAGAGAGCTTTGGAAGTTCTCTTTTTAAAATGGCATCACTTAATTAGATGGTGTATATTAACATCAGCCAATTTAGGGTAAAAGCTTCGACTGCATCTTCTGCGTAATTTGTCATTCTGGCAGGCGTGGCATACAGCTGCTTCACTTAATGGTTAAAAAGCCTTTTTGTTCTATACACAGTTCACTACTAGACAATAGAATATAGAATGATATTCACAGTGTCATTATTCCCTCATCATCAATATTAGACAAGGTTGCTGATATGTGTTAACGGTGTCAGTATAAGAAAGAACACTTCATGAACTTCGCAGTAACCAAGAGAATTTGACCAACTAACTGCCAACTGGTCTAAGATGGAAAAAGGACCACACCAAATCTGAAAGGTGGCAGCCTTGTTCTTTGCCATTGTCTTGTAGGGAACAAAAGATCAGCTGGACTCTAGAGGAATGGCGTAGGATAGTGAGTCTGTGAGGCTCCTCATGTGTGTTGAGTTTTCAAGATTTTTCAGAATAAAATATATGAGATTGTATTTGCACACAATTTATCTCATGCGTATTCAATGTGGACAACTCAAAACAAAAATCTGACTGACTACAGGAATTCCCCAAGACGTGCTTGGGAACCACTGGAAGATGCCCCTCTTACTGTAAAGGTGGCCAATATGTAAACTGAGTTGTTGCAATAGGTAGCCCTTTGATAAACCAACCAGATGCCACACCACACACCACATGCTCTCTAGCATTTCCCCAGCACATCTGGTATCAAAATGCATGGAATTTATCCTAACTGACCTTTTTTATACACTGTGTAGGGAATTATGACTTGCCCACAAGGTATACTGAATACATTGCAGCACACATTTATTATTTAATGCTTCCTTAACATCTCTGCCATGGCTCCATCAATCTTCTGTTGCTACTGTGGTGCTGAGACCCATTCGCTGGCGTTCTGATGGATTTACCCTCCATCTGCAAGGTATACTCTTAAGTTCCATCTTGAGCACGGAGGAATACATTCATAAGGGAGCCACACAGCTTTCTTTTCCTATGGCAACCCAAACATGAAAAGCCCACAATTCACATTGATTTTTTTTTTTTTGGAAGGTTGAACTCTGAACCTTGCTTTGATTTTGAAGAGATGAATGATTCAATAGATCTTTTTTTTACAGCCATAGAAGCCAGCTCTGTGGGTGCAGTGGGTGCTTAAGGACCCCCAATATTGAACAAACTCCTTGACTGTGTCCAGGGAGGGGAAATGTCCATTGGGTTTAGCACCCCCAATCATTTTGAAAAGTTGGCTCCTATGTTTATAGTAAGGTACTGGAGGGAGAGAGGAGATATTAAGCAGATATTTAATTGTACAATGATGCAGGAAAATGTGGCCTTAACATGCCCTTACGTGGGTCTTTCCCATGCACTAAGACCATTCTTCCCACAGTTGGAAAATGGCCAATTTCCGGTATTAATAGCCATGCGTTAATGCTTCACACAATATAACAATAACAACAGCGGCTAACTTATAGTAACAGTAAAATTGGCAAAACAATAAAAAAGTCATGTTATTACAAATAAAGATCACACAATGTCCCATGAGGAAAAACAACTATTATGTTTCATAAGATGGAGAAAAATCCAGTAACAGCCACTTCAAGAACAGTATAAAGATGTCATCAATACTATCGTAAACTTCTCCACCTATAATAAATACATGGTATGAACTCACTCGTGGATAAACATTGAGGGTCTAGCCCCAAGAATCATCTTAAATTCTACTCATCTGCTTCATTCCTCAATACCAGTACATAGTGCAGCTCTCTGACGATAACCACCAGAAGTGAGCATTCGTTAATTTTAAGCGACTCAATCCCAAATCGATCCCGATAAAGATCTTTGTTTCGCCAGCTAAACTGGCTGCTTCAAGGGAAAACTTTTCGAATGTTCATCCGGTTACTTAGGTTTGAGGCTTTTCTCTATCATATGAGACATAATGTTTTTTTTTCCTCATGATACATTGTGTGGTCTTTATTTGTAGTAACACAACTGGTTCATTGTCAAGTGCTAATGTTGCCATAGCACGTGACCATTAAACAGTTTAGCAAGTGAGCTCTTACAGTCACCTATTTTGCAGGCAATAACAGGCAGATGATCAGAAGCCCCACCAAACAGCGCTCTAAAAATAGTGCTGTAACAGCGCAGGGCTTTACCGCCCCTATGATCAGAGATGATAGCTTGCAAATTTAAGCACGCTATTATCTCTGATCATAGGGTAAAAGTGTAGGAAGATTGTGCCTGAGCATGTGCTCAGGCACAATCCTCCCGCACTTATTTGACAGGTGAGTGTGAAAGCGACACACGGCCATCAAACCTTCAAGTGAACTTTAAAGACCTATCTGTTTTGCAGGGTCTACTCTATTGATACTACTTAAATGCCGTATATTTTATTTCTTATTTCCTTGCCCCTCATTGTACCTATTGACCCCTACCCTATCTGATCCTTCTTTCTATTTGTTTATAACCCACCGTACTTGGCGTCCACCATAACGGTATTTTGTAAGCCACATTGAGCCTGCTAATGTGTGGGGAAATGCGGGATACAAATGTTACAAATAAATAAATAAAAGCCTGACCTGACAAACAGGGGCTGAAGGTCTGTGAGACCTATGGACCCTCCTCCAAAAAAGTGAGGGCTTGGTGTCCTAGTTCCCCCCAAGCCCCCACAATCTCCCCCCGAAATAGTGACACTGGGGGGGGGGGGGAGGGCTGGAGGTCCGGCAGACCTCCAACCCCCTGACTCCTTCTGGCACGAGGGCACAGAGGGCTGGAGGTCCGGTGGATATAGGGCCAGGAAGCCCCACCCAGTGCATCCCTGAATGCTGCCATTTTGAAGGCAGCACTGAAGAGAAGGGAGTGTGATACTCCCTCCTCCAACAAGGAGGTATGGGGGAGGGGGAGGGGTCTGATACACCACCAGGGCAGTTGGGGCTAGAGGTTGGAGCCCACTTGGGCTTGTAGGAAATTTCCTATTGCATTTCATTTTAAAAATGAAAGAAAGGAAAGGGAAAGGGGACTTGATATACCGCCTTTCTGAGGTTTTGCAACTACATTCAAAGCAGTTTTAAATATATTCAGGTACTTACTTTGTACCAAGGGCAATGGAGGGTTAAGTGACTTGCCCAGAGTCACAAGGAGCTGTTTTTCACTTTGTTGTAAGAGTCTTAGCCATATTTTTGTCATTAAAAAAATGAAGCCAAATGAGAAAGACACCATCGGGCTCTCTTCCTATCCCTGTACCCCCATCTGTGTCTTTGAAAAAGAAGACAACAGTGAGCTACAATCATTCCTGCCCCACCAGTCCTATATTCCAAAATGACACCAGATGACCTGAAGGGACTTTCTAGTTTTCAAAAATAGTTTTGCTTTGCCAATTTTACCATGAGCTGCCAATAACGCACACTAAAAAAATTAATGATCCCTCCATGGAAAAATAATATAGCTTGGGGGAAGGGGATTTCATAACATAGACACATTTTTGGAATTCTCACATAGGTGCCCTGATTGGCTAGGGGTATTCCAGGATTGGCTTGAGACATATGGCCTTAAAAAGATGCAGTAAGACTGCCTAGCTCTACTTAAGTTCCCTGGAGACGTACATGAGAAGGGAAGAATGATTTCGTAATTTATGCCATTACGTCAAGCCCCATCCCTGGCCGCCTTCAAATCCGGGCTAAAGGCCTGCCTGTTTGATGCTGCTTTTAATTCCTAACGTCACCTGCTCGTAACCTTTATCTTGTCTTCCTCTCTTAAATAGTCCCCTTTCTCTATATGTCCTATCTGTCTGTCCTACCCTTATCCCTTATTTGTCCTGTCTGTCTGTCCTGATTTAGATTGCAAGCTCTTTTGAGCAGGGACTGTCTTTTCTTCATATTAAATTGTGAAGCGCTGCGTACGACTAGTAGCACTATAGAAATGATTAATAGTAGTAGTAGTAGTATTTATTGATTTATTGATGGCATTTCTACACTGCATTATCTCAAAAAGTTTGGGTTCAATGTGGTTTAATTCAAACTTTTAAAGCAAATTACAATAAGAGAACTATAACAAATGAACTAAAAGAATAACAATCACCAACAGTGGTGAGGAATTCACTAAATAGGAATGCTTTCAACAATTTTCAAAATTTCAAGTAGTCGCTAACATATCTGAGTGACTTTGGTAGGGAAATTCATTTCCTAGTATCTTGGTAGGTGAAGCTTGCATCATGAATAGATCTGTAATGAAGATATTTACAACACGGAAAATGTAGGAGAAGATTGCCTCTTGACGTCGGATGAACATTACGTAAAGGTAATTCTAACAGGTATTGCATATAGTCAAGTAAAAGACTAAATAAAATTTGATAGACACGTACACATAGTTTAAAGGTAAATCTTGCATTTATTGAAAGCCAATGTGGTTTGATTAAGAGTTAGAGCAGCAGGCTAAGAACCAGGGAAGTCAGGGATCATATCCACCAATGTTCCTTGTGACCTTCAGCAAATCAATTCACCTTCTTATTGCCTTGGATAACTTACCTCAAACTACTACTGAAAAGGCATTCTCTAAATTTAGCACTGAAGGCTCCCTTTCCTAATGCTTACCATGTGCTAATAGGGTTGGCATGTGGAGGAGTAGCCTAGTGGTTAGTACAGTGGACTTTGATCCTGGGGAACAGAGTTCAATTCCCACTACAGCTCCTTATGACTCTGGGCGAGTCACTTAACCCTCCATTGCCCTGGTACAAAATAAGTACTTGAATATAAGTAAACCGCTTTGAATATAGTTGCAAAAAACCTCAGAAAGGTGGTATATCAAGTCCCAGTCCCATTTCCCTATCTGCCACCACAAGCCTGTTATATTCCTATAAGCAGGGCAGCAGATAGTAAAAGGAGCTCTTGGGATTATTATATTTGCCGAATTACAAGTGGCTGAACTGAGGCAGACGCAGAAAAATAGCTTGGCCAAAGTACTGTAAAGTGTTCATGAAGAACTTGACCTAAGCGACTAAGGACTCCTTTTATAAAGTGGCGGTAAGCCCAACGCGGGCTTACCGCTCACTAAACAGAAGTACCACCAGGCTACCGCAGCAGCCCGGCGGTACTGTACCCGGCAGCGATCGCCCGGTAAACTGCCGGGTTAGCGTGGGAGCCCTGAAATGGCCATGGGGCAAGTGCTTTACTTGCTGTCCGTCCATTTCCTGCAGGAAAGCAAGACCTTCCCTTCTTTCTTCTATCCTCTTCCACCACAAAATGGAAGTAGCTGAAGAGCTTCAGATAAAGCAATATCAGTTGCAGAGCAAGAAAACATTGCCATGATGTAAAAGGGAAAGATTCCATCAGGGACTCTGAAATCAATACAATGCAATTCAATTATTCACTCTCAGTATTTTGGTTTTTAACTAAAAATATACAGTTCATTTCCAGGGCTTCTTGTAAACATGAGTGGAATGAGAGAAATCATCAGTTTTCATTATTGTTTTAAACATCTGTTACCATTTTCAGTTTTGTGGACTGACATCTTGACCGTTCATGAAAAACATCTTGGGGGGAGGGGGAAATGGACCTCTTAGTTTTAACGTTTTTCTGCTACATGCCTATAAATACGCAGACCCTTTTTAGAATGGTAAGGAGGTGTAAACCTATTATGATATGTCAAATTCTACCACTTTTAGAGGGTGCCACCTTCGTTCTCTAGTCAACCTGTTTGATCCTCGCCTAAGGATTGGATCAAGACCGAGACTGTTACATAGAATATGTAAAGAACTGCTGTTACGTATCAAAGCCATCATCACTTGTAAAGGAATTTTCATAATTAACGTGTGCTTTTTGCCACTCATGTTATAGAAATTCTTACAATTGTCTATAACAATAAATCCAACGTTCTAAGCAGTTTACATAAAAACATATACATAATTATCATAAGACAACGTCAATCACATGAAACAACCTAAAATATAACAAAATAATGACATCATATAAAACACAAAATAAACTCCCAGAAATGACTTGCACAGTGATAACTCGGTGGTAATTAGGAATTGCCGCGTGCTGCCCAGTTACCACCAGGTTTAGCGTGGGAGCCCTTGTTGCCACCTCAATGGGTTGTGGTAAGGACTCCTACCGCATGGCCATGTGGTTATCTCACCACATGGTCATTTTTTTGTGGGGGGGCTTTTACCGGCTGCAGAAAAACGGCTCTGGCGTGCAGGAAAAATGGCCTCTGCCGCTAGCGCAGGGCCAAAAGGACCCTAAAATATCTTGGCTCTGGAATCATCCAGTCTAATCTGTTTGAAAGATGATTCATCCAATAACAGCTTGTCTGTAAACTGCAGAGGATGTGGAGGATAGTAAATTCTTAATGATATCGTCAACGAAAGAGGTACATTAGTACTTAAAGATTTAAATATCAAACATAATATCTTAAATTGAGTTCTCCTTTTGACTGGCAACCAATGTAGCTTCAATAATACAGGTGAAATATGATCAAATTTATATATTCCACTAACAACCCTAGCAAAAGTATTTTGTACCAGTTGCAGTGAGTCTAGCCAGTTAGACAGTGCGCCCAGAAACAAAGAATTACAATAGTCAAGCAGCATTACTAAAGCAGGTACTACAGTTCTAAAATTGTCCTCAGACAACAAATCTTTCATCCTTTGCTCAATTTTCAATTTGAAAAAGATTTTTTTAACCAATATTTGAAGATGAGATGTAAATGTAAGAGAGGAGTCTAAAACAACACCATGGTGGGGGGGGGGGGGGGGGGGGGGATTCATCAAGGAGCGGTAAACGTTCAGGTAGCTGAATCCTGCCTAAAAATAAATAATAAAATAACCCCAGCTTTTTTCTGGCGTTATTTTACTACTCAGAGTCATTGGGCCACCAGAGCTGGGTCTCCCTCCCCCTGAGCAACCCCCCTTCCCCAATCAAGACCTCCTGTGGCCTTGGACCCCCTCTGAACAAGATCTCCTGCCCCCATCCTCAATGGGCTACCTACCTTTCACAGCATTGATGGTCTAGTGGGGATAGGGATCTTGGGGGGGGGGGGTCTTTTGTGGGGTCATCTGGGGGTCTGAGGAAGTACAAGGGGTCTTTGGGCAGGAGCGATGCCCAATCGCTCCTGCCCATCCAGTGACACTCTCAGAATGGTGCCCCTAGTGGTAGTCTCATGCAACTACTGCTAGGGAATCAGATTTCTTTATAAGGGGATATCTCCTTATATGGAAATTTGATCCATGGTGGCAGTGACACCATTCTGACAGCTGAATATTATCCCCTTAATTTCCTTGGAGTTTTGGCTTAAGTCTAATTTTCTGGTCTTTCATAAGAGCAAACCATGGCTTTTTCGATTGCTCTTCAATGAGCTACCAGAGTTCACTGCAGTTGGGCTGTATGGTGGAAAGAGTGGGCAGGTCTCTATTGTTTATTTGGGGCAGAGGAGAGGGTTTGAGAGGAGGTTTTACATACAAGTTTTTTTTCGATGAGGGACTGTGGACAGAGGGATCTAATGATATTCTATTTTATTTGAATTTGAGAAATGTTGGAATTTATTTCAGGCTATTTGAGGAGGAATGCACTTGAGTGTTTTAAAATTTTATTTCCTACAGTTATATAACACCCTTTTCCTCAACAGATTTACAGGACAGATTAACAACAGGTAAAAGTATAAAAGGAAACTACAAAGAAGAAAATAATAATTTCTGTATAGATAAAGTAAATAACTCCTACGTGGAAGACCAACGGGGTAACACTTGTTGGATAACATGGGCATGCCCACTTTCTGCCCATGCCAAGCCCCTTCCAAAAATTACTTTTAAAACATAGCTCAGTGCCTGGTGGAACTAATTGCACCTCACTGCTATCAGCATTCTGTAAGTTTAGCAAGTGTTAGGCAGGCCCCAGACCTGTCCATGCCTCCACCTCCAGCAGCTGCATGCTAAAAGAATTATATGCTCCTAGCCTCTGCTCAATTGCCCTCCCCTTGTTCCTTCTCACCCAGTACTTCCCTCACCCTTAATTTTCTTTTTTGTTACATTTGTACCCCGTGCTTTCCCACTCATGGCAGGCTCAATGTGGCTTACATGGGGCAATGGAGGGTTAAGTGACTTGCCCAGAGTCACAAGGAGCTGCCTGTGCCTGAAGTGGGAATTGAACTCAGTTCCTCAGGTCCAAAGTCCACCACTCTAACCACTAGGCCACTCCTCAAACCCAGGGTGTCTGTCTGTATTTTTAGATTGTAAACTGTGTTGAGCAGGGATTGTCTCTCTGTGTCAGGTGTTCAGCGCTGCGTGCTTCTGGTAGCACTATACAAATTCTATTAATAATAAATAAATAAATAATATGCTATACCGACTAAGTTCAAGTATAGGCATAACTGCAAATCAGTGCCAATTAGCACTAATTAACTCCAATTATAGCCAATTATTCATGCCAATTAGTGCCTAATGTAACAGTATTCTAGAACCTACATGTGCAGCTTGCGACAATGGGTGCACGAGATTGTAGAATTAGGGGAAAATTGTTCAGATCTCTAAGCCAAATTCCAAACTGGAATCTGATTTACAGACTTGCGCATCTGTTGGTTGTTCTTAATGTATATGTTTTAGCAGTCGAATGAAGTTGTGTGTATATTTATCCTGCTTATTTCTGCACCTGCTCCTTTTATTGCAGTACAAATGCCTGTCTTTTTTCTTGTGACCAGGTTCCAGCATCCCAAATCAGCTACAGCCTTCACCCTGGGGCATGAGAATGGACAAGGCAATTGGATGGGACTACACTAGCAGCACACAAGAGATAAACCATAAAGCCTTGTTTCAAATCCAGTCAGGCCAATATTTAGACCATGTCATGGTCAATGTTTGTTAAGCTCTTGTTCGATTCCCACTGCAGCTCCTTGTGACTCTGGGCAAAAGTCACGTAACCCTCCATTGCCCCTGGTACAAAATAAGTACCTGAATATATGTAAACCGCTTTGAATGTAGTTGCAAAAACCTCAGAAAGGCCGTATATCAAGTCCCATTTCCCTATTTGAGATTCTACATGGAATGTTGCTACTATTTGAGATTCTGTTGCTACTATTTGAGATTCTACATGGAATGTTGCTACTATTGAGATTCTGTTGCTACTATTTGAGATTCTACATGGAATGTTGTTATCCCACTAGCAACATTCCATGTAGAAGCCTGCCCTTGCAGATCAGCAACGCGGCTGCGCAGGCTTCTGTTTCTGTGAGTCTGACGTCCTGCACGTACGTGCAGGACGTCAGACTCACAGAAACAGAAGCCTGCGCGGCCGCATTGCTGATCTGCAAGGGCAGGCTTCTACATGGAATGTTGCAAGTGGAAAAGTAACCTAGTGGTTAGTGCAGCGGACTCTGATTCTAGGAAAGTGGGTTCAATTCCCACTGCAGCTCCTTGTGACTCTGGACAAGTCACTTAACCCTCCATTGCCCCTGGTACAAAGTAAGTACCTGAATATATGTAAACCACTTTGAATGTAGTTGCAAAAACCTCAGTATATCAAGTCCCATTTCCCTTTCCCTCTTCTTGAAGGATTGTCTGTACTCCTGTGTAAGTGTCAGGTGCAATTGCCTAAATTTGTGGTATTATTTTCTTTATTAACTCCTATTTGTTGTCTTGGATCCATTTATCTTTTGTGGACTTGAGTGACATTTCTTTGATGTAATTTATGATTTTATATTGTTTATTGCTCTAACATGTTTTACACTGTTATATCACTTTTCTGTACAAGTATATTGTTTGGTTGGAAAATATTAAATTTGATATATAAAATTTTTTAATTAAATTATTCATGGATTTTCAGTGCCACTATGCAGATAGTGAGTGGCAGTGAATGCCATTGCAATTTCAACAATGGTGATATTCAAACTTCTATCCAAATATCTACCCAGATAAAGTTATGACTGCAGTTTTCTGTTCTAACTTTATCTAAATATTATCTGGGTAATAGTCTAAATATTGCTCCTAATCAGCATCTAATGTTTGGTACACTATAGAATTGGGGGGAGGGGGCTAATTTCACAATGAGGAGGGAGTGAGGAGTGGCATGAAATTGGTATTTCCAATGTCAAAAGTCTGAGTCTCTACCAGTCCTATGGAAACCTAAATCTACTCTACAACGATAGAGTAGCCAAAAAGAATCTCCAGGGCCGGATAAAAGTGTTTATTAAATTACCTGCTAATTGAGTTTCAAGTTCAGCACACGCAGATTTTATTTTTCTTTTAAATACATCTCTTTGGCAGACCCTCAAGCTGCTTAAGGAACCCCAGCCCAGACAGCTATGGTCAGTCACATTCATGCCAATTTTTACTAAGAGAATGGGTTTTAATTAAAACAGAGAAGTTACAAACGGTTTCTTAGGGAGCAAAGAGAAGACTATCTCATGGATTAGCAGCCTACAGACGGTCACAGGTTGCTGGGCTACTGTCTCTGCTCTGAGAGTGCACACACTCATTAATGAGGATGACCAGATGTCCGCTGAATTTTAACTGCCTACCACAATAACCTCTAATCGACCAGTGGGTTGGCCTCTCTCACTTAAGCTGTCCAACAGATATCAGTGATCTTCTGCCCCTTGCCCAAGATTGGAAGCAATATGTTACTAGTAATTATGTTATAACCAAGACCATACTATATACCAACAGTCGAAAAGCCAGAGACTGGCTAGAGACTCCAGTATGCAAAAGTAGAATGTTCTGCACATGGGCACAAATAAAGTCTATCATTTATTTATTTATTTGGATTTTGCTCATGCCTTTGCCAGTAGTAACTCAAGGTGAGTTACATTCAGGTACGCTTGTGGAACTGGACAACACAACACAACACAGAGGACACACACAGGGAGGAGTAGCCTAATGGTTAGTGCAATGGGCTTTGAGCCTGGCGACCAGGGTTCAGTTCCCACACAGCTCCTTGTGGCCTTGGGTAAGTCACCTAACCCTCCATTGCCACAGGTACAAAAACATAGATTGTGAGCCCTCTAGGGACAGAGAAAGTACCTGCATATAAAGTGTACAGCAATGTGTACATCTAGTAGCACTGTAGAAATGATTAGTAGTAGTAGGATACATGGCCTTGCACCTCTAGGAGTGGAGGGCTCGTAGGATGGGGAGGGGGATACAGGGTATGTTACCTTAGGACTTGGAGGGGTTTGTGCAGGACTGCAGACTCAGATCTAGCACCAGAAGACTACTACTACTACTACTATTTAGCATTTCTATAGCGCTCAAGGCGTACGCAGCGCTGCACAAACATAGAAGAAAGACAGTCCCTGCTTAAAGAGCTTACAATCTAATAGACAAAAATAAATAAAGTAAGCAAATCAAATCAATTAATGTGAATGGGAAGGAAGAGAGGAGGGTAGGTGGAGGCGAGTGGTTACAAGTGGTTACGAGTCAAAAGCAATGTTAAAGAGGTGGGCTTTCAGTCTAGATTTAAAGGTGGCCAAGGATGGGGCAAGATGTAGGGGCTCAGGAAGTTTATTCCAGGCATAGGGTGCAGCGAGACAGAAGGCGTGAAGTCTGGAGTTGGCAGTAGTGGAGAAGGGAACAGATAAGAAGGATTTATCCATGGAGCGGAGTGCACGGGAAGGGGTGTAGGGAAGGACGAGTGTGGAGAGATACTGGGGAGCAGCAGAGTGAGTACATTTATAGGTTAGTAGAAGAAGTTTGAACAGGATGCGAAAACGGATAGGGAGCCAGTGAAGGGTCATGAGGAGAGGGGTGGTATGAGTATAGCGACCCTGGCGGAAGATGAGACGGGCAGCAGAGTTTTGAACCGACTGGAGAGGGGAGAGGTGACTAAGTGGGAGGCCAGCAAGAAGCAGATTGCAGTAGTCTAAACGAGAGGTGACAAGGGTGTGGATGAGGGTTTTGGTAGAGTGCTCAGAAAGAAAGGGGCGGATTTTACGGATGTTGTAAAGAAAGAAACGACAGGTCTTGGCAATCTGCTGGATATGAGCAGAGAAGGAGAGAGAAGAGTCAAAGATGACCCCAAGGTTTCAAGCTGAGGAGACAGGGAGAATGAGAGAGCCATCAACAGAAATAGAAAACGGGGGGAGCAGGGAGGTGGGTTTGGGGGGGAAATGAGAAGACTAAAAGGGGAAGTTATCAATATAGGCTACAGCTAAAAGGGATCATTTTACTGTTAACTCCAGTTAATAGTAACCAGGGGCCCTGTTTACTAAGCCATGCTAGAGGTGCATTAGCGTTTTAGAGCAGGCAAAGCAGTAGCATGCAATAATTGTGTAGACACCCATAATATTCTTATGGGCATCTACATAGTTAGCACACGCTAAAAACGCCAGCGCACCTTAGTAAACAGGGCCCTAGGTTTCACAGCATAAAATGGGATCTGTGCTAAAATAGCATGAGTTAGTGGTAAAATAACATATTTTAATGGTAGCCCATGCTGATAACTACAACCCTAAGTGGTTTGGTCCCAAGATACAGATTCCTATGTTAATGTATTTTTGTCATACTTAAAATCCACTTTTCCAAATAGCAACTTGCCCAAAGCAAAGTACAGCAAATAACAGAAAAAACAAGATATGATGGTAAAAGCGAGTGCAATTGAAAAATGACAAAAGATGCTAATTACTACCGATTAGCGTGCGCTGAATGCAAAGAAGCCCATGGGAATTGAATGGGCTTCTTTGATTTCAGCGCACTGCTAATCCATAGCGCTGCTTTGTAAAAGGAGCCCTAAATATGCAAAATGATACATACTACTAATTATCAAAAGAGACAATTTAAATTCTGCAAATTAAAACAATCACCAGAACGTAAGGTACAAAGCTAAACACATCCTAAAAGGATATGCTATACGCAGCGTTTAAAAATGATATCACAAGAACGGCAAATCTGTCAGGCACCTTCAGATGGGCACCCCAATTGCCCCAGTCATGTGTACACCACTTGCAAATATGCGCTATGCATGACAGTCATGTATTTACAGAATAGCATTGGCAACATCCTGGAGTGTGCACAACTATGAGTGCACATACGTGCATCTATGCTAGTATTGTAATGGCTCAAAATTCAAAGTAATTTAGGAGCCTTTTTACTAAGACGCATATAGGCACCTATGCATGTACAACGTGAATCAAATTAGAACCACCGGCCAGCTACCATGTGCCTCTGGTGGTAATTCTAATTCAGCTGCTTGTGCTGTACCTGTTTGGTTTACACTGCAGATACACAAACCCTCATCTCTGTCCATGGTGCTGACTGCTACTGAAGTCAGTCGCTGGAGTCTCTCTCTCAGTGTAACAGAAAGGCAGGCTGAATACTGCAGTGCTGTCCTGGCAGCTTTGATGAATGATGTGCTAATTCTGCATTACATGGTGCAGTGCCTTCTCTCCAGCCAGGATCCCTCACATCTAGCTCAGCCCTTCTCCTCTTCTCCCACTCACCTGTCCAAGCCAGACTCGGCAGACTAGAACTAATCCTCCTGTTGTGCTCCATTCTGCATGAGCAAACCAACTAAGGATTTCAGTTTGTATGTGAGATTCTGGTCTGGATGCTTCAAAAGTGGGCTATCTAACTGGTTTTGTAATTTTTAATACATGAAAAGCATTAAGGTGGTGGTCAGAGCTGAGTAGGGTTGCAATCGAGCTCTAGATTCGCCCGACAGGTTGGATCCAGTCCTGGTCTTACCCCATGCATGTAGGGATTTGTAGCCTGGCCTTTCTTAGGGAATCCAATGGGGAAATCAGAACCACAAGTCCATGCATGCAATAGGATAAGGCCAGGACTGGATTAGGCAAATCTGGATCTAGTTGGCAAACCTAGAGTTGGGGACTCTCAATCCAGCTAGGCGTAGTTGCAAGACCTTGGCAAATCACGTTCCTTCTCTGTGCTTCTGTTCTAATCACAGCTCTTGCCACTGACTATTTATAGACTTAGGGGTTCTTTTACTAAGGTGCGCTGAAAAAGGGCCTCCGATAGTGTAGATGTGTGTTCTGGGCATGCGCAGAATTATTTTTTAGCGCACCTACAAAAATGTGGGGTTTTTTTGCTGAAAATGGACATGTGGCAAAATGAAAATTGCCGTGCATCCATTTTGGGTCTGAGACCTTACCGCAAGCCATTGACCTAGCAGTAAGGTCTCACGCGGTAACCGGGTGGTAATGGTCTGTACGCATCAAAAGCCACTCGGAGTGCGTATCTGCCGCTCACCAGAAAATAAAAAATATTTTTCAGACACGTGTCAAAATTGAAATTACCGCAAGGGCCACACGGTAACTGGGTGGTAACTTCAATTTGGGGCGTGTTGGGTACGCGTAGGTACCTACACGGCTTAGTAAAAGGGCTCCTCTGCATCTCTGTGTGCTTCAGTATACTCCATTATATTTTTGACCACTGTAAACAATAACAGCAGCTCGGAGCACACATTAGGGTGTTTGAAGAGAGGATTTCTCATGATTCTTTCTTTAAAATCTACCAGTTTTGATAGGTTTTGGAAGCAGAAGGAAATCCATGCAAATTAAGTGCCGGTTGGGAAAAACGAATGTGTGCAAGTTAGAACAGACCCCAAAGGGAAAGCACATATTGGCGCCTGTTTCCTGCATTTAAATATAAGCATTCCAAGTTTACTCTCCATTTTCTGCATACAACTCTTTCCAGTCAAAACAATGTGCTTTGAAGATGCAAAAATCATGCACTGTTGCTTCATTCTGTGCCCTAACCCTGCCCCCAGGAACAACTCCAATAAATGCAGGTAGACGTCTACACATTAACAAAACAATGCACATAATTTTACTTGCACACAGGGGGTAAAACAGATGACTTAACAACAGAAAAACCAAAATATTTCACCTGTGGTAATAACTTTTAAAATTGCTCTCAACGGTGCTACTTAGAATCAAATACTGTGGAAGGCATTTTTACCAATGGGGCTATTTTCATACCCTTAGTAGTGGGGAAAGAATTATTTGTTTCAATTAGGGTGAAAACAATTAACCAAGCCTTACTGAAGTTTAGGCCATATTCACATGGCAACCTAATTCTCTTGTATCTGAGGGATCCTTTTACAAAGGCACACGTCTGCTACGTGCACCAGAAAATAACAAATATTTTTCAGACGCGCGCCAAAAATGAAATTACCACAAGAGCCAAGCGGTAGTCAGGCAGTAAGTCCATTATTGCACGCATTGGGCATGCGTAGGCACCAACGCGGCTTAGTAAAAGTGGCCCTGAATGTACTCTTGTGCATTGGTGAGATTTAGGGCAACCCTACACCATTTCATCAATCTATTCCTCTGTCTGATAAGGTCTTGTGGTGTTCAATGACTTTGGACACATCCCCTGAGTTCGCTTTCTCTCCAGTGACTAGTTGAAAAGATGCTTCTTTTAGGTGGTCCTTTATTAGCATTTTTAGTGTGTACTAAACACTACAGACACCCATATATTCCTATGGATGTCTCTAACATTCACTGTGTGCTCATTTTTAGTGCGTGCTAAAAACGTTTGCACGCCTTAGTAAAAGGACCAATTAATCTGCTATAAAAAGAGGTTATAAGGCTCATTTTATGTTCATTTCACCCAAATGATAGTGGCTATCGGGGAGAGCACATCTGTTTGCCAGCAGACTGCCCCCATACCTTTTAAGAAGTGCAAAAAAGTAATTTCTGTTTTGCTTTGATTCAATCCTTTTCCCTTTAGGGATCCTCCACCTTTACTTTATGCATTTTTGAATTCCATCACTGTTTTGTCTCTATCACCTCTAATAGGAGGGGTGGGGTAGATCAGAGAGCAATCCGACAAAACTGAATATTTAGCACTGTGATCGATCGATTTAGGCTCAAAATGAACCTAAAGAAATCAGAATTTGTATGAGTGGATAGGCTACAGAGGTAATTGGAGTTTGCATCTGCACTGGTTGGGACATTATTACATAGTAACATAGTAAATTATGGCAGATAAAGACCTGAATGGTCCATCCAGTCTGCCCAACAAAATAAACTCATTTTACATGGTATGCGATACTTTATATGTATACCCGAGTTTGATTTGTCCTTGCCTTTCTCAGGGCACAGACCGTAGAACTCTGCCCAGTACTGTTCTTCTACTAAAAGTTCTGAACGTAATGTCGAAGCCCCTTAAAATTTACACTCAAGTCCATCCATATCTATTCAGTCATGATCAGGGCATAGACCGTAGAAGTCTGCCCAGCACCAGTTTTGCTTCCCAATTATCAGTGTCGCCACCCAATCTCCACTAAGATTCCACAGATCCATTCCTTCTAAACAGGATTCCTTTGTGTCTATCAAATGCATGTTTGAATTCCATTACCGTTTTCATCTCCACCACCTCCAGCGGGAGGGCATTCCATGTATCCACCACCCTCTCTGTGAAAAAATACTTCCTGACATTACTCCTGAGTCTGCCCCCCTCAACTTCAATTCATGTTCTCTAGTTCTACCGCCTTCCCGTCTCCGGAAAAGGTTTGTTTGCAGATTAATACCTTTCAAATATTTGAACGTCTGCATCATGTCACCCCTGTTTCTCCTTTCCTCCAAGGTATACATGTTCAGGTCAGCAAGTCTCTCCTCATATGATTTGCAACGCAAATCCCATACCATTTTTGTAGCTTTTCTTTACACCACTTCAAGTCTTTTTACATCTTTAGCAAGATACGGCCTCCAAAACTGAACACTAGTTTGGAAGGAAAAACTCTAATGGATGAGAGACTGACATTGGAACCATGGACTGCAGCAGTGAGTCCTGAGGTAACTTTAAGTTCTTTTGTGTTGTTTCTAATTGAAAATGACGGGAAAAAACCTCACATTTTTATTTTATTTCTGTGATTTAGTGCATGTTAAACCACAGATTTTTTTTTTTTAAAAGAAGAATGAAATATTTTTTTTCTCTCAAGTGCATCCCTACCTTGCAAGGAGGTGGTGAAAACCAAAACAGTAACAGGCAGGTTAAGTCAGAGGTTTGTGCAACAGGAAGGGAAACTGGACCTCCTGGTTTATCACCATCATGTTTTATGTTCCTATGTTTCAGAAAAAGCCATATATTTATTTACATTAATGTCTGGCCTGTTACATGCTTGGGACAGTTACAGCATAAACCGAGACTTAGAGATTTTAATCAAGACATGCACAGCATAGGGAATGAAAGCTTAAGACACAAGCCCGAAAGCCCGTATTGAAGGGCCCAATTAACCATGGGCTGGGCAACTTACTGAGACAGTGGTCTCGGGTCGCCTGGAGAAGGTTCTGGAGTTGGTTTTCCTATAGGAGATGGGTCTATGGCTAGGAGGATTATGAGATTGGCTTCTTTAAATCAAAATGTTTTTCGCCCACTGGACTCTTATGTCCCTATTGGACAGGTACCCTTGAGGGGTGGGCTGCTGGCAAGAGTATTTAAGTAGCCCTTCTGAGAATCAGGGCTTTCCTGCTTCCTAGAGGTGGCTTACCCACTCACATGCCCTATGTGTGGTTTGCGCTGGGCTTGGTTTCTGTGGGATCTGAGGTGTTGCAATGGAAAGTGGTTAGGGTTGTCGCAGCGGCAGACACCTGAGCTACAGGGGTTGTGGCTCATGGGGAATGAATTGTAACAATAAGCAAAGGACAAGGTTTGATTATCATGATGGGTCACCAGACCTGGTTAATGGGCATGGAGGCCCATGCCTGCACCAGGGCTCTTGCTGTCAAGGCGGAGTTGTGAGAACTGAGATCGGCAGAGACAGAACAGTAATGAACTTGCTACTTAGTTGACAAGTCGAGTAGCCAGGGGGGGGGGGAGGGGGTATTTTCCATAACATTTTATGTGTAGCTCGGGATGTTATTGTTCAGGTTTCCTGATAACCCATTTAAAGAGTTGTGAATAAACAAAGATGAGGCCTACAGTTTACTTTCACTTTGTGTATTGTTGAATTATTGTAAGCAGTGTTGGGGTTTAAAGCATGAATGCGAGGGGGTGTGCCATGTTAAATAAGGAAGGTAAAAGAGTAAAGATTGGTGGGTTGGATAAATCATTCTGGTCTTCTATTAATACCATCTTATAATGTTGACTCCAAGATGTATGTTTTAATACTGCCAAATTAACATTGTTCTGATTTGGGGATGATTCATTACTATGTTTTTCTGTTTCTATGGGGGAGGGGGGGATTGGAGAAGATGCTAAACATTAACAGGATCCCAGATGCTCCTGTTGAGATATCACTGGAGCAGTGGTAGCAGGTGAACAAAGAAAATTCAGACATTTGATATGAAAACTGTTCTTCCCAGAAGCTTTCCACTAGGGTGCGATGGATGCAGACAGTGGGGGCACTGCACTGACAAGGGGATCCCAGGATTTGGACCTTGGCTTCTGCAGGCTGAACTACTTCACTGATTGTTTCAACCCCTCCCCCGGCCTCCTTTCAGGAGAAGGCTGCGGATGAGGAAGTCACAAACCACAAACCGCACTGCAGAGCAGCAGGAGGAGGAAGGGAGGGAGGAGAGAAAGAAAAGAAATTCCAGTCTAGACGGGAGAAAATGGGAACAGGAGGAGCTGCAGGACTGAAGTGTCTGCTTGGGACACAAGGAAAGTTGTGTACAAACAAGGTCCACTGAGCAACAGAAAGATAGAATATTTTATTATTTTATTTATTTGTAGCATTTGTATCCCACCTTTCCCACCTATTTTTTTTTTATTTTTGTTACATTTGTACCCCGTGCTTTCCCACTCATGGCAGGCTCAGGCTTACATGGGGCAATGGAGGGTTAAGTAACTTGCCCAGAGTCACAAGGAGCTGCCTGTGCCTGAAGTGGGAATCAAACTCAGTTCCCCAGGACCAAAGTCCACCACCCTAACCACTAGGCCACTCCTCCACTGTTGCTACTATTTGAGATTCTACATGGAATGTTGCTATTCCACTAGCAACATTCCATGTAGAAGTCGGCCCTTGCAGATCACCAATGTGGTCGCGCAGGCTTCTGCTTCTGTGAGTCTGACGTCCTGCACATACGTGCAGGACGTCAGACTCACATGCCTGCACAGGAATGTTGCTATGCTAGTGGAATAGCAACATTCCATGTAGAATCTCCAATAGTATCTATTTTATTTTTGTTACATTTGTACCCTGCGCTTTCCCACTCATGGCAGGCTCAATGCGGCAAGCAATGGAGGGTTAAGTGACTTGCCCAGAGTCACAAGGAGCTGCCTGTGCCTGAAGTGGGAATCAAACTCAGTTCCTCAGTTCCCCAGGACCAAAGTCCACCACCCTAACCACTAGGCCACTCCTCGCTCAATGTGGCTTACGATTGTTCCGTAATGGTGATCACCAATTCTGGAAAAAGGGAAATACTTAGTTAAAATATGGAGGTGACATGCCCATGTGGAATTAGTTAGTCAAATAAATAAAGTTCATTTTCGTAATAAGAAATAAAAGATAATTGGATAAAACTTCAATTGTAGTAGATTAGACTTGAACAATCAGGAATAAAGAGTTACTTTTTGTGTAGTTCTGGTATAAATTTTGTTATTGGTCATTTAGGATGGATCTTTGTGGTATGCCTTACTGAATAAGTTAATTTTCAGTATTTTTCAGAAATTATTTATGTTGTGTGTTGTTTTTATTGATTTTGGTAATTCATTCCATATTCATTCCATATCCAGGTTATAAGAACGTTAGAATAGCCATATTAGATCAGACCAGTGATCCATCTAGCCCAGTATACTGCTTCCAGCAGTGGCCAATCCCTTATGGTGTCCGGGAAGAGACACACAAATGCTTTCTTGCTATGGAATCTTAGCGGAGATTGGGTGGCAACGCTGGTAATTGGAGAGTAAAACCAATGCTGGGCGGACTTCTACGGTCTGCGCCCTGATCGTGGCTGAATAGATATGGAGGGGCTGGTGTAAATTTTATGGGGCTTCGATGTTAGCTTCAGAACTTTTAGTACAGGAACAGTGCTGGGCAGACTTTTACGGTCTGTGCCCTGAGAAAGGTAGGGATAAATCAAACTCAGGTATACATATACAGTATCACATACCATGTAAAATGAGTTTATCTTGTTGGGCAGACTGGATGGACCGTTCAGGTCTTTATCTGCCGTCATTTACTATGTTACTACGTTTGCTCAAACAAGCACCATTAAACTGAATGCATTACCTTGACTCTGGCTGAGTTTCACTTCTAGCTTTATCAAAAGGAACACTGTAAAAATGTTTGTGAAATATCAGATTGTCCCCATTACAATCCCCAACCCCTGAAATATTTAATCCAAACCTGCTCAAAACCATTTATTGTACCTGCATTCCATATACTCATCTCAAATCTTTACAGTTGTGAAGCAATTCAGACGACTGCAAATTCCGCATGGGAAACTAGTCCAGAATGCATTGCACCTCGAGGCTGCATGTCTAAGCTACGCAGCCCTTGGGAAATATATTGCCTAAATTCAAAGCATCTATTATCTATCATTCATTCCCATTCAATTTCCTTGTTCAATCCCCCTGGTTGCGTAGTGTTTCATAGATAAATAAAATGCTGTTCCTTGTGAACCAATTTATCCGGGCTCACCTTTCCCTGATTAGAATCTTGTAAGAGTACCAAAAATTTCAACTCACCAATTGAATGACTATATTCCTTCCAATGGGCAGCTAACGGGGCATCCTTTTTATTAGTTTTAATACTACTAATGTGTTCCCCTATACATATTTTCACTGTTCTCATAGTTTGGCCAATGTAATGTAGTCCACAGGGGAAAATAATACAGTAAACGACCCTGGCAGATTTACAATCTGTTCTCGAATACAAATGAAATAGTTTACTTGAATGGGGAACCTGTACTACATCTGTTTCAAAAGCATACTGGCAATAGATGCGGGCTCCGCATTTAAAATGACACCTGCCTGCAAACTGATGGGGCTTAGGATTAGTCAAAAGTTCACCCCATGGGTTAAATACGGGAGGGTCACGTGACAAGATGGCAGCACGCAAGTTTGTGGGTTGAGAACTCCAGAGTTTAGTTTGCCAAATTTTTTCTTCTTTTAAGCGATGCCGCATACAAAGCGTAAAGGATCGGTCAGGGGCGAGTCCTCGCTGCCCAGACCGCCCGTTAGGCAACAAACAATGCAGCGATATACCACGACTACATCTACCCCGATATCCGGAGGCAGTCCAGCAGCCCCATTGGGAGGAGACCAACGGAGCCTTGGACTTGATGTTACCTTATCTTCTCCGGAACTCGAACCACCGCCCCAGCCCGAAGGACGCTACCCTCAGAGAGGGTTCCCGGGACCGGAAGTGGTTTTGCAGGGGCCCTCGGAGCGAGGAGTGGAGGTGGCAAAGGCCGACGGAGGGAAGGGAGAGAATGTTCCCCTTCCTCAGCCAAGTGCTTCAATCACTAGATCTGGGACGGTGACGCTGGAGAGAATCTGGGAAACTCTCCAGCGTTTGGACATGTCAGTGGTCAATTCAACAAAAGAAGTTTCATCTCTTGTAAGTAAAGTGGATTCACTTTCTATAAATATGGAAAATATAAAACAAGAATTTGGTTCGCAGGTTAAAGATTTAAAATCAGAATTGAAAACTCTCCAAGACTTTAACATAACCACAGTCAAAGATAGAACCTTTATTCACCGGAAAATAGAACAAATTGAACATTTTCAGCGTAGATTAACTCTACGTTTTTTTAACTTTCCAAAATCTATGGGAGTCAGTCCTCTGGACGCATTTAAGAAATATTTAATGGAGATCTTACATTATTCCCCAGAAACGTTTCCGCCGATAAGTAAAATTTACTATATTCTACCAAAGAAAGATTTACAACAACTTCCAGAGGTTCCTGACTTACCAAGAGTAAATAAAGATACTCTGAATTTGACTGATTTCTTAGAGGCCTCTATATCCGAAGAATCTGAAAGGCTGACTTTGATGGTGACGTTTGTATTTGAGCAAGACCTGGAGGCAATTAAACGCCTATACTTTAGAAACTCAAAGATACTCTTCCTGGGTAAAAAGATTTGGATGTTCCCAGATGTAACTAGATCAACCCAGGAAAGAAGGAGAGCTTTTCTAACTCTTAGGGCTGAAACTTTGGCTCTGGGAGCATCATTTTATCTCAACTATCCTTGTAAATGTGTGATTAAATTTTTGGGGATAAAATATATTTTTTTTCAGCCTGAACATCTTAGTGAATTTATAAAAATGAAGAAATTGGTTGCTGGCTAGAACCAATTAATCGGGTATATTTAGTTTGGATAGATGAGTGCTAAGCTATATTGTTCTTAAAGTTTTCCTTAGCATTTCTCCATGTATTTTCTTTCATGTGGCCTTCCTTATAGTGGTCTAAAGAGGGGGGAAAAATGTTTTTCTTATAAAAATATAATTGTGTTTACAATTTTAAGTTCCGTATTGCTGGTTCAAGTTTGTATATGACTTGTAAAAATTTAAATGCATTAAAAATAAAAATTAAAAAAAAAAAAAAAAAAAAAGTTCACCCCATGACAGGCGAATTTGGCCAATCTTAAGCGCTGTTGGGGAATCGGGTAACATACACACTACTGCATCAGAATGTACAGATGAACCAGGATGTAACACTCATTGTCTATCAGCATATAAAGCACTTTTATATGCTTTTTTTAACAACAGATTTCGGATACCCTCACTGACAGAATCTATAAAGCATAGCTGTAGCCTGTAACTTAAACTGAAATGGTGGAGCTCAAATGTTTCAGCCGGAGAAATTAACCAATAGGAACACTGTTCCGCAATGCCTAGGGTGATAACTACATAGTAAATGATGGCAGATAAAGACCTGAACGGTCCATCCAGTCTGCCCAACAAGATAAACTCATTTTACATGGTATGTGATACTTTATACCAGAGTTTGATATGTCCTTGCCTTTCCCAGGGCACAGACCATAGAAGTCTGCCCAGCACTCTTCTTGTACTAAAAGTTCTGAAGATTCTGGAATCCTAAAGAGTTACAAGATTCTGGAATCCCAGTTAGTAGCAACATTCCATGTAGAACCCCAAAGAGTAACATAGTAACATAGTAAATGAGAGCAGATAAAGACCTGAACGGTCCATCCAGTCTGCCCAACAAGATAAACTCATTTTACATGGTATGTGATACTGTATACCCGAGTTTGATTTGTCCTTTCCTTTCTCAGGACACAGACCATCGAAGTCTCTTGTACTAAAAGTTCTGAAGATTCTGGAATCCCAATTAGTAGCAACATTCCATGTAGAACCCCAAAGAGTAACATAGTAAATGACGGCAGATAAAGACCTGTACGGTCCATCCATTCTGCCCAACAAGATAAACTCTAGAGTTATGTAACTCTAGAGTAATGTAACACCATATTTTTGTCTGTAGTTTTGCGAAATACAGAGGTATTGAACCCACCCAGATCATTCAGAGAAATATTAATATCCAAAAAATATCTTCTCCCGTGTTCCATTGAGTAGTAAATTTAACATTCTGGTCCACATTATTAATGTAAGTAACAAATTCTACTACTACTACTACTACTACTATTTAGCATTTCTATAGCGCTACAAGGCATACGCAGCGCTGCACAAACATAGAAATTCCCTGAGTTGTTCCTCTGACCCTCTCCAAATCATTATGACATCATCGATAAATCTCTTCCATGAAGCCTTATGCCTATCATACATACAGCATTCCTTTTGATAAGGCTAGAAGCGAAACTCAGCCAGAGCCAAGGCAACTGCCTGGAGGAGGGGTGCACTCCACTCTGGGTGGCAACCAAGCTAAGTACACCACTGCTCACAAGACAGAAAGATCTCCATGCAGTTCAGACATACTGCAAGCTATGCGGTGCTGGAAGATAGCAGAATAGGTGTGCAAAAACTGGCACCAGAAAGAAGCCTCCAGAGAAAGTATAGGGGGAGATTAAAAACTAGAGAGGTGGGGAGAGCCAGCTTGAAGGGGATAGAGGTGGAGACAGGAAGGTGGGAATTCATAGTGTCTGCCACTTTGTCCCACATTGAAGTTTTTGTCAAACTGGCTCCGGCTTGAAAAATAGTGAATATCTCTGTAGAAGAGGATTGCATTGTTCCGATCATTTTCCCCCAGTAGCATACAAAGTACAAGAGATCCCTCAGCTCTGTTCTCCAGAAGATTTGAACCTTGCAGGCATGAAGTCGATTGAGTTTATTCTTGCTGCCTCTTGATTGTGATGCATGCTCCTCTGTGTTGACTGACTTTGTGCAGCTTCATTGCTTGCTTTCATAGCAGGGCTAGTGTTGAGGGATGCGGCCGGGGCAAATGCTTGGGTGCTGAAGCTTGCCTATTGCCTACTGGTAGGGGGACCCTTCCTGAATTTCTGCCCTGTGCCCAGCATGTGTAACCCCCAACCCTGTTTCATAGCCAATGCCCTGATAACTGTGTGGCTATTTTTTTCTGCTCTTAGGCAAGTATGATTTTATACTACTAATCATATAATAACCAATTCGTCATTATGTAGCTAGGTTTATTATGTAGCTAGGTTCAAAATTTGACTATCACATCACAATAATTTGTATACATAGCAAATGCACTAACAGATCAAAGATATCTGTTGAGTAATTTTATCAGGGATATCAAGAATCGTGGTCTGTTCCATGAACTGAATCAATCCTTCCTCTTCTTCTAGAAAGAGGCCAACTGTCTTTTGACTGTATACAGGTCAACACCGCATTTCAAGATGTTCACTTCTGTCTGCCCGTTTTACTTTCTTACATCTTTTGTTAACCTTATTATTCCCTTGAAGTTATGTGCACGTATTTGAAATAGAAACCTGATCTTTATTCCCCATTATATAGTGAGATAGGGGGCAGGAGTCTGATAAGCACAGTTCAGGAGAGAGACCTTGGGGTGATAGTGTCTGAGAATCTCAAGACAGGGAAACAATGTGACAAGGCAGCTGCAGTTGAGAAAGATGTATTATGTTCAGATTTGGAGGCTGTATCTAGCCAAGGACATAAAAAGAATAGAAGTGGTCCAGAGAAAAGTGACAAAAATTGTATGGGGCATAGCCACCGCATGTGGTCAAAGTCTCCCTTATCATCCCATCTTTTTCATCATGTATCTAGAATGTTCCTTTGTATTTTATGCATCTCTTACAGCGTGTAACTTAGCTAAATTTGAAATAAAAATAAAGATGAAAAAATGGTTTGGGGTTTATGAAAGACATGTGAGAAGAAACTTGATGAACTAAAATATATACCCTAGCCTAGAAGAAAGGAGGGATAGGGGTGATATGCTACAGATGTTTAAATACTTGAAAGGCAGTAATATAAACACAAATCTTTTCCAGAGACAATGAAGTTGATGAACTAGAGGACATGAATTGAGGTTATAGGGTGGTCGACTTAGGAAGTACTTTTTAATGGAGAGGGTGCTGGATACCTGAATGCCCTCCCGTGGGTGGTGGTGGAGACATAAATGGTGACAGAATTTTAAAATACATTGGATAAACACAAAGGATTCCTATAAGGAAAGAGGATGACATGAAAACAAAATAATTGCAGCAAGTCTGAGGAAAAGCTGGAGGGACATTGTGTACTGAGGAAAAAGTCTGGAGGCCACACTTAGAAACCCTTGTAAAACTGCAGGACTTTTGGTGTAAATCTTATCTACTTAATTAATAGTCTCTTCATAAATCCTAGGGTATTTACCTATTTACAGCACCAGCAGTCCTCCAATATCTAACCCTTTGGGCAGAACAATTCAAGGCTGTGCTTGCAATGTTTTTTGCAGCAAACTGTCTCGCTGGGCTTTATCCAGCTGCTGGACCCCCTCGGGATCAGACCTCCCTGTCTATCCTTCTCCAGAGGTGCACTTCTTCAAGCTGCTGCCTCTGGTACCGAACAGGCTCTTGCTTGTTTTGGGCTGGGTTAACCCTTCTACCCACCTGGAGCCCTCCTCATCAACCACTTAATGCTTTTGTTGGCAAAAACCTCCTCTTTACTCAGCCTTAGGTTATTGGGCCTGTCCAGGACCCCCCCCCCCCCCCTCCTCACAGGTCCTGACGGGAGTGAAGGCAACCGAAGACTAGCGTTCACTAATCCTATCATTTTTGTAACTTTCAACTCCACCCCAATTATGACACCTACTGTTGGTTACTCTTTGCTAATCCTCCTCCTGGACTGGGCTCTCTTCCTCCCCCCAGTGACTCTGGACAGTTCTACAGCAGTCTAGTAATCCCCTGAGGAAATTCCCAATTCAATTTACCAGTGGATTGCAATTATATGCAACCAAAATAATTAAAGAGATGGAATGACTCATATGACGAAAGGCTAAAGAGGTTAGGACCTTTCAGCTAGGAAAAGAGATGGCTAAGGGAGACAGGGCTCCATAAAATCCTGAATGGAGTGGAATGGGTAAACAATTCCATTGTTTACTCTTTCAAAAAGGACAGAAACCAGGGGACACGTTGTGATATTACATAATGGCACATTTAAAACAAACAGGACAAAATATTTTTTTTCAGTCAATGGTTAGTTAAACCTGGAACTCATTGTGGAGCAAGTGGTAAAAGCAGTTCATGCAGCTGGGTTTAAAAATGTTTGGACAAATTCCTAGAGAAAAAGTCCATAAACCATTATAAAGGTGGATCTGGAGAAAGCCAATGCTTATCCTTGCAATTAAGTAGCATGGAATCCTGATATTATGGGTCTCTACCAGATATTTGTAACAGGATACAGGGCTAGATGGACCCTTGGCCTGACCCAGTGAGAAACCTGCCCAAAAAGTAGCAACCCGTGGCCAAGGAAAAGCACCAGCAGCCAGCCTAGAAAAGCCACCCAATTCCACAGGAAAATCAGAGTTAGCAACTCTGTTCTCAACCTAGTCCAACACAATAGCTGGCCAGTTTTTCAGGATACCCACAATGAATATGCATGAGAGAGATTTGCATGCACTGCCTCCATTGTATACAGATCTCTTCCATGCCTATTCATAGTGGGTGACCTGAAAACCTGACTGGCTGGGTGTGTCCCGAGGACTGAGTGGGAAACCCCTGCTTTAAAATAACTACCTTACGCACTGAACTCCAGCCAAAGTGGCCACTTTAGGAATCTAAACTCTTTAAAAGTTGACCCTGTGCTGCTGTTTGATGACCAACAATAGAGATCACAGGTAAGGTATAGATACTGTAGGCAGAGCGTAGCTACAGGTGGGCCTGGGTGGGCCAGGGCCCACCCACTTAGGTCTCAGGCCCACCCACAGTAGCACACATTTAGCAGTAGCTGTTGGGGATCCCAAGCTTGGCCAGCTTAAGACTTCCCCCTAATGGTAATGAAAACGCTACTCTCCTTGATACCGGCACCTGCAAATGTTCAGTTTTCAGCAAACGCCTGCTGCAGATTGCCAAGGTGGAAAGAAGCGTTTTCCTGCCAGCTGAGATTTTTTTTTTGGTGGTGGTTGGAGGGAGGGGGGGGGGGGTACATGGTGCCCACCCACTTCTTGCCTAGGCCCACCCAAAATCTTTTGTCTGGCTACGCCCCTGACTGTAGGTAATAAATGATAGCACAGTATGGGGGAGGGAATGGAGAGAGTGGAAGGATACGGTACGGGGCTGTAACTGGAAAAAGAACAGTGTGCATAAAGCAAGGGATTGAAAGAGAATGGCCAGCACAATAAGGAGATCAGACAGAGAGGGGTTGGAGCCATTGCCCCATACATACGTGTGAAGAGGTTACAGAAAGTGAGAGCACAGGAAGCCAAACCACATCCATTAAGCCATCTGATTTATCATATCACTATACACTCTAGTTGTTCTTGACTGGCTCTGCACGATTCTTTCAGACATCAATTGACTTTCCAGCTCCCCTCGTGACTCGGCACAAAAAGTGAAGCAGCCTGAGCAAGAGAAGCTTAACCTCTACAAAGCCAAGCCTCTGAAATACAATACTCTCACAGGGCAGGGCCAACCACTGGGCAAGAATAGGCAGGGCAGCGGTTTCTCTGGGGGCGGCAGCACAGAGCAGGCAGTCAATGCAAAGAATAGATTATGAAAGCAATATAAACTCAACAAATCATCAATGCCTACTTTTATTTGCAGTAAGGCTGGGTGATTTTTCAAATAGCCCATTTATCTAAGGAAATGACTTTTGGAAACTGTCCTCATTATGTGTGCGTGAGATACGCACACAAAACAAAGTATAATATTGAAAAGGATGATATCATGGGAGGGGGGGGGGGGGGGGGGGGGAGGTGGAAGAAGATTTACAGCACTGCACAGTAGTAGTTAATGACCTGAAACTAGGGGGGTGACAGAAACCAGGTTTTTCTGTTTTGGCCAAAACTGAATCTGCGGCCAAAAGTAACCACTCGATTTCAGCTGAACCTGAAGCCAAAACTGAAACTTGCCTCTCCACCCCTCCCCCATGACTAGACAGAGCTTCCCATCCTCACCACTGTGACCAGACAGAGCCCTCCTCCCCCTGGAGCAACCTCCCAGAGCCTACCAATGCTCTAGTTGCCTAATTAGGGCAGGAGTGAGCCCCAGACAGTCCTGCCCCCTGCCATCTCCACCATCAAAAAGGCTGCTGAGACCTTCAGAGGCAATTCCCAAAACTGTCCCTGAAGTTCTCGGTAGCCATTTTGACAGCAGAGACACCTGTTCTATGACTAGTGTAACTGCTGGCACGTAAATTTAAAGTACACCGATGGTGGCTTACATCAGCATTCTTTAACGGCATCTTAGCACACACTGCATGGCATTACAACTCCTAAAAGATGGCACCACTTGTAAAATTTCCACCTTAAGTACATAAGTATCAAGCCCAGCATCCTGTTTCCAACAGTGACCAATCCAGGTCACAATATACCTGGCAAGATCCCAAAAAATACATTTTATGTTGCTTAACCCAGAAATAAGCAGTGGATTTCCCCCCCGTCATTTTAATAATGGTCTATGGACTTTTCCTTTAGGAAACTGTCTAGATCCTTTTTAAACACCGCTAAGCTAACTGCCTTTATCACATTCTCTGGCAACGAATTCCAGAGTTTAATTACACGTTGAGTGCAGAAAACATTTCTCCATTTCGTATTACATTTACTACTTTGTAGCTTCATCGCATGCCCCCTAGTCCTAGTATTTTTGGAAATAGCAAACAAATGATTCATGTCTACACAAACGATTCACATCTAAGTAGATCTAATCTAAAAATATTTTACATCTGTGAACCAAAGAATACTCTTTTCTATAAACTATCCCATACATTTGAATCTTCTACAACTTGGGCCAGATTCAATAAATGGAGTCCAAAGTTGGGCAGCAGGATGATCCACGCTAAGCTAGTACTCTGTAAAAGGTACTCTGCTCAGACTGTCCTTTATAGAATATTAACTTAGGGGGTATTTCATACAGAATGGCCTAGTGGTTAGAGCAACAGTCTTGACATTCTGAGGTGCCCAGTTCAAATCCCACCACTGCTCCTTATCTTGGGCAAGTCACTTATATCCTCTATTACCTCAGGTTCAAACTTAGGTTGTGAATTCTCCAGGGACAGGGAAATACCCAGTGTACCTGAATGAAACTCACCTTAAGCTACTACTGAAAAAGGTGTGAGCAAAATCAAAATAAATAAATATATGGAATGTTGCTACTATTGAAGATTCTACATGGAATGTTGCCACTTTTTGAGATTCTGGAATGTTGCTACTATTTGAGATTCTAGATGGACTGTTGCTAGTGGAGGAGTGACCTAGTGGTTAGAGCACCAGTCTTGCAATCCAGAGGTGGCTGGTTCAAATCCCACTGATGCTCCTTGTGATCTTGGACAAATCACTTAACCCTCCATTGCCTCAGGTACAAACTTAGATTGTGAGCCCTCCTGGGACAGAGAAATACCCAGTGTACCTGAATGTAACTCACCTTGAGCTACTACTGAAAAAGGTGTGAGCAAAATCCAGATAAATAAGTAAATACCCAACTTTTGGCATGAGCTTGTATGCCTGCAAAAGGCTGGTGTAAATGCTGGCACCCAACTCATGGCAGTTAGGCAAACAAAAGCAGATATCCTCTGTTCTGCCTAGCCTCAAATTCTTAAGATTCAATAAGTCATTTTAGCATCTCAAGAAGAATTAGATAATCTCCAAAATAATTCCTGAACTATCTCAAATCTGGGTCTGAATGTTTCCAACAGAGTCAGTGTGTCAGCTGCTCAGTTTCAGCTTGACTTTGGCCTTTCCAAGCATTGGACAGCAAGAGGGAGCTGGGTTATAAATTGTAATTGGAACAGAGAGAATGCATCACTGAGTGACCTTGAACAGGTCACTGCATCCCTTGGCAGGTCCAGTGATAAATCCAACTCAAAAAGCACGGAATCAAGCAGGAAAGGAAATGCTGCAGCATTTTTGAGTCAACTGAACTAGAAAGGGAGATAGGGTCAGACTGCAACACTTTCTAAAGGAGTTTAAAAAGCCAAACCACGGGAGTCTGGGCACAGCAAAATCATGACTGTGGGATGATGCAGGGGAAGGAATGATAGGCTAAAAGGATGCCAGATTCAGATTTAGAAGCAGCTGTATATTGTTGTCTATTTTCCCACATGACTAATAATCTGATTTTCAGTCCATTATTGTCTATTTTCCCACTTGACTAATAATCTATATAATTTTCAAATTTAAAAATAGGAAGGCAGTTCTTAACAACAGCATTCACATTACGCCATGCTCCAAACAGCACTCACACAAATAAATTAACAAACACCTGCTTGGCATATAAATGGGCCGCAGCTTTATTAAAACCTTTCCATACGTAACAAACATATTAATTTAAACTTGATAACATAAGTTAACAGAAACAAAAATTCTAGAGAGACCTTTCTATTCTTTCCAAAATGAAGCCAGTCGTTGCCAACTGGCCTCAGCCTTGCTTCTGTCCAATCCCAAAAGTCCACGGTAACACAGGACTTGGCAAAATAATTGTGGCAGTGACGCACACAATGTAGCAAATCCATTATTGTCATTCATTTCCCCACTTTACAAAAGGCCTCCCCAAAAGTTTCATCAACTTCCAAATTTTGCCCTCACCAAGCTGTGACTGACTAAGCACCCAAAACACCCCTACCCTAGAACCAACCAAACCCGTGTGGCAGCCGACCTAGGATCGCCACTGCTCTCACCCTACCTTCTTCCGCCTTCCTTCTTTCCTACCTCAAGCCTCTCTCCTTCCCCCCCCCCCCCAAATAATTTCAGCATGGCTTAGGTTTAGCTGATGTTATCAGCTCACAACTTTAAGGTTGTGAGCCCTCATACAGTGACACCTAAATGTATGCATGACAAAGAAGCACAGTTGCTACCAATTCCATAATGGCATTAAGGCACACCTAACCCATTATAGATCAGTAGTGAAAAGTACTTTGGTGTGCTGAAACTTAGATGCGACACCAGGTCAATAGCGGCCATAAGCTGGTATGCCAAAGGGCGCCTTCCAAAGTGCACATTTAACACTATTCAGTAAGGTATGCACATCACCGGGAGGAACGCCCATGACGCTCTCATTTGCTGCTATGCACCATCCCCCTAATTCTGTAAAAGTCACTAAAAATTCCACATGCAAATTTTGGCATATGTCTAATTCACAAGCACAATTTAATTAAATAACAAGCTAATCAGCGTCAACAATTGGCTTTTTAACAAGTAATTATTGGCACTGTTTAAATTTAATTGAGCTTTATTTACATGTGTAAATTTAGGTTCAGGATCTGTGCCTAAAATTTACGCATGATTTGAAAAAGGGGGCATGAAAATGGGATGGTCATGGGCAGAAAGGGGGCATTCCTACAATTAATGTGCGCTGTTATAGAATAAATAGGGATATGCACCTAATGTATGCATGTACAATTCAGTGGTGTAGATATGTGGGGCCAGGGGGGGCCTGGGCTCCCGTAGATTTGGCCCTGGACCCCCCTGCTGACGACCCTCTCAACCCCCCTCCCGCCACCAACCCTCCCCCGCTGTCGCCGTGGGCTACCTTTGCTGGCGGGGGACCCCAATCCCCGCCAGCCGAGGAGGTCCTCTTTTTCCCGCAAAGGCTTCGTTCTGTTTCTGACGTCCTGCACGTTGTACGTGCAGGACGTCAGACTCACAGAAACAGAACGAAGCCTTGCAGATCAGCGCAAGGCTTCATTCTGTTTCTGTGAGTCTGACGTCCTGCACGTACAATGTGCAGGACGTCAGAAACAGAATGAAGCCTTTGCGGGAAGAAGAGGACCTCCTCGGGTTGGCGGCTGGTGGGGGGGTCAAGGGGGTCATCGTCAAAGTTGGCGGCAGGGGGGTCGGCAGCACCGGGAGGGGGGCCTAAAATGTGCCCCCTCACCTCGGGCTCCGGACCCCCCTCCTGCCGAAGTCTGGTTACGCCCCTGGTACAATTGCACCATGTTTCAGCTGGTGCAAATGGCCACACCTAAAGTTAGGCGTGATCCCCCGGCATAAGCAGTATTCTAAAAACCATGCCTAACTTTAAGCACAGCTTATAGAATAGTGCTTTTTTGGCATCATAAATAGAATCTAGCCCCATGAGACTAGTGCACCATTTTTATAGAATAGCGCCTAGCACATAGGTGCATAAAAGCCATTTTGTGACATTATTCACACACGTAAGTGCGCCTGGTCTATAAGTTAGTGTGAGCAATTGGCACCTAATTTAGGTGCTCTTTATAGAGTTGCCTTTTGAGTGTTTCTTCTGTTACTCATAAATAATTGCAGGGAGCTGGCAAATGTGTCAACTGACAAAGGACAATAGGAAGAGGCAGTCAGAAGATTTTTGCTCTGTGTTGCTTTCCATGTCATTTAGAAGAATCTTCATTTTATTTGGTTTTGCTTTGGTCATTTCGTTCTTTTGTCACTTTCCAAAAGTAATGCACACTGTCTTCCAGGATCTATAAATGGCACTTAAATTTGCGCACATACACAAGAACAGAATGGAGATGACCAGTGACAAATCATGCACAATTAACTTTATTAGCTTCAAAGTTGACTTGACACAGATCGTGCTTCAGCTATATAGCTGATACACACACTGAACAAAAACCCTCGTAGAATTCAATCACACAGGAAACAGCAAAAGTGACTCAAGGAGGAGGACTGGACAATGCTCTTTAATATAGAGTTTATTGATCAATCTACAGACTTGACACGGTCATGTTTTGGTCAACGGGCCTGCCTCAGGAGTCTCTAAATGCTGTAAAATATAGCATATGCTTTTATCTTTGTGGACCAGAGACGCTTTCAGGCTTATTTTCGAAAGAGAAGGGCGCCCATCTTTCGACACAAATCGGGAGATGGGCGTCCTTCTCCCAGGGTTGCCCAAATTGGCATAATCGAAAGCCAATTTTGGGCGTCCTCAACTGCTTTCCATCGCGGGGACGACCAAAGTTCATGGGGGTCTATCGGAAGCGTAGCGAAGGTGGGACTGGGGCGTGCCTAACACATGGGTGTCCTTGACCAATAATGGAAAAAAGAAGGGCGTCCCTGACGAGCACTTGGGCAACTTTACTTGGTCCATTTTTTCTTATGACCAAGCCTCAAAAAGGTGCCCGAATTGACCAGATGACTACTGGAGGGAATCGGGGATGACCTCCCTTTACTCCCCCAGTGGTCACTAACCCCCTCCCACCCTAAAAAAAACCATTTTCAATAATTTTGCCAGCCTTTATGCCAGCCTCAAATATCATACCCAGCTCCATGACAGCAGTATGCAGGTCCCTGGAGCAGTTTTAGTGGGTGCAGTGCACTTCAGGTAGGCGGACCCAGGCCCACCCCCCCCCCTACCTGTTACACTTGTGGTGGTAAATGTGAGCCCTTCAAAACCCACCAGAAACCCACTGTACTGACATCTAGGTGCCCCCATTCATCCCTTAGGGCTGTGGTAGTGGTGTACAGTTGTGGGGAGTGGGTTTTGGGGGGCTCAGCACCCAAGGTAAGGGAGCTATGTACCTGGGAGCAATTTATGAAGTCCACTGCAGTGCCCCCTAGGGTGTCTGGTTGGTGTCCTGGCATGTGAGGGGGACCAGTACACTATGAATGCTGGCTCCTCCCACGACCAAATGGCTTGGATTTGGTCGTTTCTGAGATGGGCGTCCTCGGTTTCCATTATCGCCGAAAATTGGGGACGACCATCTCTAAGGTCAACCTAAATTTCCAGATCTGGGCATCCCCAACCATATTATCGAAACTAAAGATGGACACCCATCTTGTTTCGATAATACGGGTTTCCCCGCCCCTTCGCGGGGACGTCCTGTGAGGACGTCCTCAGGAAAACTTCTGCGCCCCTTTCGATTATGTCCCTCTGTGTGTGCCAGTCCTGTGATTTGCTACAGATTTCCTTTTGAGTGCTATAGTTCAGTTAGTAATGGCGGTTATGTCATCTTCCTGCCAAGACTCGTCACAAGCACCAATTGATTTCATAATCCTAGCCTGAGATGAAGCATATGCTACATTTTACAGCATTTAGAGACTCCTGAAGCAGGCCCGTTGACTGAAACATGGCTGTGTCAAGTCTGTAGATTGATCAATAAGCTCTGTATTTAAGAGCATTGACCAGTCCTTCTTCTTAAGTCACCTTTGCTGTTTCCAAATATACTGGACATGTAATAAATATGTAAAAATTCCAAGGTCGACAATCTAGTATGTGATGTCTTTGACACTTCCTCCAGAATTTTTGCTTTGGCTTGCCTCTGGTTTAAATCAAGTCATTCATGCCAAGTTGGCAAATATTTCTTGTATTGAAGATTCTAAAATTCGCCCCAACCACCTTCTGAAAACAGAACTTCGAGATGGACAACCAAGCCTCCCGACGTCGACTTCGGAATTTTAAACTATTTATTAAGTGTCAGTATTTTTGGATTTACCAGTGTACTACAGTTGTTATATAAACCAGAATGCAGGCTATATAGCCAAAACATGGCCCGTGTCGAGCCATTTTTGAAGCTAATAAAGTCAATTGTGCATGATTTGTCACTGGTAATCTCCATTGTGTTCTTTTGTTTGACCCAAATTTGGGCATCACAAATTGCACACAATCCTGAGATCTGCACACAAACAAGTTAGTTAATGAGCCATTAATAATCAATTATTGATATTAATTGGCTCTAATTTGGATTTGCTTGTGGATTGGCTGTGTGCGATTCTATAAAAATCCACACCCAAACCTTAATTGACACTTATTAGCAGACTTATGTCCCTATTCTGTGAACTGATCATCTAACTTATCTCACACACAGTTGCAATGGTGGAATAAACATGGGAGAGGAATGGGCATGTCAGGGGAGTTCTGACTAACCTTGCGCACACTTATTTATTTGTTACATTTGTATCCCACATTTTTCCACCTATTTGCAGGCTCAATGTGGCTTTACATAGTACCATAAGGCGTTCACCAATTCCGGTATGAACAAATACAAAGCGATTTTGTGGTAGAATAAGGTTCATGTGTGACAGACGCGTTAGGGAATCATAGAGAGGAAGAGTTATTTTATGTCCATTACGAGCTTTGGTTTCCTTGTGTTGTAGGGTTCAGGCATTTAAGTTGGGTCGGTAGGGTATGCCTTTTTGAACAGGTTAGTTTTTAATGATTTCCGGAAGTTTAGGTGATCATAAGTTGTTGTCACGGCTTTTGGCAATGCATTCCATAGTTGTGTGCTTAAGTAGGAAAAGCTGGATGCACAGGTTGAGTCCTTTGCAGTTTGGGTAATGGAGATTCAGGTATGTTCGTGTTGATCCTGTTGTGTTTCTGGTTGGTAGGTCTATGAGGTCTGTCATGTATCCCGGGGCTTCACCGTAGATAATTTTATGAATTAGGGTGCAGATTTTGAAAGCAATACGTTCTTCGATTGGGAGCCACTGTAGTTTTTCTCGGAGGGGTTTGGCGCTGTCACTTTATGACATAGTTGCATTTACACAACTAACTACCGCCTAAGTGGTCATGCCTGAAGTTTGATGCACAACTCTGACTCTGCTGTTACAGAATACTAAGCTTAGTGCTCAGGTTTTTGGCACCTAACATTTAGCGACCTATATTAAATTTACCCCTTAGCGCCATTTGCACGCAAAGATCACAGAACACCAGCACGTATGCACAGACATGCCACATTCATGCACATAAGTGCCTCTCAGGTGCTAAGTGATATTCAGAAAATTTAGCACATGGCTACAAGGGGGCCTTACATGTGGTTGGAGCATGGGCATAAGCTTGGCTGAAAATACCGAACAAATTTAAGAGCCTACTTTTAGAAGCTGAGTTTCATTTGAAAATTGAATCCTACATTACTGAGGCTACTTTTAAAGCTTAAAGCTAGTTCTCCCTGATCACAGCTATATTGATTTTAGTCATGTTTTCTACAATAAATACATTTTCTTTGTCTTGTCTCTGTACCTTTATTAGATACAGGGTTGCATATGTCTAGGAGCACTATAGAAATTTTTTGAAAAGATTATACATCCCAGTGAGCAGGGTTTGTCCTCTGTACAGTTGTAAAGCTTTGTCTACTCCTTGTAGTACCATATAAATGTTTAATGGTAGCATTAACAGGAAAGTGACTAAGTTCATTAGAAGGGGAGAGGAGAGCAGGTCCCTGCTGTGCTAATCCTGATCAAAGCTCCATGCAGGCATTCTGCTGATGAACGTACTTATTTACATTTACCTCTTACATTTTCAGTGGTAGCTCAATGCAGGTTACATTCAAGTACAGTAATATTTCACTGACTCCAAAGTGTTTACAACAGGGCCACAAAGAAGGGGGCAAGATTCCCCGGGCCCAGCCTCCAAGGGGGACCCAGTGCCGGCAAGGCTTCCGGAGGCAAGCAGAAGGTTCTGCTCCCTCGGTCTTTCTCTCTGCTGCTCCTGTGTGTTGGGATTCAGGTGATTGCGTTAACGCAATAACCTGAGTCCTGGCACACAGGAACAGGAAAGCGACAACCCGAGGGAGGAGTAAATGCAGGAAGGTAAGGGGGCGAAGGGGGGCACAGTAGCCTGAGAGGGGGGAGGGGTTGTGGCCGTAGTGACTGAGGCCCAAGTGGAAGGGGGTGGCGGCCCTGCCCCAGGCCCGACTCTGTCTTTCGGCGGCCCTGGTCTACAATCCCAGGGGCCTCTTTGCTAAACATTTTACCCCATAGACACCAAATGAGAGAAAACCTTTAGTTTAAAGGCCCCTAAGGCAACAAAGGGTTAAGTGACTTACCTGAGATCACAAGGAGCAACAGTGGGATTTGAACCCTGGCTTCCCCTGTTCTCAGCTAACTCCTCTATAAACACAGCACAGACTCACAGGAAGAGTGGTAGCCATTTTATTCCATGAATATATGCAGATACAAGAAATTTAAAAAGAGAAATGGAAAGATCCGGGCATATGACCAGAATGGAAGTCCAGAATGGTCAGAAACAGAAAAGCAGATATTCATCAGCTTCTGTAAGGGGGAACATTTGAGGACTGAATTTCACTGTGATATTTTATGGTGCAGTATGTAACTTCCTACAGTACAGGTACAAATATATCACAGTATAAAAACAGTACCATCAACCACCAGCATCTAGGAAACCAATTTTACTGCAGTATAAGAAAACAAAATCACATACAATAACACATGAGTCAGCAAAGAAAACACCCCAGCAGACAATCACAAACTCAAACACTGCAACACTCACATATCACAAACACACACCAATCCCATCACATCCGTAGGGATCCATGATCTTCCGCTAACCAATGTAAAACACTCCTTCAAACCCACAGCCCTTCATTTGTGCACCACCAAACTGCCAATCCTGTCCTGCACCTCTGAAATCTTTCCTCCCCCCGCCCCCCCCCCCCCCACACACACAATCCCCAGATAACATTGAGTGTGGACCGAAGACTGGTCTCTCTGGGTTTCAGAGTATTGGCGATGGGAGCAGCATGACACTGACAATGACAAAGCCTAGGGGTGGTGGTTGTTGAAATCCATCACCAGTCCTGCTGAACAATCTGTGACAACCACGAACGCTATCGGCCATACTCATCACTACCACACAATGAGTCTTATTCAATGCTTTTTTCAAAAATACAAAATAGGAAAAAGCCCTTGAGGTTCTGAGGAGAACACATGGATGATCCTCCTCAGACCTGGCCCAGCAGTTTCCTTCTACTCCAGAGCAAATCAGAACTGGTCTTTCCTTGAGCCAGTGGTTCCAAAACCTGATCCTGGAGGCACGCCAGCCAGTCAGGTTTTCAACAGCCTTCATTCACAACTTCTAATATCTAACCCTCTTCCTCCTCCCATCGGAGCTGTTCACTGTAGTAACAGACCTTGGCCAGGGACCATTGATCACAGCTCTAGAATGTGGTATCTATGCAATCTGGAGTCTGTCCAGTAGTTCAGTGGCTTTGAAGGAGTGATTAATTGACTAGGATTCCCTTTCACCTTCCCCCACACCCTACATGGGCTATATGAACACTGCCTTTGCAGGACACCCATCCCAGCCTGAAATATCAGACCCATGTTTCCCACCTGGCAACACACTGCATGGCCTGTAAGTCACCAGACAGACCAGACTCTGCACATTTTAAGGTTGATTCTATTTGGGTGCTAACATTTACACACCCTTGAGCATGTACATTCGTAGAATACTAGCATATATGCCCTCTAGGTGTGCACTTGCATATGAGCATGCTGCCTAAAGGCTATTCTGTAAATATGTGACTATCTTGCATAGTTCAAATTTGCAAGAGGGGATATACAGAGAAGTATAGCATGGATTCTGCTCCCGCTTATGCATGTAGCTTACAAAGTACTGTATATTAGATGTTTCCTTACCATATTTAGGCATCTGTACTTATGCCAGCTATATGGCTGTGCAAATGTTATACTCCCACTGAACCATCTCTCTCCACTGCAGTCTATTCAAAATTCAACGGCACAGTTTATTTTTCTACAAGGCTGCACCTGTGTAAACCCTCTTCTCAAGTCATTACATTGACTCCTCATCTGCTTCTTCATTCAGTTCAAACTTCTCTTACAAGTGTTTTCACTCTGCACCTCCTCATTACCTGGGCTCTTATCCCCTCCTATATTTATTGTCATGGCCACTTATCTTTGTCCTTCTCATCCATTGCCAGGTCCATCTGGAACAGCCTTATTGAGCTGTAGCATGTGTTCATCTTCTCTGGCCATATTCAAGTCCCACCTAAAAACTCACCTTTCTGAGGCTGTTTTTAATGCTTATGTCCCAGGTCTCTATCAGATCATAGCTATGTTGATTTTCATCATATTTTCTATAGGAAATACATTTCTTTAATCCCTTTGTCCTGTATTTGAGTTGACCAGGTAATTCCTTCTCTGGGGAGTTTTCAGCCTCTTATGTGATTCGGTACAATGCTCATGTGCTTAGTTAGAAAATTCTACAGAAAGTAGGTTGAAAAGTGCCCACATAATGGTACATTTTCCTTTTCCTCCATTTACAAATTCTTGCATGTCTGTGAGGAAACTGAATGTGAAGACACATGGTAAAGTGGAATGTTTTTGTTTCATTTGTATCCTGCACTTTCCCACTCATAGCAGGCTCAATGCGGCTTACATGGGGCAATGGAGGGTTAAGTGACTTGCCCAGAGTCACAAGGAGCTGCCTGTGCTTGAAGTGGGAATCAAACTCAGTTCCTCAGTTCTCCAGGACCAAAGTCCACCACCCTAACCACTAGGCCACTCCTCCACTGTTGCTACTATTTGAGATTCTACATGGAATGTTGCTATTCCACTAGCAACATTCCATATAGAAGTCGGCCCTTGCAGATCACCAATGTGGCTGCGCAGGCTTCTGCTTCTGTGAGTCTGACGTCCTGTACGTATGTGCAGGATGTCAGACTCACAGAAGCAAAAGCCTATGCAGCCTTCTATATGGAATGTTGCTAGTGAAATAGCAACATTCCATGTAGAATCTCCAATAGTATCTATTTTATTTTTGTTACATTTGTACCTTGCACTTTCCCACTCATGGCAGGCTCAATGTGGCTTACAATGGGCAATGGAGGGTTAAGTGACTTGCCCAGAGTCACAAGGAGCTGCCTGTGCCTGAAGTGGGAATTGAACTCAGTTCCTCAGGACCAAAGTCCACCACCCTACCCACTAGGCCACTCCTCCACTCCAAGTTACCAACAAGCCTCATGACATAAAGGAACTGCTAATCTAAACATGGGGTTCTCTTAGTTATGTCTAGCAGGCTCTCTAACAAGAGACACAGATAGGTGATATAACTAAAGAATATGGAAACTGATGGCAATTTGAAAGAGCGAGTCCACTACTCTAAAAATTACACTGGCTACCCATCAAAACTCGCATATCCTTCAAGTTATGCACCTTAGTCCACAGAATAATCTTTGGATTTGCTCCAGAATATATGGCTGGCTTGAGAGATCTACCATCACGCAAGACAAGTAAGAATGCAAGATCCTATTTAACTCTTCACCACCCCAAATGCCAAGGCCTAAGATACAAATCTGCACGCACAATCAGTCTCACATACATACATACATATTTATTTATTTATTTGCTGCATTTGTACCCCACATTTTCCCACCTATTTGCAGGCTCAATGTGGCTTACACTATGTTGCAAAAGGTATAATCATAAACAGAGTAAGAGGTATGGTCTAATTTAACATATTACTGTGTAAGAAATTAGGTAGATAAGTCAGTAGAATTATTTACATAACACAAAATAAAACAGGTAAGATATAATGACCAATAGCAGTGGCGTCGCAAGGGCAGCTGACACCCGGGGCGGGTCACCACTGCGCACCCCCCCGGGTGCAGCGCGACGCACCCTCCCCCCTCCGTAGCGCAACCCCCCCCCCCCCGCCTGTGAGAACATACCTGGAAGGCGGTGAGGGACGGGTGGGAGGGCCAATCCGCCGAGTGCACGCCGCTGGAGGGGTGTCGGCGCCTCGCTGGTTCCTTGCTCTCTCTGCCCCGGAACAGGAAGTAACCTGTTCCAGGGCAGAGAGAGCAAGGAACCAGCAAGGCACCGACACCCCCCAGCGGCGTGCACCCAGGGCAGACCGCCCCACCGCCCCCCCTTCCTACGCCACTGACCAACAGTGATAATGTGATTAACATAATCAAATTAGAAGGGATCAGTATTAGTTGGTTTAGATGTAGAATGGAATCAAGTCATATGCACCAAAACCTGGAACTATCTACCGAAAGCCTTAAAAGGAATCAACAGCTACCTAACATTCCGAAAACAATCGAAAGCCCATCTCTTCAGGAAATTCCTTTCAGACGAAATCACATAGCCAAGGAGATACGGCCACCACACCATCACAGACATAATTGGAAGGAGGCTTGCGTAGACCCTCACATCCTGTAACATGTCGACTTAAGTTATTGTAAGCCGCATTGAACTTACCACAAGGTTGTAAAATGTGGGTACAAATGTAGGAAACATTTTTAAAAAAATAAATAAATAATAAAAAATCATCAAGAGACGAAGAGTAGCCTAGTGGTTAGAGCACCAGTCCTGACATCCGGAGGTGCCCAGTTCCAATCCCACCACTGCTCCCTGTGTTCTTGGGCAAGTCACTTAATCCTCCATTTCCTCAGGTACAAAATTAGATTGTGAGCCCCCAGGGACAGGGAAATATCCACTGCACCTGAATGTAACTCACCTTGAGCTACCACTGAAGGTGTGAGCAAAATCCAAATAAAATAAAATGATCAGTGCTACTGAGTCTATGCTCTTTGAGCCTCACATGACCAAGACTAGTACAGCCCCTGGTGGGTATAGTAACATGGTAGATAGCCAAAAAAGATTGAAAGCTACCAACTGTAGAAGCCCGAATACTTGAAAATTACCAATACTTATCCAAATCAAGACTAAAGAGGCTAGTGTTCTTCAGCTTGGAGAAGAGATCGCTGAGGGGAGAAATGATAGAGGTTTATAAAATACTGAGTGGAGTTGAACAGATAGAGGTGACTTGCTTGTTTACTTTTTCCAAAAATGCTAGGATTAGGGGACACGCAATGAAGTTACTAAGTAGTAAATTTAAAACAAACCAGAGAAAATATTTCTTCACTCATTGTGTAATTAAACTCTGGAATTCATTGCCAGGGAACGTGGTAAAAGCAGTTGGCTTAGCAGGGTTTAAATCAGGTTTGGATAATTTCCTAAAGAAAAGTCCATAAGCCATTATTAAGATGGACTTGGGAAAATTCTCTGTTTATTTCTAGGATACCTTTTTGCTATAGAGAACTAATCTTCAATCGGAGTTAGCGCCTCTCAGCGCTTTCCGGCGCAACGACATAAGATTAATCAGAACACAGGAGATATTGCTTCTGCCGAAGTGAGCGCTATCAGCGTTTTTTTCCGCCATCACAAACGACTGTAGACCATTTCCCAGTGGTTCAAGGCAATCGTGCCTTGTCATCTGCACGCTATTGCGTCAACATATCGACCCCTGAAGCAGGCGCCTTTGTTAGCGCCGAAACACGGCCCGTGTCGGGTCATTAATCAATAAAGTACTCCTGTTGTCCTAGTTCTGAAGGCCCAGTGTTGCTTTTTTCTTTGGACTTGTCTGCTTGTATACTGTAGTGCCCTCTCTGTCTGTATAGGATACGCAGCATAAAATCTGTTTTACTGTTCTGAGATCTTGCCAGGGACTTGTGATCTGGATTGGCCGCTGTTGGAAATAGGATACTGAGCTTGTTGGACCTTCAGTTTGTCCCAGTATGGCAATGCTTGTGTTCTTATGTTAATCTTTGGAGTTCTTCCTCTCTGGATGATGGAGAGCTTAGTAGCACTAAAACACTACCTTACAAATCCATTTCATCTCGGACAAAGTGGTCCAATCCAGTTTTTTTAAATTTTGATTAGATTTTCCACAGCACATAATTAAGCTGTGAAATTTGTTGCTGGACAAGGAGGGACAAAAGAAGACAAACTAAAAGGAGGAAGAAGGGGGTACTGAAGTGAAAAAAGCCAGGTTAAGCAAGAAGGGGGGGGCATGGTCTAGTGATTACAAGGGCAGGTCACCAAGCAAAGAATCAAGGGTTCAGATCCCACTTGTCCCACTGTCATCCTTTGTAATCTTGGGCAAACCACTTCACCCTCTGTTGAATCAATAAATCCAAAGCCTGAAAAAAATAGAGAGAGGCAGTGTATGCAATAGAAAGATAAGGGAGAAAGCATAAACAAAGATAGATATCTGAAAGCATAGAACTGCAAACACAATTTGGTCAATATTCAAAACAAGTAAAGCTAACAGGAGAGGCTCCTGCCCACTTTAATCACTTCTGGCCACCTAACCGCTGATATTCAATGCCACTTAACTGGGCAGCACTGCTGAATATTGGCTCTGACCAGCCACATTTGAAGTGGGCAGGTCAGGAGTGATACAGTGGACAGAGTTGGGGAGAAGCCAGCAATATTCAGTGCCGATGCTTGCATAACTACTCTGGGTACATAGGACTGCATAACAAACAGTCCTAAATGTGCCCACCTAGCTACGCAGGTGTCAGTACTGAGTATCGGCCAGCACCTGCATAACTTATGATACCTTTTCCATCACTCCCACCCCCCAGAATGTCAACAAGCTTTCCTACTTCCCACCCCCCAGAACATCAACAACCACTCCCCTTCAAATCACTATGGAACATCACACTCCCCTCTCAAGAATTCCCTCCTAACACATCACTCTCCCCCCTCCAGGGTGCCCGAGGTTACCGCCCTGATTCCTGGTCATCTTGTGGAGGAATGGGCAGGAGCAATGCCCACTCCTGTCTTTTGCAGCTGCACCTTCAAAATGGCTGCCATGACCTCTAGTGGCAGTCTCATGGTACTCCACTAGACCACTAGGAACCGGGCAGGTAAGCTCAGAGGGCTTGGGGGGGGGGGCTTCAGGGGGGATTGGAAGGGGGGATAGTGATGTCCCAGGGGGTGGAAGGGAAGGAGAGGGGATCAGGAACTAGCCAAATTCTTTTATGTGGGTCCTGACCAATATTCAATACATTTGGCCATACTGTTATGTACAAATGGCATTGTTGTTGCAGAGAATCATCACCGTGCTGCTCCAAGATGGAGCAGAGATGGCCAGCATGGAAGACACAAGAAGATACTTTTAATAGTCCATCAGGGAAACAAGTTGTATTGTTCCTTCCTTGAGCTTATAGATTGCTGTGGAGGTTTGTTCTTCTGTGTTTAATCTTTAGAGAGTTTCCACATCACCAGAGATCTACTAGATACACTGACCAAGTTCTGGTTTTGCTTCATTACATTATATGCATCAATTTGTAGTTCTGGGGTGCTCAAGAAATCAGTGAGAAAATCAGAACTACAAATCCACATATGCAGTGGGGCAAAGCTAGGACTGGATCAGCCTGTTCAACTGAACTGGAGTGACATGGCAGCTTTATAAAGCAGTGAAGTAATAATTCCATCCATCAAGTAGTCTAGGTATCAACAACTTATTTTGGAGTATAGCAAATATGAGTAATGAATGTGAATCGTATAAAGACATGAAAGATCCTGAAGAATTTCTCTCACTTATGTCCTACTGAAAATGGAGGGAAACAGATGGGGCAGCAAAACTAACCCTCCATTGCCCCATGTAAGCCGCATTGAGCCTGCCATGAGTGGGAAAGCGCAGGGTACAAATGTAACAAAAATAAAATAGATACTATTGGAGATTCTACATGGAATGTTGCTACTATTGGAGATTCTACATGGAATGTTGCTATTCCACTAGCAACATTCCATGTAGAAGGCTGTGCAGGCTTCTGTTTCTGTGAGTCTGACGTCCTGCACGTACGTCAGACTCACAGAAGCAGAAGCCTGCGCGGCCACATTGGTGATCTACAAGGGCCGACCTCTACATGGAATTTTGCTAGTGGAATAGCAACATTTCATGTAGAATCTATAGAAATCAAACAAAATAAAACATGGAAAAGAAAATAAGATGATACCTGTTTTATTGGACATAACTTAATACATTTCTTGATTAGCTTTCGAAGGTTGCCCTTCTTCGTCAGATCGGAAATAAGCAAATGTGCTAGCTGACAGCGTATATAAGTGAAAACATTCAAGCATTACTATGACAGTCTGACAGGGTGGGAGGATGGGGGTGGATAGGAGGTATGCAAGGGGACATCAAAGCATATCACTGATATTCTAACAGGATGGGTATGGATAGGTGAGAGGTGGAGAGAAATACAGTGGACTAACACGGCTACCACACTCCTCAACTGCACATATAAACTGCCTTCAGTTTAGCCACCCATCTATTTATCCCAATACCTTTGTACTACCCCACCTAACTCTGCCTATATATCTCAATTGTACTTGCCCCCTTGGCTACACATTACGAAGTTTCATTGTATTGTGAAAACAGCATTAGCAATGATATCTATGTTATCTGAATGATCTAATGTGTGTCTATTAAGGTGTTTCATTTGCATTGTGCTGAGGTTGTATCATAAATATTTTATATGAATCGTATTCATGCTGCTTATTATGGTATCATTTGTATTTGTCTGGCACTTATATGTCTGCTATATGAATATTTTATAGCACTGTTACATGTATGTATTTCTTATACTGTATCATGTTAGCCTATTACTAGGTTTCAATTTGCCATTTTCCAGTTTGCCTCATTGGTTGTATTTATGCTTATATTTGGTCATTTTAGTATTGCTAAATGCTGTTTGTTTGTTTATTGGGATTTATGTACCTCTGTTGAAGGAATTCACTCAAGGCGATGTACGGCAAGAATAGGTCAAACATAGACAATTACAGAAGAAAAATATTTAAATAACAGTACAAAGTATGGCATTGTATACAATTTACAATGTCAACACAATGTGTAATACAACATTTTAATAGACAACATAGGGTATAAGCAAAGATGTAACCTATAGATAGATAAGATAGAGTAACTGAAAATAAGGGAACTAATTTAAAGAAAGTTGCACATAAAGTCAGAAAGGTGCATGAATAAATCTCAGCTAGGGTAGGAGTGGATAAACATGTCCTGCTACAGAGTGTGAGTGTGAGTGTGTGTGTGTGTGTGTGTGTGTGTGAGAGAGAGAGAGAGAGAGAGAGAGAGAGAGAGAGAGTTTGGGGAGTGTATTCCAGGGTGTGGGGGCTACTCTGGAGAAAGCTCACTGGTATTTATCACATCACAAAATTGTAAGTTTTATGTTAAACTGTAGCTGCTATATATCACCTTGAGCAAATCTCTTCATAAAAGTGGTTAATAAATTTCAATAAATAAATATGAGCCAAGACCAGGGATGGAACAACCTTTTGGGGATTGATCTGGATAGAGCTGGCAGTCCTAACTGGCCTGCCCAAAGGGATACATTCACTTTCTCTTCTTCTTTCTCTCATCTTTTTCAGCTCTTTGTATCAATCTCCTCGTCTTTTTTTTTTTTGTCCCAGCTGAGGCTACAGAGAAATTTAAGTGACATATGGCTGTGAACGCATTTTAATGCTAAACCCCTCTCCCCAAATTTCTTGCATTAGTCTCACGGGCAGGTCAAGATTTGGGTGTCGGGGGGAGAAGAAGGGGTATCAGGTTTGTATTTCAGTCATCGACTATTCTGCTTCCCCCAGGCAAACGATTCGAATCACGTCCCCTCATCCTTCCTGGTGCCTAAAAGTCAGTCAGTTTCACCTAAATATTGGCGTATATCGTTCATTTTCCTTCTCGTTTTAAGAAAATTACATAGTAGAAGCACATTTGACATTTAATTGTTTTTTTTTAAACTTTCTTTCCCCCTCCCCCCCCCCCTTTTTAGTAGCGATTAGTTTGAGTTTCGACCTTTAATTCTTAAGCAAAATGGATATATGGATATTTCTGGATGCCCCCCCCCCCCAATCGCTTGGGACCTCTCTGAGCAGCACGTTTTCAAAAGAATTCACCCCCAAAAGTTTCATGCAAATCATCCCCTACCACAGAGTAACCCCCATGCAATGCCTTGCGGTTCCCGGAAAGATGCAGCCAGGAAGATCAGCAGCTCTGGCTTACGGTAACAGGAAATGCAGGAAAAGAATTACTTCAAAGCTTCTTGTCTGTCCTCCCTTCCCTTTTGTTCCTCCAAGAATGGAAAAAACAAAAATCAGCTCTGCCCATCATCTTATGCAGAGTGTCCTTCTGCTGCCTGTTATGTCACTCGTGGTGCAACTGCAGGGACTGTCCCGCAAAGTGGGTGTCCGTCCTTCACAAAGCTGCCCAGGCTTCTAACCCAAGACCTTGAGCAACCGAGGCACCATCTTTCTCCCTTCAACTTTACAGCTACTGGGGTCGAAAGAGAGGACAGCCAAAATTATTCATAGACGTCCCCCATACTTAAAACTTGGAAAGAAAACCTGACGTTCAGGGCTTCCTTCTCCACCATTAAGAAAAAAAAAAAGATACTTTGTGCATTTTCAGATTGTTAAATAGAAAAGAACAAAAACGTCAAGAGAACGGAAGAATTCGAAGGCTGAAAATCAAGAAAGTTGTTCCTGAGAATTATTTCACTCGCACCCTCCCCAAAAGCAAACCATTGAATCCTTTTTTTCCCCCAAGGCTGGGAGATTTTTTTTGGGGGGGTCCGCTCTAGTATAAATTGTGCCCCCTAGAAAGGAGGCCAAACTCTGTACCCTCCCCAAAAGCAAACCATTGAATTCTTCCCCCACCCCAAGACTGGGAGATTTTTTTTGTGGGGGGGGGGGGGGGGTCCCGCACTTGTATAAATTGTGCCCCCTAGAAAGGAGGCCAAACTCTCACCCTCCCCAAAAGCAAGCCATTGAATCCTTTTTTCCCCCAAGGCTGGGAGATTTTTTTTGGAGGGGGGGTCCTCACTTGTATAAATTGTGCCCCCTAGAAAGGAGGCCAAACTCTGTACCCTTATAAGACTAAGTTTATTCTAAAGAAAGGATGCCACAACTCTTAGATGGAGCCAGGAAACCGAGAATTTCAAAATGAAAAGCAAACTTACTAACCGGACCCTGCAGGAGTGACAGACGGGAAGTCTTCAGTTTCTCCAGTCAATCTGGGAATGAAGGAGCGTCAGTAGGGTTTTTTTTTTTTTGTGCCCCCCTCTCCCTCGTGGGTGTTATGCGGCAGGGGTAGGTATGCAATGATGCGGCTGTACTGAATCAAGATTGCTGCATTCATAGAAGGGGGGTTTCTCAGTTCAGGGTGCGTCAGGCGCCTCTAGCCCCAGCTGTTTCCAGCTGTCGGCTGCTCCTCCTCCAATCCAGAACTGCTGAGCACTGCAGTCTGAGGCAGAGGAGGGAACCGGCAGCTCCGATCAATGGATGGACAGACCTGCAGCGTCAACTGCAGGGGGAGAAAAAAAGAACTGGGAAAGGAGGGGCAAAGGGAGAGAGGGTACCGAGGTGAGAAAGAGCCAGGTCGAGCAAGAGTGTGTGTGTTGGGGGGGGATGCTCTGGTGATTAGAGGGGCAGCTCCAGCAAGGAAAGAATTCGGAGTTCAAATCCCTCTTCTCTCATTGTTTCTCTTTGTGACCTTGGGGAAGCCACTTCATCCTCTGCTGAGTTGGGTACAACTTCGATTGTGCATCCCCCTTGGGCAGGAAAATGAGCTCAGATTTGGAAAGATCAATAAATCGAAAACCAGGAAAAAAAATGGAGAGAGAGACACACACACTATATATACAGTAGAGAGATAAAGAAGATGGAGAAAACATGAACAAAGACTCAAAGAGAGAAAAATATCTGAAAATGTAATTGCAAACACAATGTGTCTAGATATTATTTTTATCAATTACAAATCTGTAGTAATTCTATAATCTCACTATAATTAGTATTACAATACTGTAGCTCATCACCATAGCGGATTAAAAAAAAAAAAAAACCAAAACAAAAAACCCTCTGGCCCTTCCAGTCGACCTTAGCTTATGTCACTGCAGACTCTACACAACTTCTGTCTCTCTCTCTTTCTCCTTCACCCTTACCAGTATCAGCTTGATTCTCTCAAAAAAAAAAACCTGCTGGCCCACTTTTCCGTGCATACACTGTCCGTGTCCCAAAGGATTTACAATTTACAATTTTTAGTGCATGAAACTTAGACAATTTCTAACCATATACATTATGAGAAAGGATAACAGGGTCCAAGAACATATTCTTGCTGCAGCTTCTTTGTACGTGGAAACACTATTCCCTGGATTCCGTAGAGGTCGTTCAAATTTGGGCACAGAACTCAGATGCGTGTGTAAACTAATTAGTCAATTGGGTGTTAGCAACCGATTATTGGTGTTAATTGGAGTTAATTGGCACTAAGTTGGATTTCTGTGCACATCTGGTATTCCATCATGATATTCTTATGCACCTTATCTGCATCTATATTCTGAAATTCTTATTCCATTAATATGAGTGTCATTGTAACTAACATATTGTAAGCCACATTGAGCCTGCAAATAGGTGGGAAAATGTGGGATACAAATGCAGTAAATAAATAAATAAAATCTGCCTACCTGCTCTTCCGTAATGCTGCACACCCATAATGTCTCATATGCAACCACAGACAGAGAAGTGGGGAGGGCCACAACAGGGGTCACGGCCTCACCAATATTTTGCCCAACCCAGCATCAGCAATTAGAGAGCTTGGAGGTAGGGCTAGACAAAGGTTTGTTTGGCGCCTCCAAACTAAAGGATGTTCCATTGCCCCTGCGTGCAACCCAAAAGGAGGCATGGCCACGGCAGGGGCATGGGCAGGACAGGGGTGTTCCAAATATTTATCTAGAATTTAAACTTATATATGTAGAAGTAAATCAATTTTTTACTCATTCCAAAAGTACAAAGGCTAGGGGTCACGAGGAAGTTACATGAAAATACTTTTAAATCAAATAGGAAGAAATATTTTTTCACTCAATGAATAGTTAAGCTCTGGAACTCTTTGCAGGAGGATGTGGTAACAGGGGTTAGTGTATCTGGGTTTAAAAAAAAGGTTTGGACAAATTCCTGGAGGAAAAGTGCATAGTCTGCTGTTGAGACAGATGTGGGAAGCAACTGCTTGCCCTGGGATTTGTAGCATGAAATGTTGCTACTCTTTAGGGTTCCAGAATCTTGCTACTCTTTGAGATTCTTCACGGAATCTTGCTGTTCGTTATGATTCCAGAATCTTGTTACTCTTTGGGGTTCTGGAATGTTGCCATGATTTGGGTTTCTGCCAGGTACTTGTGACCTGGCTTGGCCACTGTTTGGAAAACAGGATACTGGGCTAGATGGACCACTGGTCTGACCAAGTGTGGCTACTCTTATCTTCTTAACCATACAATTAAGAAAAAGAATAGAGATCTCCAAACAAATCAAGATAGGAAAATAAGCTGTTAAATATGTATATTTTTGATCCAGTTTCATGGTAGTCCTATTATTAGGTTTCAATTTACTGTTTTCAAGTTTACCTCATTTATTGTATTTATGTTTATACTTGGCAATTTTACTATTGTTATGCTGTTAAAATTGTAAGTTTTATGCTACACTGTACACCGGTTTGGGTGAATCTCTTCATAAGGGCGGTAAATAAATCCCAATAAACAAAATAAATAAATCACATATTAAAAGTACAATACTAAAGTACAAGAAGAGAGATCAAAACTTCACTCTAATAGGAATTTTTAAAAAAAGTATGTGTGTGGGGGTGGGGGGGGGTGGGGGGAGAAACAGGGAAACCATACCCTACTACATCAAGCCTATATCCCAGTCAAACCGTAATCCCTAAAACCTAAGTTTCCTCCTGTTTCATAACAACCTTCTCCAGTTGTGTCAGATCCAAAAAATATATACTTTTTCCCAGGGCCGCCGAGAGACTGAGCTTGGCCTGGGGCAACCGCCCCCGGGGCCCCTGCCACCACCGCCGCCCCCCCCCCCAATCCCTATCACTGTCGCCTCCCTCTCCTACTCTCAGGCCACCAACGCCGCAGTCCCCAGTCTCCACCCGCCCACCCCCAGCCCCGTCAACAGCCCCCCTCCGTCCGCCACCGTGACTGGATCCTCTGCATTCAAATCGGCAGTGCCTCACCTTCGTGTGAAAGTGGCAGATTGCCTCCCTTTGGGCCTTCCCTCACTGTGTCCCGCCGTCGTCTGATGTAACTTGCTGTTTCCATGAGGGCAGAGCACAGTGAGGGAGGGCCCGAAGGGAGGCGCTCCCTCTCCTACTCTCAGGCCATCAACGCTGCAGTCCCCAGTCTCCACCCGCCCACCCCCGTCAACAGCCCCCCTCCGTCCGCCACCGTGACTGGATCCTCTGCATTCAAATCGGCAGTGCCTCACCTTCGTGTGAAAGCGGCAGATTGCCTCCCTTCGGGCCTTCCCTCACTGTGTCCCGCCCTCGTCTGATGTAACTTGCTGTTTCCATGAGGGCAGAGCACAATGAGGGAGGGCCCGTAGGGAGGCGATCTGTCGCTTTCACACGGAGGTGAGGCGCTGCCAATTTGAATGAAGGGGACCCGGTCAAAGTGGCGGACGGAGGGGGGCTATTGACGGAGACGAGGGCAGGCAGGTGAGACTGGGGACTGCAGCGCTGGCGGCCTGGGAGCAGGAGAAGGAGAGAGGCCCGGGCCAAGGGAATTTTGTCCCCCATGCCCCCCCACTCAGCGGCCATGCTTTTTCCCACTATAGAGCACAAGGCATCTACATGGGAAACAAAGAAAAAAGGTTGCTCCGAAGGCTAGATGGGGGCACAGTTTAGACCGCCTTCCCCAGCCACTGACTCCCCTGCCACTTTGGACCCCCCTCTGACCCCCCCTGCCACCGCCGTCGCTGATCCTCCCCTGTCACCAGGTACATTTGCTGGCAGCGGTCCCCAACCCCTGCCAGCTGAAGTCTTCTTCTTCAGTGCCAGTCGACTCCAGCACCTTCGCTGATGATCTGCGTGCACGTCCTGTATGTAGCCTCGTGCAGGACGTGCATGCAGGACGTCAGGAGTCAGAAACAGATCATCAGTGAAGGCACCAGAGTTGACCGGCACTGAAGAAGACTTCGGCTGGCGGGGGCGACAGGGGAGGAATGGGGTCAGCGATGGCAGGGTGGGGTTGGCGGCAGGGGGGAGTCTAAAGAGGCAGGGGAGGGTTAGTGGCGGCGGTGGCGGGGGGGGGGGGTCAAAAGTAGAGAGGGCCAGGGCTTAATCTGCAGGGGCCCATGCCCCACCTAGCTATGCCCCTGGCGGGAATCCACGCTAAGCTCAACCCAGAGTGCCCTTTATAGAAAAGCACCTAACACAGATTTTCCCCATGCCTAAATTTGAGTACTATTTATTTATTTATTTAACACATTTATACCCCACATTTTCCCGCTAGTTGTTGGCTCAACGTGGCTTACACAATACCGTAGTGCAGGCTGCAGTTAGTAAAATACAATTAAACAATGTAATAATAAGATAGTAATCGTATATGCAACAGAGATAATAAAAGATAATTAAAGATAATAGAGTCCATGAATTTTTCAGTAACAAAGAAGAAGTAAGTTAGGTTGAGTCTGGAAGGTAAGCCTTCTTGAACAAGGTGGTCTTCAGTAATTTCCTGAAATTTAGATGGTTCTGAATTGATCTTAAGATTTTGGGTAGTGCATTCCATAGCTGTGTGCCTATGAAGGAGAAGCTGGATGCATAGGTAGATTTGTATTTAAGGCAGTTGCAGTCTGGATAATGTAAATTTAGGAAGGATCGGGGGGGGGGGGGGGGGGAAGCAGGAACTGTTTCTGGGTGGTAGATCTATTAGATTTAACGTGTATCCAGGGACCTCTCCGTAAATAATCCTATGAATCAAGGCAATACGTTCCTTAATGGGAAGCCAGTGTCATTTTTCAGAATCTGACTCTATGTTGCAGAAATGCTCCCTTCACTGTAAGGCTGGGGCACTGCAATTAGCTAGAGAGGCACACGTTTAGAAGGAATGAGAGGGCCTCTGAGAAAGGGGAAAATGAGAAGACCGGTGAGCTCTGGGGGGTTGATGATTGCCATTGAGTGCTAAGAGTTGCAAGGAGCAGGTGGATGGTTCTCTGGTATATTTCCCTAGATACTAGCTAATTTATATATAACTTTAATTCAAGAAGCCTAGTAACCTCTAGATCCTGCAATGCCCCTGGCTCACAGGACATTAAGGATAGCAGAATATTTTTCCCTGTGTGTACTTATCATGTGATTAACAAAACCAAGAACAAAATGCCAGAGAAGCAGAGCCAGAGAGTGGTTTTTATACATGCATTGAGAGGAGTTACATATAAATCAGAAAGATCATAAGAGATGGGAGAATGTGAAAGGGGAAATTAGAGTGAGTAGGGTCACCCTGAGGGATGGGAGAAAGATTATTATACCAGAAAGAAAAAAAAAAAAAAAGCAAAGATCAGGAAAGAAAAGGAAGCAAAATAAAGCAAGGAAGAAAGAAAGAAGTGTTCCTGAGGGGAAAGAGGGCCTGAGAAAATTCAACAGAAGAGCAGACAGCACACAAGAGAGAAGGTGGATTGTGTCATTAACTCGGTTAGTGAGAACTGAAGAAGGAAAGACATCAGTAACACAATCAGACAAATGTAATTTGTGCAGATCTGTTTGAGGAGGAGAATAAGAAAGGAAAAGGTCAGTCTGTCGGCCTCTGGCTGTGTTCTACCCCAGTCAATAGGGCCTTTTTAACAGTAGTAAGAAGGCACAAGATCTTGAAAAGAAGGGCCAAGTCCTGAAGTATCAGCTAGTCTGAATAGTCAAACAGTCATAACAGCTTTTCCCGATCCATTCATTCATTCATCGTGTCCGTTCCCCACCGACAGGCCTGGTTAGTCCCAGGATGATGGGCCACTATGGAAGGCCACGTACTGAAATCCCTTGTCAAGAAAGGTCATCGTTAAGACTGTGACCACCTGATCGTCAATACGTTCAGAAGTGGATAGAAAGAAGATAGGGAAAAAGCAGTGTCTGAGATAGAAACAAATCAAAACAAAAAGAAAAAAAAAAGATGATACCTCCTTTATTGTTGTAATCTAATACATTTTTAACTAGCTTTCGAAGGTTACGATAATATGAGCCAAAAATGATAAAATCAGAATACGTAAGTGAAACATGAAAGCATTCCAACGGCAGTCTCACAGTGAAAGGCAGGGGAAGGGGTCGAGAAACAGGGAGAGAGGGTTGGGTGAACAGAAGGTGACAAAGCAGTATAATGTTATGAATTTTAATGTGCTAGCAAATCCTTCAAAGTATTTGATATGGCTATTCATTTAGGGAATCATTTTATACGGATCACCCAAAGGCGCTGGGATACTGCACACTAAGGGCGGGTTCGATTTCAGCAATTCTGTGTGCATTAGCCATTATGGAGTACTCGAGTAAGAGGGACTTTTACGTAGGCACGCTGGCATTTTTAGCGTGTGTTAAAAATAGGCATGCGCTAAATGCTAAAGAATACTGACTAGTAGGCAGTTATGCATATACTCCTGGATTCTATATAGCGCTTGTGCACCTAGAGATCGGCGCCAAAATGGACATGGATTCTGTAATAATGTGTGCAATTCAACAGGCTTAATTAGCTAATGAGCGCTGATAACAGCACTTAACAAGCAATAATGAGCACTAATTGGCACTGATTAGAATTTACGTGCACAATTTGCTAATATGCACTGAACTTCTAACATGCACAGGCAAAAAGCGGCGTGGTTATGGGCTGGGAAACGGGTGTTCCAAAATTTTGGTGCCTAGTTATAGAATATGGCCCAGTGCACCTAAATCTATGTGCTGAGATTTACGCCATGCTTTCATTGGTGTAAATGGATGCGCATAGACTTAGGCGCTGAAATATCAACTGATCATATTCTATAATTGGCGCCTAACTTTAGGTGTCGATTATCAGGGCCGCCGAGAGGGGGGGCAGGGGGGACAAAATTCCCTGGGCCTCCAAGGGGGGCCCGGCGCTGGGGTCAGGCCGCCGGTGCTGCAGTCCCCCGTCTCACCTGCCTGCCTCCATGGCTCCGGGCGCCCTGCATTCGAAGCGGCAGTCGCAGATCTCCTCTCTTCTGGCCTTCCCTTCCTGTGTCCCGCCCTTGTGGAAACCGGAAGTTACATCGAATGCAGGGCGCCCGGAGCCGTGGAGGCAGGCAGGTGAGACCAGGGACTGCAGCGGTGGGGGGAGTGACAGGGGGCGGCAGCAGTGGGGGGAGCGACGGGGGGGCGGCAGCGGTGACGGGGCGGAGGCGGGGCGCCCTTGCCCTGGGCCCGACCTAGTCTCTCGGCGGCCCTGCCGATTATAGAATATGCTTAGATGGCGCTGATTTCAGCACTGAGTTTTTTAGGTGCCATGTATAGAATATCCTCCATAACTGCTAATTAGTTCCAGTTAGCACCAATTAAGACCAGTAATAGCCAATAATTCATTATTAATGCCAACTAGCAGACAATTAACTTATTAAGTTACATGCACAACTGACACTATCCCCTGGATTCTAAATAGCATGCCTTCAGTTTCACTGCATGTGATTTAAGCATCGGGATTTACACCAGGTTTATGTGGCATAATTGGTAATCACTACATTCAGTCACATGAACCACTGCTCGGTATATACTATAAACCGCATGGAAATTAAGCCTGTTCTATAAAGTACACCTAAATTAAGGCATACTTTATAGAATATGCCTAGGCGTATATATATATTTTTTGACTGTGCAGATTTTTCAAGCACCATATATAGAATCTAGTCCTCTAAATGTGAAATTGGGCACACAAGTTTATAGACTTAGGGAGACAGTGCATTGTTAATGTGATTAATGCATTAAGGGGTCCTTTTACTAAGGTGCGCTGAAAAATGGTTTGTGGTAGTGTAGGCGTGGGTGCACGCCGATCCATTTTTCAGCGCACCTGTAAAAGAGGCCTTTTTAAAAATTTTTGCAGAAAATAGATGTGCGGCAAAATCAAAATTGCCGCACATCCATTTTGGGTCTGTGACCTTACCGCCAGCCATTGACCTAGTGGTATAGTCTCATGTGGTAACTGGTCGGTAATGGCCTACATGCGTCAAATGCCACTTGGCGTGCGTCCGATACGCACATCTGAAAAATAAAAATTCTTTTTCAGCCGTGCTGTAATTGGGCAGTTGCGCATTGGGCGCACGTAGACGCTTTCGCAGCTTACTAAAAGGGCCCCTAAAATTGTAATGTGTGTTAATCATTTTAACTTAATGGAAAGCTCTAACTGGAAACAAACATTTGTTGCTTCGTGCATGGCAATACCTGTAGCCTGGATGGCTCCTATCGGAAACATTAAGTAGACAATAGTAAGAGGATTGCCATACAGGACTCCAAGATGTAAGGTCACCGAACAAAGCAGCACTAAGTTATGGTCAGATCAAGAGAGAGGAAAAAAATTTTTTCTCAATGCTTTCTCTGTCGAAGCACAGCCCTTGAAAAAGCCCACAAGAGAAACGGATGGGGCCACCGTCGGGCAACAGATAAGTGCTCGACTTTACTTTATCTTTGTAACGCTGCTTTAGAGCACTTCATGAGAATCAGTGAAGGTTTTTATGAACCAAAGAAAATTTGAAGTTAGCATTGATATTGTCAATATATTAAAAAACATTTCTTGTAAAAAGAGCAAAATTGTTAAAATCTATTTGGAAATAAATTAAGAGTTAAAATAATTCTTTTCCAAGCAAGGTTTTTATGACCAGTGATGAACACCACGCCCCCAGTTAAAGCCGCTGAAAACTGAAAGTAAGCGGTCGGGCGTTTTGAGGTCTTTTTCCTTGCTTTTTAGAAATATTTTGTTAAAATCAAACATTATATTTCCATATAAATTTTATTGGATTCCTCTTTATATGTTCGGTGTCCTATCGGAAACAGACATTCACTGCTTCACGCAGTTTACTGCCTATAGACCGGAAGGCTATTGGAAGGAAAATGCCAATGGGCAATGATAACATTTTGGTAAACAGTGACTTTCACTTCAAAGAGAAGCAACTAGTGCTATGAATTTTAAATATCAACGGAGCCTCACCACATTAACCTATCGCTTTAAAAAAAAACATTCTTTCACTCACCCATCTAAAACTTCTGCTCCTGAAGTCTCAGATTCAAATTCCTCTGGTCACCGCAACCTTTAAAGTTTCCTAAGAAAATCAACTAATGTAAGTAAGGCAAAAACTGATGCAAAGAATAAAGTGTTGATACCAGTGGCGTAGCCAGATGGCCCTAGGTGGTCCTTAACACAAGGTGGTTGGGCATTCAAGTCAATCTGCCCCCTCCCCGGTCTATGCCTCAGCTCCTCAAAATATAAATACCGGAGCTGGCAGGGATGCCAAGCCTGCATGAGTCATACCTGCAGTAGCACTTATTCAGCAAGTGCGCTTCTCCGCTAATGCCAGCTACCCCACGCATACTCAGACCTGAACTGAGCGTACACAAGAGAGCCAGCATTAGCGGCGAAGCATGCCTGCTGAGTAAGTGCTGCTGCATGCACGACTTAAGCAGGAGAGGTTATTTGGTTGGTGGGGCTTGGCATTCCCGCCAGCCAGGAAAGCAGAGGGGTCCCGAGTCAAAAGTGAGGGGACCCAGGTCCCTGAGCCCCCACCCCCCGGGGCTACACCACTGGTTGATACAGTGAATCATGATGGACTGACGATCTATTAATGTAACTACAGATTCAAGGCTGTCAAGACCTCTTTAGGTGGCCAGTTCTGACTCTACCTACATGTTTCCATAGCACATTACCATCACCTGAAATTTACCTGAACTTTATGATAATAACAAACAGGAGAAATTGATGCAGTTATCAAAAGCTACAAGTGCATCTAGACCTAGAGGTTACGGGACTTCTGTTGGGAATAAGAGCTATCTTGGTACAACTGAGCATTTCATCATTGAAAACTGGAGCTAAATTGATTTTGACTCTTCACAATGCATTGTAGTTGCCATCAAGGTTGGATTATGCAATTAATCTTGTGGTTAAAAATTTTAATCACAGTTAATTGAGTGATTAAATTTTTTAATCGATGTGCGGTCCTAGTATTTTATCATTTTAACTTCTAAGACTTACATCCCTGGATTGATTTAACATTTCGTCTTAGTATTCTGACCATATGGTTATTGATGCCATGCTCTGATCCCAAAACATGCTCACACACAGAGGTCTAACCTTGGTTTACGTTCTGGTGTCTGAAGCGGGGCCTGGGTGACATTTTTTGTCTTTAGCACTCAGCCCATCTTCCAAAAAGACACCTTTTTCATATTTTCTGTATTGAATTTATACTACTGTTCATCTGAGGAAGAGCATGAGTAGGATCCCTTTCTGTTGAATGGTTTTCCCATGTGGGGAACTGTGGAGTCCTATGATACGTGCTGGCACAATTTGCAGTTTGGTATACTGTTGGGGTGTGTGCCGTTCTCTTCTTTTTAGCCTTCTGTTGAGAACTTGATTTTGTCATTTTTACTTCAGATTCGGTGGTTGTCTGGAAGCCAGCACTGGTGGAGCTGGGAATATCTGTTTTACCTCTCCTCCCCCCCTAACATAGTAACATAGTAACATAGTAGATGACGGCAGAAAAAGACCTGCACGGTCCATCCAGTCTGCCCAAGATAAACTCATGTGTATACCTTACCTTGATTTGTACCTGTCTTTCTCAGGGCACAGACCGTATAAGTCTGCCCAGCAGTTTTTCCTGCCTCCCAACCACCTGTCCCGCCTTCCATCACCGGCTCTGGCACAGACCGTATAAAAGTCTGCCCTCCCCTATCCTCGCCTCCCAACCACCAACCCCTCTTCCCCCCCACCTGCTCTGCCACCCAATTGTAGCTAAGCTTCTGAGGATCCATTCCTTCTGCACAGGATTCCTTTATGCACATCCCATGCATGTTTGAATTCCGTTACTGTTTTCATCGCCACCACCTCCCGCGGGAGGGCATTCCAAGCATCCACCACCCTCTCCGTGAAAAAATACTTCCTGACATCTTTTCTGAGTCTGCCCCCCTTCAATCTCATTTCATGTCCTCTCGTTCTACCGCCTTCCCATCTCCGGAAAAGATTTGTTTGCGGATTAATACCTTTCAAATATTTGAACGTCTGTATCATATCACCCCTGTTCCTCCTTTCCTCCAGGGTATACATGTTCAGGTCAGCAAGTCTCTCTTCATACGTTTTGGAACGCAAATCCCATACCATCCTCGTAGCTTTTCTTTGCACCCCCCTGTTTACTACCCCACGCTAGCGGCTGCTGTGCGGCAATGCTGACACAGCCCATCAAGCTTAGTAAACAGGGGGATTAGTAATTCATTAGTACATAAGCATCGCCATGCTGGGACAGACCAAGGGTCCATCGAGCCCAGCACCCTGTCTCCGACAGCGGCCAAAAGAACAAACAATTTGTCCCGCCTGTCCCAGAAATAGTGGATTTTTCCCACGTCCATTCAATAACATTCTATGGCCTTTTCCTCCAGGAAGCCATCCAACCCTTTTTAAAATTCTGCTAAGTCAACCGCCTTAACCGGCAACGAATTCCAGAGTCTAACTACGCGTTGAAACATTTCCTCCGATTCGTTCTAAATTTACTACACTGCAGCTACATCGCATGCCCCCGTGTCCTAGTATTTTTGGAAAGCGTTAACAGACGCTCCACATCAACCCGTTCTATTCCACTCATTATCTTATAGACCTCTATCATATCGCCCCTCAGAGCCCCAGCCTCTTCAGCCTTTCCTCATAGGGAAGTCATCCCATCCCCCGTATGATATTTGTCGCCCTGCTCTGCACCTTTTCTAATTCCACTATATCTTTTTTGAGGTGCGGCGACCAGAATTGCACACAATACTCGAGGTGCGGTCGCACCATGGAGCGATACAACGGCAGAATAATATCCTTATGTTTGTTTTCCATCCCTTTCCTAATAATACCCAACATTCTATTTGCTTTCCTAGCCGCAGCAGCACATTCGTCCTCCTTGCTCAGTGGAATAATTGTGGGGAAGAAGAGACTTCCGAAACTCTGTCACCTCTCTTTTTATAAGAGAGGTGGCAGAGTTTCTGAGGTCTTTTCTTCTCTCTATAATTATTCCATTTAAATTAGTGAAAAGATTGTATGCTGGTTTACATTTGTTTGCTTGCTCAGAATCATCTTCGACTCCTCCCTCTCCTTCTCTGCGCATATCCAGCAGACTGCCAAGACCTGTCGCTTCTTCCTCTTCAACATCAGCAAAATTCACCCTTTCCTATCTGAGCACACTACACAAACTCTCGTCCACGCTCTCATTACCTCTCGCCTTGACTACTGCAACTTACTCCTCACCGGCCTCCCACTTAGCCATCTATCCCCCCTTCAATCCATTCAGAACGCTGCCGCATGTCTAATATTCCGCCAGAACCGATATACTCACATCACCCCTCTCCTCAAGTCACTTCACTGGCTTCCGATTAGATACCGCATACAATTCAAGACTCTCCTCCTTACTACAAATGCACCCGGTCTGCGGCTCCTCACTACCTCTCCTCCCTCATCTCCCCCTACGTTCCCACCCGTAACCTCCGCTCACAGGACAAATCCCTCCTCTCAGTTCCCTTCTCCACCACTGCCAACTCCAGGCTCCGCTCATTCTGCCTTGCCTCACCCTTTGCATGGAACAATCTTCCTCAACCCCTACGCCAAGCCCCCTCCCTACTCATTTTCAAATCTTTGCTTAAAACTCACCTCTTCAATGCTGCTTTCGGCACCTAACCTTTGTGAATTATAGTATTCCTATCAGACGGACTCTATACTTGTTTTAGATTGTATACCTGTCTTTTAGATTGCCTTTTAGATTGTAAGCTCCTAGAGCAGGGACTGTCCTTCTATGTTAAATTGTACAGCGCTGCGTAACCCTGGTAGCGCTTTAGAAATGTCAAGTAGTAGTAGTAGTAGTAGTGATGGTAAATATCTGTTACACTTGCATGAGGGGTGGGAGGGATATCAATTGTTACGGTTGGCTGTGGGGAGGGAAGGAGAGTGCTTTGTAAGGGGCTAAGGAGGAGGGAGGTTAAAGCAAAAAAAAAAAAAAGCTATTTGGGTCCCGGCTGATATTCAGCCCGGGCTTGCAGAACTTTCTCATGTGGGCCATGGATGCTGTCACTAATGGACGTTAACGCACTGCCACCTTATTTCTCACGCCGGAAATGAACTGATTATCTAACTTATTCTTTAACTTACTCTATCATTTCTGAACTTTAATGCAATACCACTTTGTACTTCTCATTCTGGAAATGGCGATTGCCATTACGGCATAATGTAAGCCACATTGAGCCTGCAAAAAGGTGGGAAAATGTGGGATACAAATGCAACAAATAAATGAATAAATAGTAGTTCCCACCCCCAGCGCATGCCATTTCCAGTGCTACAAAAATATTTTCTATTTTTGTAGTGCCGGTGCTTACCTGGCAGTAAAAAATGGCCGTGCAGCAAGTTTTTCACTTACCAGACGACCATTTCTTTTTAAGAAAAAAAGACAGCCTTTTACCCACATTAGTGTAACTTTGATTTCTTAGTGATTCACAGGAGCGACATCTCCAGGCATGCACTGGGAAAGAACCGGGAATAGCTTAAACTCTTTGGATTGACTTGATTTAGCTGGTAGCCCAGTTTCCAAATCTGTCCTTGGGGACACCATAGTCAACCAGGTTTACAGGGTATCCTCAATGAATATGCATAAGGTGTATTTGCATATATTGGGGCTCTAACATATGCAGATCTACCTCAGACATATTTATTGTGGATATCCTGAACACAACTGGCTGTGTGGTTGACAGGATAAGTTTGAGAAGTACAACAGATCTCTCAATAGCTTGAAGCACCCCTTCTCCTGCACCAATAACTCCAGACTCTGTTCCTTTTGCTGCACCATATGCCTGGAATACATGCCCTGAGCCAATCCATCAAGCTCCATCTCTGGCCGTCTTCAAATCTAGGCTAAAAGCCCACCTTTTTGATGCTGCTTTTAACTCCTAACCCTTATTCACTTTGTTCAGAACCCTTATTTTATCATCCTCACTTTAATATTCCCTTATCTCTTGTTTGTCCTGTTTACATAGTAACATAGTAACATAGTAGATGACGGCAGAAAAAGACCTGCACGGTCCATCCAGTCTGCCCAACAAGATAACTCATATTTGCTGCTTTTTGTGTATACCCTACTTTGATTTGTACCTGTGCTCTTCAGGGCACAGACCGTATAAGTCTGCCCAGCACTATCCCCGCCTCCCAACCACCCGCCCCTCCTCCCAACCACCGGCTCCGGCACAGACCGCACAAGTCTGCCCAGCACCATCCCCACCTCCCAACCACCAGCCCCGCCTCCCAACCCCGGCTCCGGCACAGACCGTACAAGTCTGTCTAGCACTATCCCCGCCTCCCAACCACCAGTCCCGCTGCCCACCACCGGCCCTGGCACAGACCGTACAAGTCTGTCCAGCACTATCCCCGCCTCCCAACCACCAGCCCCGCCTCCCGATCCTGACTAAGCTCCTGAGGATCCATCCACTTGTCTCTTCTGCCATTCGGCAATTTCTTGCTGAGGAGTGAGTGTCCTTAAACCAGGACTGCCAGAGTGTTCCTGCGGGCTTGGACTGAGTTGAGAAATCTGAGGGAAGGGGAAAGAGAGTTTCTGTTGAGACTTTGATTCCCTCTGGACATACTGTGAGGTCCTGTGAGTTCTCTTTTACTATTTTTATTGAAAGCAAAAATGACGGCTGATTTTTCGCACTAGCACCGTTGTCTTGCTTTGTTTGTTTGTTGCATTTGTATCCCACATTTTCCTACCAATTTGCAGGCTCAATGTGGCTTACATTATGCCGTAATGGCGATCGCCATTTCCGGATAGAGAATTACAAGTGATGTTCCATTAAGGCGCATAAATGGTAGAGTAGAATAATACAGTGGTATTGCATTGAAGTTTCTGAATGATAGAGTGAATTATAAAATAAGTTAGATAATCAGCTATAGAAAGTTCATTTCGGCATGAGAAATAAAGTGATAGTGCGTACTGCGTAGCTTTCAGTAGTAGCAACGAAGGCTTTGCTAGTTAGAAGTCATAAAGAATGCTTTTAAAAATCACTCATTTTGTTTTGCCCAAATGGCCCTGTGAATTTCATGGGATCGCTATGGAGAAGGGGGCTGTGCATTTTGTCAAATCTAAAATTTGAGTATTTGGAAGTTGTATCTGCATGGCACCTTTCCCTAAGTTTTCATCATAAATCATATAATATGGTAGGGAGTATGCAGGCAAATAAGTAAATAAAAATAAAAGTGTTGTTTAGTTTCTTTGCAATTTGCATTTTTTTTTGTTTTGTTTGACATTTTATTTTCATACATTTTCATTTTGTTTACATAAATTCTTGTTTTAAGGCAATTTTGTCAATTAAGAGGTGGCTGCAGCTGCTGTCCCAAACAAACAAAAACAGCTTGGGGCTAACACCCTCCCCCCCCCCCACTACAATCTGATGCACCAGTGACAACCTACACTCTTAAAAGCATCACCCAACCTCCATCAACCCCCCCCCCCCAACACCAACATTGAGCAATGTATCACCCCTCATTCCCCCACCATGGAGTCAGCCCATGCTCCCTGGCACTTAGTTTAGATATTGGTGGAATACTGTTGGGGTAGGAGCAATCCAGTTCGCTCCCAGCACAATTACACCAAAGCAAAGGTAGCTGTAGACAGTGGCTGGAATACCGGGAGCTGAAGTCTTGGAAGCAGGAAACACTTACCTCTCCCCGCCCCCCCCCCCCCATTTACTAAGCCATGCTAGCAGCTGCCATGCCCTAATGCTGACTCAACCCATTCATATTCCCACACAATTTAGTAAACAGGAGGGGAGGGGTAAGTAATGATAGATTTGATTTGATTTTTTATTTTTTTTGTTACATTTGTACCCCGCGCTTTCCCACTCATGGCAGGCTCAATGCGGCTTACATGGGGCAATGGAGGGTTAAGTGACTTGCCCAGAGTCACAAGGAGCTGCCTGTGCCTGCAGTGGGAATTGAACCCAGTTCCCCAGGACCAAAGTCCACCACCCTACCCACTAGGCCACTCCTCCACTGTTGCTACTATTTGAGATTCTACATGGAATGTTGCTATTCCACTAGCAACATTCCATGTAGAAGTCGGCCTTTGCAGATCACCAATGTGGCTGCGCAGGCTTCTGCATGGAATGTTGCTAGTGGAATAGCAACATTCCATGTAGAATCTCCAACAGTAGCAACCTTCCATGTAGAATCTCCAATAGTATCTATTTTATTTTTGTTACATTTGTACCCTGCACTTTCCCACTCATGGCAGGCTCAATGCGGCTTACATGGGGCAATGGAGGGTTAAGTGACTTGCCCAGAATCACAAGGTGTAACATGGAATAGAATATCAGGAGTTGGAGTCTTAGAAGCAAATGGCTTTCAAACACAGCTCAAAACCACATATTTAGGCATTTTTGGAGCAGGTGAGAGCACTCCAAACATGAGGATCATGGCAGTTACAAAGGTTTTTCAAATTGCGTAGAGGTGGGATGTTCTCATCTGACAGGGAAGTAGCCCAGCATAACCACTGAAAACACTTCCTAAGGAACTTCTCTAATGCAGAGGTTCCCAAGTTGCCCAGTTCCAGGAGGAAGACAGGTTAATCCTGGTTTTAAACTTACACCCCAAAGACCTGTGGGATCTGTAGTAACTGATTCTACCCATTGAAATCCACACTGCGAGTCCTATAATGCTTCATGATAGGATTGTCGGAAAACCAGGACTGGTCTAAAATTTCCCTCTTGGAACTGGGTAAGTTGGCAGCTTTGCTTCTTGGGAACTATCAAACTTTTCAGGGAAAATCCCTGAAGTCTCCTGAAAGGTTACGAGAGATTTCAAGGCAAAGAGGCTAATTGCAGCCTTTACTTTTTTAGAGGTGTTTTCACAGAATTTCAGAACTGGATTACTAATTGAACAATCAGGATGTGGAGTAAGCTTAGGGTTACCAATTGGATCCAGATTCCCCTGATAGGGTTGATCCATGTCTGGTTTTACCCTATTGCATGTACGCAGCTGGCAACTTTAAGGGGCCCTTTTACCAAGGTGCACCGAAAAATGGGCTGCGCTAGTGTAGGCGCGTGTTTTGGGCATGCGCAGATCAATTTTTCAGCATGCCTTTAAAAAAGGCCTTTTTAAAATTTTTGCCGAAATTGGACATGCGTCAAAATAAAAATTGGCACATATCCATTTTGGGTCTGAGACCTTACCGCCAGCCAATGACTTAGCGGTAAGGTCTCATGCGTTAACCGTGCGGTAATCATCTACGCGTGTAGAATGATGATTACCGCCCTTTCTGCCATGCACCAGGGTGTGCCAGGGGCATAGCCAGACTTCGGCGGCAGGGGGCACATTTTAGCCCCCTCGGTGCCGCCGACCCCCCTGCTGCCGCTGCCGCCACCACCAACTTTGACCCCCCTCCGCCGCCGACCCTCCCGAACCCCCGCCAGCCAAGGTCCTCTTCTTCCTTCATTCTGTTTCTGAGCCTGATGTCCTGCACGTTGTACGGCGGGTTGGCGGTGGGAGGGGAGGTCGAGAGGGTCATCGGCAGGGGGGTCCAGGGTCACGAGGGGGCACGGTGGTGTGGTGGTAGTCTCATTTTGGTGCACACCGCACACACATAGAGCCTAATGCATCTTTGTAAAAGGACCCCTCGGATTGTTCACGATAAGATTTAATGTCGCTGTACCAACAAAAAAACACATAATAGCAAATAAAAAAAAAAAAATCAGAAATACAAGACAAAGCTAGAACCAGAATTTTCAAGAGGCAGAATAGCTCCTCCTGGGCGCTATTAAAAATACTAGAAAAAAAAAAGAATTTTATGACATGACTTCCATTTACATTGCCTCATGTCAATTAAGGAATGCACATCTAGAGTACGGCAGATTACACTAGTGGAATCCTGCTCAAAACCCCCATCTTACTTTCAATTATTAGAATTTCTACTGTGCTTATCTGAGGCTTTCTTGAATTCTGTTGTTTTTGCCTCTTCCTTCTTACCTTGATGTGGTTTGTATGCATGTATATAATTTGAGGTGTTTCAGTGCCCCTACCTGGTGGCTGACAGCAAGCTGCAGCTGATCAAGGTGCTTCCTTCCATGCTGCAACTTGACATGAGGTGTTAAGTGTATGAGAGGAACCCTTTTCTCCCTTAATTCCTGCTGATGGCACCAAGGTCATTTTAGCAAACCAGCACTAGCCATGATGGATCCTGTTAACAGTCTTCCAAAACACACAACACACGAGCCAGCTGTACAGTACATAAGATCATTTTTATTGAAAGTCAAATAGTGTAAGACAGACGGACCTTGGTATAAGAAACATGCTGTGTCTATGGCATTGTTTGATTAGCAATAACCAGTTTTTGTTTTGTGTTTTAACACATTGCCTTTTTTTTTGTTTGTTTTTCATTTTAAACCTATTACAGCATTCATCTGTAAAGTAAAAAGGAGTTAACTGTTCAAAGCCACTTGAATTTTCTGTTATCCATGATTGTTACCGCGGGTTCACTGTACAATTCACCACTTCAGATCTTTCTCAGCTACATTTATTTTTTTTTTTTTGTATGTTTTTACATCTTATAATGTATAAAATAGGGAACAAGTACACAAAGAATCTTTTTTCCAGACGGGAAGAAAAGGAGTAAGAGAAGAGTGTAAAACCATCAGACATGGTGTGTGTGTTTGTGGTTTATCTTTTTCCATAAAAGTCTGGACCAACATTTTGAAAGGGAAAAATCTAGACATAGAAACTGCAAATGCTAGAAATACCCAGAGAGGCTTGACATGCTAACACGGCAAAATCTATTACAACAGAGCTCAGCTAACTGCCTCATTCATTTTAATTAAAAAAAAAAAAACAACAAAAAAACATCATCTTGATTTAAAAAATGCAGGGGTTTATTAAGTTCGGCCACCAGCCAGCAGTGTCCAAAGGTTTAATGCATTTTTTAAAGTATTTCATGTTTATCTTTTAATTTCATGTTACTTATCTAAATCAGAGCTCAAACAGAGAGGGGAAATGGACAAGAATGGGCACACTTCAAGAGGGTGATTTTAAGTGACTGCTTTTCTTCCCTCCCCCCCCCCTCGATATACTTTATTGCTGGCCATCCCCATCCTAAAGAAAGGTGCACTCTGTGTAGACAATTCTGGTACAGTTTTGATTTTTACTCTATAGTATGCATGGATCTGCTTTTCTAAAGTGCATCAGAGTTACAGGTCCATGTATACAAGGGAAGTAAAATTAGGATCTGATTGAGCAGTTTATTTTTCAACGGAGCCAGTAGGAAACCTTACTTTTGGAGCAGTTGATAGGAAGAGTGCAGCCAAGGGCTTAGCTGACTGAAGGGGCTGCTTTCTTTTATTCTAGAAAGCAGCTGGTCCTTTACACCAAAGTGTTGCACGGAAAAGCAATACACCAGTTCTGAAACATGGAAAAAGTAGTGGGTTTTTCTGGTTTGATTTAATGGGAAGGGGTGTGAATATTTAGGTATCGTACACCCCATAGTTAACCCTTGCTTGACTTTTCAGAAGCCAAGCTGAAGTGCATTTTGAACAAAGGAAACGGCCTTTAAAAAAAAAAAAAAAATCATGCAAGCGACCTGCCAAATGCTAGAGTATCTTGACTTCTACACAAATGGCTCCAAACCTGGCTCTGAGGCAAAACACTTTTTTTTTTCTGAATCTGATATAATAAAAGTACAGAGAAACTGGGAATTTTTGTATTTGCTGAACCATACTATCTCTTTCCAACTTAGGAGGCTTTCTATAAAGCCGTGCTAGTATTTTTAGCTAACGGTAAAAATCAGCAGGTGGTAAACGCCGAGACGTGCATAGGAATATAATGGGTGTCCAGCTGGTAGGTTTGCACAGGTACTGATGTACTTGGGGGGTCCTTGACTAAGCTCTGCGAAATGGCAAAAGGTGACCTGCACTATAACTAGTGCATGGGTTTCCCTGCACACTGAGGCCACTTTTAACATAGCGGTAAAATGACTGATGTTCTATTTCTTTAATGGCCACACGCTCATTTCCCAATTAGCGCATGGCCGTTAGCATGGTAGCCCTGACACCTATTTACTAGGCATTAATAACTCCCCCGCTAACCATGTGCTAATTGGTTGGTGCATGGAAATGTAGCAGCACCGATTAGCACTGAGGACACCTACTCCGTGCCCCCCCCCCCCCAAACAACATCCCCAGCACTATTTTTTAGCACATGGGAAGTTTGCACAGATACAGATGTCTAAGCACACCCCGCGGTAGTGAATTTTCCCCCAGAGTAAGCACGTGTCAGTACTTAACAGCCGCTTAGTAAAAGGACCCCTTGGTTATTACATGGCCAATGAGATATGTCGCTGCAATGGTAAAGAAAGCCAAGGAAAATCCTTTTTGGGGACACTAATAGGAGTAGACAACTCCACAAGAAACAATCTTTGGCCAAGAATACTTGCTGGTTGTTGTGCTGTGGACAAACTGAGCAACTGAGGACTTTGTTATGAAAGACACACCCAGAGGCTGCATTTTGTTCAAGTGACTCTTACCATTGGAAGATTTACTTTTAAGGCTGCTCATGTAAGTCTGTGGAAGATAAAAAGCCAGACGTACGGAAAGTAAGACTCTAGGGGTGTTCTGTAGTAAATGATGTGCTTTAGTGGCTTTGTGTGCATTGTTAGTAAACGACCTCCCCCCCCTCCTCCATTTCTCAGAATGGTAGCTTCCCTCCCTCTTTACTCATATACCAATTTATTTCTGTCTGTGATAAGCTGAAATACTTCACTAAGCAGAAGGAAATTGATCAGATGCCAAAAATTGGGGCTCTTTCTTAGCTTAATAAGCAAAGATTCTGAGCTCTCTAGCTGAGGTGGAATAATAGCACAAGGTTTGGCATCAAGAGTGGAAATCTAAGACATGTGAATACAGGAAATAACAAAAAGATAACCACTACATTTTCAGATGCCTTTTTCTTGATTCTTTGGACTATATCTGGCCAAATAATCCTTTAAAATGTATTTCCTGACCTACTGCTTACTTACTCTTTTCAACATATGAACCTGCAAAACTTGGTTTTCTGTCATTTTACATGAAACGCAAGCTTTCTGAAGAAAATGAGGTAGGCTGGTGCTTCAGAGATGCCAGGTTACTCAGTTCCAGGCTGGAAACTTTGGGGTAGTCTTGACATTTTGGCTACTCCATCCTGGTGCATTATGGGACTTGTAGCTCTGATTTCAATAGGAAGGATCAGGCACCGCAAATTCCATACTGTTTTGCAATGTAAGTTCAAAACCAGGACAGGACAACATGTCTCCAGCCTGGAACTGAATAGCTTGGCATCTCTGGTGCTCCTTTCAATGCTCACTGCATATGCTTAAACTCCGACGATCAGTAGGCCGTCCTTAAGTACTTGGGGGCCATACTGGGAAAGACCAAAGGTCCATCAAGCCCAGCATCCTGTTTCCAACAGTGGACAATCCAGGTCACAAATACCTGGCAAGATCCTTGCAGAGTAGTCACCCCTCAACCTCTCTTGGAACAGATTCCAAGTTGCTGACCTGGCAAAGAGCTACAGGACTATTGGGGCTTGACGAGTTTTAAGAAGTTTCGCAAGGCTCCAAAGTACTCCAGTTGTGTTCAGGTAACTCAAGGTTCTCCATAAGAGGATCAACATTTTGAATGCTATTCAAGGGGACAAGTTTGACCTTAAAATGGAGATTATTTTTACGGAGTCTTGGCGTGGGAATATTAGTGAGTACCCATGGGCAATGCCAAACTCAGTAAATAACCACAACAATGCACGAATGTAAGTGGCGTCTAATCATTTGAAAGACGCAATATTTAAAGACTTGGGGGATTCTGTAAAGTGAATACAAAGTAGGGTTGACAACTGGCTGCATTTTGTTTTTTTCAGGCCAGGTTGATGTAGTCTGGTTTTACACCATTTCTCCTGTGGTGCTGTCCTACTTTTCTGAGGGAAATCAAATCCATTTTTCTATACTAAATCCCCATTTTCCTTCCCAATACTTGCATTATGGCAGGGTAGTGAATAGATGTACAGTATATAATTATACCACTGGGACCTCATCATCGTATAACCCTTTGTACCTCTTGTCTGCCTTGGTCCTCTGATTTCCCATTTCATGCCGAGAGCTACAGGAAATGTCCTCCCCTGGAAACATCCCCTCTTGTTGTGGAGATAGGGGTTTGCTTCCATAACAGCAGTTGTTTTCCCTCCTTCTCAGGCTCAAATGTGTCTGGTTGTAGCCAAGAGACTATGTGTCTCCTGGACTACAGAGGACCAATTCCCACTACTAGTTCTGCTGATTTCCAAGCCACTACTAAGTGTGCACAGAGCTTCATTAGGGCTCTACGTTATCAATCCAGAAAGACTTATTTTCTTTTAATGGCCTGTACTGCAGTACAACTGGACACCTTTAACTATAATGGCCCTCTCCTTGCCCCTGTTGAGATTTGAATTATTAAAGTGTAGCAAAGGCCTTGTCACCTGCTTTGGCTAAATTTCACATGCGGCTGATGTGGGTGAGACATCAACATTAGTGAATAGAAACTGCTGGATGGGGCTAGTGCATCAATATACAGAATACAAAGCATATAATGCATCAAAAGACCAGGAGTTGAGCAACCCAAAGCCTTGAAACTCACGATCTGTACAATGTGCGTGAGCATTTGCCCTTTATTCTGCCGTAGCATACAGACAAGAATCCTTCAATCATTTTTCCGTTATCTTCAATTATATTTTAAACTAGCAGCTGTACAAATAACCCTGACCAGAAATGTTAACAATAACTATGCAATCACACACACATAGATTTTAAAAAGGGCATCACGGATAATTCACTCTGTATCAAAGAGACAGCTAGCCTTGCATGGCTAAGGGGTCCTGTTACTAAGATGCACCAAAAAGTGGCCTGCACTGGTGTATTGGACACGCGCAGGACCAGTTTTCAGCGCACCTGCAAAAAAGGCCTATTTTGGCTGAAAATGGATGTGCGGCAAAATAAAAATTGGCGTGCATCCATTATGGGCCTGACACCTTACTGCAACCCATTGATCTAGCGGTAAAGTCTCACACGTTAACCAGGCAGTAATGGTCTCTGCACGTACAATGCCGATTACCGCCCAGTTAGTGCCACATGCTGGAAAATTTAGGGCGTGCTTAGTGGACACGCGTAAAAAATGAAATTACTGCCCAGGCCACGCGGTAGCCGGGCGGTAGTTCAAAATTGACACGCGTAGGCGCCTACGCGGCTTAGTAAAAGGGCCCCTAAGTGAGGAATTAGAAAGCAAAGGTTAGTTCAAAAACTGTGGAGAGAAACATTTTTTTGGATATGGGGTTAGGAGCAATGGGAATGCCTTATACTTCTCTGGCACTGCACTGGATTTGATTACTGGTTCTGCAAAAGAAAACAAACAGACTCATTTTGTTGGAGGGGGAAGGGATTTCATGGTATTGTCCCTTGTTGGCCATGATGGATCATCCTGGTTCCATCAAAGTAAATGCAAACTCCCATCCAATAGTATATCTGGTCATTTCCTGCTTCTAATTTTCTGAGGTAGGGAACCGATAAAGAGGAAAGGGAAAAATTAATTACCAGCCATTGTGCAACAGTGATACCTAATGGTCAGATTTAGGGCCCATGATTGAACGGACCCTAGCTAAGGACTATCGCTGAAGTGACTGGGCTGAAGAGAAGGGCATCCAAAATACAAAGGAAACTTCCACACCCCCTCAGGGAGAGTTGTGAATGAAGGCTCATGGCACCATAACCATAGAGAAGCCAGCTCTAATGCAATGCAATGGGGCAAGAGGAAAACTGCCAAGTCACTCCTTCCCCCAACTGAGCAGATAGCTTAGCAGTGTGAGCTAGTCTGACCCTGTAGGGAGACATAGGGAGGAAGTTATCAAGTAGGGCCACGGTTAGGCTGGATTATTTTACTATTAAATTGGGTTATTAGTAACTAGGTCGCGTTGCATAAAATGGGACCTGGCTAAAATAGCATGAGTTAATGGTAAAATAACCCATCTTTACAGTTGCCCACACTGATGACCCCCCCCCCCCTTTAGACCATTCCTGACATGTTCCACTTCTATATATTTAAACTCTGAGCACGGAGCAGATATCAAACAATGCGAAGGACATAGATATAAGCGAACCGCTCTTTGCTTAGACGATGGTGGACAGCCTTGCCTGATCCCTATGCCATACAGACTCTATACTACAGCCCTTATTTTTGTTATATGGACTCCTTATAAGGATTTTTTGCTCTGAGTTGGCTGATTTTTTTACAAGCAGCAAAAACTAAGGGCATCTTACCTGTACAGGTATAGTTAATATATGCACATTGGTAACCAGTGGAATGACTAAAACAGCTAATACGAATCTCAAAACACTTCATCAAGCTGATTGTAACAGAGTCCTAGAACTGCACGGGAATGAAAAAATCTTGAAGAACTGATAGATCTGCATTAAACCTGTAAGTGGAAATCCTAAGGTTTTCTGTCTTAATTATTATTAAACCTGTAGGGAGATAAATTATCCTAAGGCAAGGTCCCTTGTAGCCAATGGGGAAATGCTGCGACAACAGTCCATCCTGTGATAACCAGGGGCTGCAAGGCATGTCTCAAAGCTCAATCCCCTCTATTGACCCAGCGATACAATATAAGGTTTCTCATCAGAAGTCTTGAAATAAGCAGAAAATAAAATTACAGCTGCCTCTACCACCAACATATTTACACTTTGGGTTGTAGACACTGCTCCCCAAGTATTTTGGTTAAGTTAAAAATACAAATACAGAAAAAAATACAAGTTTATATACAGATAAAGAAAAATAAGCACCTTTTGTAGAAATGCACAAGAAATATATTTTTGCCATTACAGTCCTTAGAGATGGTGAATAAGGGATTAAAGGCAATGAACTACTTGTGTATTAAAAAAAGACTCTAAGAAACTTGGATCTATCTTGTCAGTGCCTAAACTGAATGACATAAAGTTGAAAATGAGATTTGCCCCTATATAATATGTCTTCCTAAAGCAGATTAAAAGCTTAAGGAAGTCCAGGCTGCTTTATTTCCAGGAAGTGAGTTGGGTTAACACCTGCCCACCCAACTCGTTTGTTGCTCCTCCCATTCAATTCTGGTATCTGAGAAAATGGGACACAACAGAGCTGAATGCTCTTAGAGTTGTAAGTTAACTACTACAGCAAGACTCACTGCAGCTGTGATTTTAATATCAGTTTGCACGCCTTGCTCACTGGCCAGCCGAAACTGCTAAAGCACAGAAGTTTCTGCAACAATGGTTGAACCAATAGCTGCTCTTGTACTGCAACGGTATCCCATTCCCCTTCCACCTCAAAAGTCAATGGCTTCCACAGACTTCAGTCTTGCTATTCTCCCATAGCATTACAGCTGGTACCATGTAACTATGACATTCACTTTTTCTGAAAAGAATTTCCTCTCATGATTGCTGAGCAGATTTGAATGGATTTGCACAGATTATGTCATGGGAAACTAAACAAAATGGAAAAAATTTCCCCTGCAACACACTAGCACAGATCTGCATTGCACTATACTGAACATGATGGGGAGAAAGGCAATCTTTAGTGCAGAGAGGTGAGATTTACTGACGTTTTTATTAAACAGGCAGGTTAAGGTTGGCTTTTAACTTCTGTGCCGTTGGATATAAAGCCTGTTGGCCTCCTTTTCAGGGGTCAGTGGGCTCACGAAGAATCCAACAAAATGAAAATGTTCTTAAATAACTTCATCAGCAGAGGCTCTACCTGTCCCTTGGGATACTAGAAAAAATGTGATTACTGGACCTTGGTTATCTGAGGGCCAGAAAGTTGCCTAGTCCCGAGTCATATTTGATAATGTTCTCAATGTTAGAGCGAGCACTTCAGTCTCCTGATCAAAGTCAAGATGGGATGCGCTTCTGCGCCATTCTATATATGAATAGTAGAAGAAAAGCACACGCAGATGATATAAGAAATTTTAGTTGTTTCCTTTTGCCTCTTTAGCTTGATGCTAAAAAATAGCTACTAAATCCCAAGTTTCTACCGTCTTGACTCCTGAGAGTTGGGCAAAGTTGCTAAACAGCAGTACGCTGCAGTGTTACACATGAAACACTCTCCTAGAGTAACACACCTGAGACAGTACATTAACTGCTGAGGCACTGGCCCTTCCTTAATGCCTTCAAAAAAATGATCATATTCCACTATCCTCATCAAACTGTTTCATAGATGAGACAAATTTTATGTAATTTGTGTGTACAAGTTACACACACAGGACAAGAAAGGGAACAGATAGATCTTTCTAATTATAACTGTCTTTAGTAGGGAAAATGACGACCTTTCCACAAAAGGTATTACCGGAACCAGAAATCACATTTCTACAAAGCCATAACCATAATACACGATTTGACAAGTCACCCTATATACATACAACTACATTTCATTTATTTACACCGCCCCACTACTTCATTTCAAGGTGCACTGCTGGTTAGAAAACCAGCAACAACGTTTTGGTCTTGAAGACCAATAGCTCATCACCTGGATGTACCTCGATATCGAATGGCGCCAGTCAGTACTATGCTTCTGCAAGTAGAAATAAAATCCGTGAATATCAAGGCAATTTAACTGTCCTGTTGCACTGGTGGGATTAAGAAGGATTCAGACACATCCTTGACTGTTCCTTCAAGTTTAGACCCCTTCTCTAACTCTTGTCTACAAGGCGTCTCAGGTGACAGGGCTTTCACTGACTGGCTAAACAACTGATAAACATAGATAAAAGCTTTTAATTTGGATCAGCCTCTTCTCCCCTTGGTGATATGAGAGGACCTGGGCCTGGCACCATATTCAGAACTCTGCATTTAGAAGTCTTTAACAGAAATGTGAACTCCTGGTACAGAAAATGAGCATAACATAATCATTTACCAACTCTCTCTTATTAATGACTGGTATTCTATTAGTTTTTTTATTGCTAAAATAGCACCATATTTAAAAAGAGGATCCACTTTTCCTTCTTACTGTTGGCTAGCATAGCTCTTTAACTTATTTAGATAACCAGAAACATGGCTTGTACCTTGACTTTCATGCACTCTATTGACTGACCTTTGGCTCTGATTTTTGGGTATGAGGAAAATTTCAGAGAATGATCATAATTCTATTTTTGGTTTTCTTTCCCAAATTTCCAGTGCCCAAAGTGAAAGCATCCTGTCTCCATTTATGGAAACATTTACAGGCTGGGGTCTTTTGACTGAAGTAGAACAGTGGGAAGGGTCCAAACCATTGCATCTTCTTGCTAATGGTCTCTGGTTCATTTGGGTTTCAAGCTTGTCTATCAGATACTCTACATTGGGAAGCTAAAAGACAGAACTGTGTCAATTTTTCCCCTAACTTGTGGCCCAGTCCCCAATCTAGTTCAAGGAATCATCTAAACGAGGGATGGGGAAAATGACTGGTCACAGCAGCATGTTAATTTAAATTCTTAATTTACTATCAGTTAGCAGTGGGATTTGATGCTGCATTTCTATCATGCAAAAATAAGCATTAAAAAATATTTCTATGGCTTTGTGTGCTTCAGCTCACTGGATTAATCCATACCACTTGAAAACACGAATTGTTTACCATGTGGCAGAATATTTTAGCTTTTTATCTGCATTTTCAAAACCCACATCTCTAAGTAAGCTAATCAATAGTCAAGCAGGACTGCATATTAACATTTTAGTCCCCAGACATTAAAGGATGTGTCATAATATGGGCCAATGCTAATGATGGATATGTTGAGGAAGAAACATCGTTCCCTCCACCCTCCCCAAAATTTGTATAGAATATAAAGTGTTGGCACTAATGCATTACTAGGGCCCTATGATTGAGGGACAATGGGAAATTCATTTCACGAGTGACATATGAATTGTAGGCACAGATGGATCATGGATCAAGACTTGCCTGAGGCGTTGTTTCCTGATCTTTGATGAGCTGATGGGATGGGACAAAGGGAGGAAGTACTGGTGGGCCTAATAAGCAATTCTATCCATTAAGCACTTTAGGCTGCTTTGTTTATTTTCACCCAAATTGTTTGAAGGGTGATGCTAATGAAAATATTGGCCAGAGTCCAGATTCATGAGTACTAATGTTCTGCTGTGCCAAATAACAAAACCTATTTAAAGGTTTCTGTTCTTTGGGTCAGGTTTAGGGGGTGGGAGTAGAAAAATGAGCAGAGGAGAAAAAAAAAAGGTCTATTAGAAAATATAGAATGAAAAACACTGAAAGCAGCGACATGGGGTGTTGTATCCTGGCAGTACGTTCCAACAAAACAGTTTAGATATGGGAGAAAATATGGACCTTTTGCTTCGTCTTCTTTTTTTTTTAAAATATGATAGGTCTTGATTAGGAAATGAAATAAGGAGCTGAACCGCAGAATGGGACAAAGAAATGGAGAGAATAAAAAAGAAAAACAAAATGAGACCCACTTCCTCCCCATGAAACGGAATAGCCTCTTATTACAGAAAACTTGTTTCATTGCTGGAAATAAAGTAGTGTGAGGTTTTATAAAATCACAAGATGTTGGCAGGATGTGCAAACAATCCACTGAGTCAACTAACTGAATAGCCACAAGGAGTATTCTTATAATCAATAGATGTCATAAACAGAATGTGGAAAGAACAACCTATTTGAACATTTCCTCCTTCTAAAGCCATCCTTTTGGTGGATTTCTTACACACAACCCGCACTGTACAGGTCCAAGTTAGTATTTAAATCATGGTAAATTCACCTGACTCATTGGCGCACCCCATCTGCCCCCAGGCATAATTTACCAGTTAAACTGCTGCATGCTACTTCACTGGTCTTAAATCCAACACCCCCCCCCCCCTCAACATAGGAAATAGCATTGTCTAGTCCAATAACCAATTCCAATAAGTCTAGTTTCATGAGGTGCTCACATCTCATTTTGCTTCCACAATCATTGCTTTCCACACTAACAAGATTAAGGCGTTGTTTCAGCACCATAGACAGCTCTAGCCTTTTAAACACAAAAAACAAAAATAAAAACTTGCATATTTCTCTGTTTTGTACATATATAAGTTCAGGTATTTTTTTTGAAACAACATAAATCTGACTTTTAAGTTAATATACAGGGTTTAGAACGATGTAGCTTTTCTTTCCAATGGGGGCCATTTTTAAGTTTTGGAAAATCTGCTATCCCTAAACGCTTTAACTGAAAACCAGTGGTCTGGCCTCTTTTTAATGGCACCTGATTCTACTTCTTCAAATAAGAAAGTAAATCTGTAAGTTAAACAAGAGCATGTGAAGAGTTTTATTTTGGGTTTCTGAATCTTCTAAAACACAGGGCTGACTCTATGAATGTCCCTGTTAGTAATAATGCTTATGGCAGGTGTTCATAGCTCCCTGTATTGTAAAACATAAAATGAACTCCCAGTGTCAACTGTAGATCTCTGGAAGCCTTAGTACCTGCCATTACTAGTGCATTTATGGTAGCTGCAAGATTAAACTGCAACCCAGATCTTTTTGCAAAACGTATGTGCCTCACTTTTAGAAGATCCAGAAACCAGAGCTATTGCTTCTGCTGCTATAAAACCCACATGACTCTCACTGGAGATGACAGTGGTTGACGTACCAGTAAGAATATCTGTCCAGATTTTAAGCCTCAGTTGCACATGTTATGTGGCTCATATAGGAGCTGGTTATGCGTGCAGTTTACAGGATATGCCTTCCAGTCTGCTCCCCCTCTCTGTGATCTTGCATTCACAAATGCATTCGTTCCAGACAGCCCAATGTACCTATGTTCCAGTTTTGTACAGAGGTATTTGGTTGTGCAGTACCATTTAGCACCACTTAACAGGTAAATTGGGCAAGGATTCTATTTTAAGATGCAGACTGATCTTGGTTCACAGTTCCAGAACCTGCACACACCAGTCCTATGTACGTACTTTGCCAATACAAACCACCAGGCACAGTTTGCAGCATGGAATAAAGATAATTACAGTACAGTCAGGTAGAAATTAATGATAAATGTGACCGAGGATTTCCCACAAGGTATCAGATCATATACACTGCCCCCAAACTTGAAATGCATTAACAGTTGGTTAGGCTAGCGGAAAGAACCAGGCATTGTGGTAAAATCAGCGTATTGCTCCATGGCCAGGGTAACAAGCTGAGCCATGCCTAGTTTTACCCCACTGCATATAGGGAAATGTAGTCCTGCTTTTCCTAGGGAATGACAATAGGAAACTCAAACCACAACTCCCAATATGCAATGGGCTAAAACCAGAACTTGCTCAGCTCATGAAACTATATTGGTCACAATAACTGTAGAGGCATGTTGGAGCAGACTGCATTGTAAAGTGAATTTTCAAAAAGAAGTTGAAACCTTTGGGTTGCCCTTATGCTGTTCTCATCCATAGCTTCTGGACTGCTCATGCCGACCTCAGAAATCACATTACTGTCTACTGCCCAAGAAAAGAGGCTCAGGAAGCTGAAGCTGAAATCAAGTCATAAGGTGATAAACTGTCAACAGTTGTCAGTAACTGCCACAAAACGAGAAGATCCCATCAAATGTAAAGCTCACTTGGCACCAATTAATTTTGAATGCGGCAAATTATATTTTAGTAAAACAAGCTTCTAGCATGCTAGAAAAAAAAGAGACACACAAATAGCTGTGCCTAAGAATCTTGTCCTGAATATAGTTGGTGGAAGAGCAAAGTATGGCATAAACGAGTTCTACTGTTTGAAACAGAACCTATGAAGAGTTTACACACTCAAAGGAACCCAAAGGCATCATGAAATGCTTATTTTCCATATTAATCTTCCTCCTTTAATGCTGCTGCAACTCTGCTGATTACCCAAGATGTTGCATTTGCAAAAATAATCATCATCATAATTTAAATCAGAAACACAAATGAGCTGAAATTGTGCTTGCATCAAATACTATGGTGCCCATGCCATGTTTTGCATGTCACATGACCTGCAATGACCAATGAGCAGTGGGCGTCTTTGTGTATGTATATTTTTGTATTGAAGGGGCTCTTGGTAGCACCAGCTTTGCTACAGTCTGCAGCAGTGGGCAGAACTGTAATGAGAAGAACTGTCAGTGGGACATTTCCAGGTACATTAAAACAAACAAACAATGAAATTTTTCCGACAGATTCCACCCCCGTCCCTACAAAATGAAATAAAAAATAAATATATTAAAAAAAAACCCAACCCAAGATTTATTTGCTATTCTCTTTAAACGATGGTCATGCGTGTTAAATAAAGTACAAAAGCAGAAGGAACAGTCCTTGGTTCTAGGTTTTTTTTTTTTTCCCCCCCATGCCTGTTTATTTGTCGTTTGACTCCAGACAGACCCAGAAGGATGACATGTTAGGTGTTCACCCTTAAGAGTTAGATGGCTGTTAACCTTCTTTGTTCACTATAATGGTGGACTCCCTGTACTCAAAAGTTAAACGGTTAACATTTGCCATGAATTTTTATTTTGTATTTTTAGTCACGTGGGCCAGCAAAAGCCCCAGTGGTTTGAGAATGAGTGTATGAACCCCTGCTGAAGGATTTCAGCCTAGCCCACCTGTCTTCCTGAAGACTATGGGTGCAAGGGCACACATGAACGACTGTGCAAAGGTTTACATTGGCTCCCAAAACCCAGGCATTGGCAAAAGAGAAAGAATCGGAGAGAGAGTGCAAGTCCCCTACCCAGATCAGAAGAGCTAAGTCAGTGTTGTAGGCTGAGGCTCAGCTCTCCCCACATTTTTTTCCCAAAGGAGTTCATATGGGGCTGGCACTAGAAACCTCCCCCTGCTGCAGTCCAACAGCCACTGAGAGGGGATGTAAAATAGCACAGCAAAGGCCAGTTGACCGCACCACCAACCGCTCCATCCTCATGGGCTGTTTTCAGAGTGTTGCTTGCAGGTTTGGATCTACAATGGTTTCCTGGTCAGGAGACTCTATGTAATTGGCAGCATCTTGGAGTTTCAAGAGCATAGCCATCTGTCAAGAAAGAAAGAATACAAAACACAGACAACTTATCAGAATAAGGGGTTCTGCTAAAGGGCCTAGGGGTGTGAAAGGGGTGAACACATGGCTTCTCTGAGATTTCCCTATACAATCCATACAAGCGATCACAATGTTAGTTCCATACTATCAGCAGATTACAGATCAGTCCTGATCTTCAGCAGACAGCACTAGAATAGGCATCACACAATCAGAGTTTGTGATAAATGTTTGCATAAATAACAGTAATCAAAATATTACAAACAAAACCAGGACTGCACTAAAGTCTGGAAATTCATAACAATTACCATGTAAAACAGAATCATAATTTCATGGGTTCTGAAAAAGGTTTGCAGCAACCTCCAAGGCTGGACTGTCAGGTTACAAATTTTTGTACCAACTTTTGTATAGTACTACTAAAAGACTGCAGAGATTGTTCAAAGTCAACCCTGAAGGTGCATTATTAGTAGCACAGAGAGGTGATGCGCATCTGGAGAGGCGGACATGACCAACGAGACCTTGGGTTTGGTTAATGTTCTTATTACTGTTACTAACTGACAGCTGGCTCAATTGAGGCCAGGCTGCCTTCACTGAGCTGGGTTGTAGAGCAGAGTCCTGGCTAGACATAACCTCTTGCAAAACATTATTTCATTAGAGACTGAAGCTGGCATGGCGTCTTGATTATTTAATCTGAACAAAATGGTTAGGTGTTGACCAAAGCACTTCATAGGTTTTTGGCATTATGACTCTGAGTAATCTGAGGACGCTGCTAACTTTGTGAAAACATGCTTTGATCCAGCATTTTTGTAAAATGCAAAACCAAAAATCAATGGATAAATATTCAGAAGCACTTACCGGATAGCACTGCTCACCAGGACATCCAGACACACTATCCCTGAAATTCTTTAAATGGCGCTTAAAATTGTGCACGCAAATTTGGGCATCTGCCCAATTTCCATGCGCAATTTAATCAAATAATGAGCCAATTAGCATGGCTAATTGGGTGATAAAGATCAATTACCTACACTAATTGGCATTAATTGAAAGTTACACGTGCATTTTTAGTCGTGGGGATCTGCATGTAAATTTTATGCGTGCAGACAAAAAAGCAACACTGGGCCTTCAAGACTGGGACAAAAAAGTTCTTTATTGATGACCCAACACCGGCCGTGTTTCGGCGCTAAACAGTGCCTGCTTCAGGGGTGAGTCTGGATTTTGTTCTCATCACAGCATGGAATTCCTTCCTATTGAGGCAGTAGTGCATCATACAGGACTGCATACCAAATTAGCTTGCACAGGGAGACCCACAACCAACATGAGTTATGTTTCACCAATAGGCTGCAGAAGGGTAGAACTCTCTTGTCACCTTGCATGCAGCCTTTTTTCCATTGGAAGCGCTGTGATGAGAACAAAATCCAGACTGACCCCTGAAGCAGGCACTGTTTAGCGCCGAAACACGGCCCGTGTCGGGTCATCAATAAAGAACTTTTTTGTCCCAGTCTTGAAGGCCCAGTGTTGCTTTTTTGTCTGTATACTTTCTGTGTATGCTGTATTACCCTCTCTATTTGTGTTAAATTTTATGCGTGGCCATGGGAGGGTCCTGGGCAAATCAGGGGTGTTGCTACAATTTAAGCGCGCTGTTATAGGATAAGGGGGATCTGCACCTAATTTAACAAGGATTAACACTAGGGCTTACTTGGTGTACATCCTCGCTTCTAAAGTTAGGCGCTATGCATATTCTATAAACAGTGCCTAACTTCAATGTCATTTATAGAATAGCGCTTAGCACGAGGGTTTTTTTTTTGTGCTATTTATAGAATTTGGTCCTATCTGGGCACAGTCTCTGAATATCCACTATCCGGATAGTGTCAAGCTGGAGTATGAGCAATTCCAGAACTTATCCACACAGCAGGGATATTCTAGCTAACTTATCTGGATAGGTTCCAGAGCTGACCATATTATCCAGATATTCAGCGCTGGCCAATATCTGGATAGTAATTCTGAATATCCACATATTCACACCTGGTGTAAAAATGAAGGTATGCAGTACCTTAGCTTTGCATATTATACCTTATGTCCCAGGGGCGTAGCTAGGTGGGGCCATGGGGGCCCACAGATTTAGCCATGGCCCCCATTGCTTTTGACCCCCCCCCCCCGCAGCCGCCAGCAAAGATACCTTGTGGCGGTGGGGGGTCAAAAGTGGAGGGGGAGGGTCGCAGCGGGGGGAGGCGTGCTAAAATGTGCCCCCCCCGCCTTGGGCTCTGGACCTCCCTCCCGCCGAGGTCTGGCTACGCCTGTTATGTCCCAACGAATTTTCTATGATCCATCAATAGTGGAGGAGTGGCCTAGTGGTTAGGGTGGTAGACTTTGGTCCTGAGGAACTGAGTTCGATTCCCGGCACAGGCAGCTCCTTGTGACTCTGGGCAAGTCACTTAACCCTCCATTGCCCCATGTAAGCTGCATTGAGCCTGCCATGAGTGGGAAAGCACGGGATACAAATGTAATAAAAATAAAAATTACAGAATGGGCCTTCCTGGACCCTCTAAGATGAAATGGAAAAGTACAGCTTTTTTGGTTCTTAGCTCCCCTCTCTTTGGAATAATCTCCCTCTAACCCTTCGTTCAGAACATAATCTGACACGTTGTAAGACTGCTCTGAAAACACACTATTTTCAGCGTGCTTTTGGAGACTCGTTGGGGTCCTGGGCAGGAGAAAGACTTGATTAACATGGTTTGAGGTTTAATTAACATCTTATTTCTGCAGTTATTGTAATATTTTATTTATTGATTGTATGATTCTTGGAATGCTTGTGTCTTTCCTATACTTTACTGGAGTTCCTTTTGCTTTATATTATTTATTTGGATGCCTGTAAACTGGCTAAACTTGTTCTTCAAATACAGCGGTATTATTAAGTTATATAACAAATTATCTACCCAATATTTAAAACCGTTTAACCGGCCATGAACAGTTCCTGGTCGGTTAGATGGTACTTATCTGGCTATCCGCCAATATTCAGCGCATCGCCGGCTGTTTGGTTGCAAAATAGTAAGTATATCTTTGCCTGGTTTAAGCTTAACCAACCAGCACTGAATATCAACTTGGCTGGTTAAATATAAAATCGGCCAAAATATGCCCGGTTACTTAATGACAGTCAACGGAAATGGCCCGGCATTGAACAGCTACCTCCCGGGTCTGAATATCAGGCCCTATGTGTTTTTCCAGGATTGTTGTGGGAGGGGGTGGTGTTGGGGTGATCAACATGGGAACTAGGAGCTGAAAGTTAAATTTTGAGAGGAGAAGAGGGGAAAAAGATGGCTGAAGACTTACCTAGGGAGCTCCACTGTCCTTGCACCGGTCCTGGCCAAGAGATGTACAGTGAGTCATTTAACCCCTCCCCCCTCTGCGGTCTTTTACATTGACACTTCTTTGCAGAAATAAAATCATAAAACTATGAATTGCTCAGCAGAGCACTATATACTGGGGCAAAACATATACCTAGCAATTGAAGAGCACTCTTTTTACAAATACTACTGCATCAATTCCTTGCCCTCACAATGTAGCCTTTTACAGTAACGTTTACGGATGAATGCCACCAGGGCCTTGCGTTAACACACCAGGGGGTCTGCGTCCAGTGAGCTGGGGGTGGTGTCCTTTGCCGTCCTCTCTTCAGGGGGAGAAGCTGAGCTATGGGATCCCATGCTGGGTGGCGGCAGGTGGAACAGTTTTGACTGGTCCTGCTGAGCAGAGGGCCAAGGCAGGGTGTCCCTCACCCATTCCACTGGGTCTTCCCATGCTGCTTTCTGTCCATGAACCTACAGGGAAAACCAGAAAAGATTCTGCTGAGTATTGACTGCCTTAAACAAAACTCAAAACTGTAGAAAATTAAGGGGTAATTATTCAAAGTGATTTCAATGGCCAGGAGAGGCTCCTGGCCATTTAAATCACACGCCCAGAGCTATCTGGGGATATTCAGAGGTACATAACCAATTTGTGCCGCTGAATATCCCGCTAATCAGCCAACTCCTAACCAGCTAGGTTAGGGGCAGGCCAGGGGCACAGAATGGACGGAGCACCTACATAGCTACTACTACTGAAAAAGGTGTGAGCAAAAATCTAAAAATAATGGCGATATCCAGTCTACTAACTGGCTAAATAACTGATTACAGGTAGGACAGAAAAACACTGCCCTAACTTTCTGTGGCGAGTTAACCAGGCAGTGGTCTGAATATTGGCCGGTGCCCGGTTAGCTTCTGGGTCGGCGGTCATACCTGGATATTCAATTCTGGGAGCTGAACGTGCTCTGGCATTGACTATCCGGGGTTAGTTCAATCAGTGGCTGAAGTGGCTTGCAAGCTGCTTGCCGCCATGGGCTAAATATCGACCCCTTTGTGTTGGTTAGAGCTACAAGAAATAACAGCTCTAAAAACCAAGCACAAGCTACAGCAGTGAAAGCTACTCACACAATAAAGGACACTTCTATTGAAGGCAAGCAGAATTATTTGAACAGTTCATTTGGTCTTCACATTATTCCTGTATTATGCTTTTGGCTTCTACTCGTGGCTCATCCATGGTACAGGTTAATTTACATGCGCAGCGAGGGTGACAAAAGAAAGAACAGCAGACGATGTCTAAAATATTGGCTTTATTACAACATCCGAGACTCGACACGAGTCGTGTTTTGGCCTAAAAAGGCCTTCCTCAGGAGTCTTCAATTGGATGTATGGGGATTCTTAGCTAGCCTTAATTAAATACATGTGATGTTTGTACTCCGGAGAGTTTTATTTATTTATTTATTTGGTGCATTTGTATCCCACATTTTCCTACCTATTTGCATGCTCAATGTGGCTTACATAGAACCGTGAGGCGATCGCCTTTCCGGTATGACAAATACAGAGTGATATTATGGTATAATAAAGTGCATGTGTGACAGACACATAAGGGAATATTACCAATTAAGATTTTAAAAACTGCGTGTTCCTTTGAAAACTTGGATTGTCAATGCTTTCAGCTGAAAATGGGGGTCTGTAGCTATGTGCAGGGTAACAAAATCTAGCTACTGGCCATTGCATCTACCACCTCATGAACAAGCTCAGAAAAAAATATAGTATAGCGTCCTTCTGCTGGCTGTACTCACCTTTTGGGTGACAGGTCACCCCTCAACTTCAGGTAAATTCTGAGCCGGTTGCTGCCCGATAGCGTTCACATACTTTTTTTGTTAGAAGCAAGCGGCAAGGTAACAGACATCTCGTGTCAAGTCTCAGATGTTGTAATAAAGCCAATTTTTTGGACATCGTCTACTGTTCTTTCTTTTGTCACCCTCGCTGTACATGTAAATTAACCTGTACCATGGATCGCTGTGTTTGACTTGTTTGCGTGACTGCAAGGGTTGCCGTTCTTTTTTTCTTTGCCTTAATTTACTTGTGCGCCATAAACTGTCAGAAAAATGGCTTGCGGTAGTGTAGGCGCGGGTTTTGGGCGCGTGACGATCCATTTTTCAGCTCGCGTGTAAAAAGGCCTTTTTAAAATTTTTGCCGAAAATGGACGTGTGGCAAAATCAAAATTGCCACATGTCTATTTTAGGTCTGCGACCTTACTGCCAGGCATTGACCTAGCGGTAAAGTCTCACACAGTAACCAGGTGGTAATGACCTACGCGCATCAAATGCCACTCGGCGCGCGTCCGATACATGCATCCAAAAATTGATTTTTCAGCTGCGCGCCAAAAATGAAATTACGTGGTAACCGGGTGGTAACTCCATTTTAGCATGGGTTGGGTGCGCATGGACGCTTACGTGGATTAGTAAAAGGGCCCCTAAGTTTTGATGATGAACTGTATTGATATGGCAGTGCGTTATGTGTAGGGTTTTTTGTATTGGTTTTTAATTATGTATGTTATTATGATAGTCACTTCGGTTGTAAGCGGGTTAGAAGTTTAAAAAAATAAATAAATGAAGTGACTTGCCCAAGGTCACAAGGAGAGGCAGTGGGTTTGAACTCTGGCTTCTCTGATACTAAGTCCTCTGCTCTAACCACGAGGTCTTCTCTTCCACTCTTTTCTGTCAGTACATTAACATTCTCCAGAGTATTACTGAAGGATTTATTTAGAGAGATATTCTCGTGTAAAAAGTGGCATTTATAAAAACAGACTGCATACATGTGCACATGGAGATGGTGGAATGCCGCTCTTTACCCGTGGAGATGCTCACCATGCAGAGATTTCAAAGGGGGCGCGCCACGCTGGTTTGGATGGGCCTTAGGCGGACAAAAATCTACACACATATTTCCTGTTTTACAAAGGGAATGCATGTTCTCGGAAAAACATTTTCCTGTTGAGTTTTACACCAGCTCCGAGGCACGCTCAGGATTTTATAACAGTTGGTAGAACTAGATGGCATGAAAAGGGACCGGCTCAGGAATAATGTCAGGAAGTATTTTTTCACTGAGAGGGTGGTAAGTACCTGGAATGCCCACCCATGGGAGGTGGTAGAGATAAAAACAGTAATGGAATTCAAAAATGCATGGAACAAACACAAAGGAATCCTGTTTAGAAGGATCAGATCCGGAGAAGCTTAGTGGAGACTAAGTAGGAAAATCAGTGCTGGGCAGACTTCTACGGTCTGTGCCCTGATCGAGGCTGAATAGATTTGGATGGGCTGGAGTGCAGCTTTTCAGGGGTTCTGAAACACCTTCAGAAATTTTAGAACAAGGCCAATGCCGGGCAGACTTCTATGGTCTATGCTCTAAAAATGGCAAAGATAAATCAAGAAGTAAATTTGAGGGGCATCAAAGACAGGGATCTGAAGACCTCCAGATATAACTCTGTAGACTCAAGCCACCTGTAAAGCTCAACTGGGCATCAGCTGACCAACTGGACCAGGAGCAAATCGCTCAGAACCAGAGTCTGTCCATCCACCTGCTGGAAATAGAAAATACTGAGAAGCTGGACTGGATACCAATAGACGTATGTCTCAGCTCAGTTTTCAGTTCTCTATCTCCACCTGCTGGTTGATGGACACAGTCTCACAGGTTCTGGAATAATTGGAAGCTACGTAATGGATTTTCGGTTTGCTGTGCTAAATAAACTCAATTGCTAGGCCACAGTGTGCAAAGTGTAAAATAAATCTGTTGTTGGTACTTCTTTGTTAATAAGTACAATCTAATAATTAACAAAGATGGAAAAATACTAAAAGTAAGTTGGGTAGAAAAATCAACATAAATACAGATAGAGAAGATCTACAGAAACAGAAGTAACAGTAGATAAGATTGACAGAGTTCAGCTAGAGGCAGTGGTATTTCTAAAGCCCTGAGAACCAGTAGGTACCTTCAGTCCATCTTTTGCCCCTTCCTGCAGGTATGGGATGATTGAATTGTTCCACAGATCAATGAACCAGACTCGGAAATCCTCAATTCCAACAGGACAGGACAGGAAAAAGCAAGGGCCTAGGAAGGGAAGCAGATTAAACATAATAAAAGGCAGCTACCGAGAAGAGTTGTGCAAAAAAACTATCAGTGAGAGACACTTCCTCTTCCTCTATGTAAATGTGTCATATTGATCCTTTGCCATTTATGTTAACTAACAAGCTGGTAACATGCAGATAAGGCCCTCTAGCTAGAAGTAAATAAAACACAAGTTTGTACATTTTAGTTTTCATTGGAGTTTGTTTTTGAAATGCAAAGCGTTTTTTCAATGTACATTTTTAATAAGATAAATTTCATCTTAAACTCTTATGTAGCCACATAAGGAAAACTGACATAAACCTCCACCATTAGGCAGCAAGGAAGCTAAAGTAGATCTGAGAAAAGACAAGGCCTTTGCAGTGGAATCACAGAACTTTTCCTTTTAGGTGGGGGGCATCTCTCCCCTCTTACTCTTTAAAAAGCAAGACAAAACAGAGGAGCTGGGTTGGGTGGTAGGAGGGTGAATTGGGGGGGGGGGGGAAGAAGGGGGAATTGGGGAGGTTGGGTGATAGGAGGGGGAATTGGTGGGGGGGGGGGGGGGGGGGTCAGGGGATCATTTTAGGAACAGTGAGGACCTTGGGGTGGGGAGGCTATAAGAGTCCAAGCCTCCCGCCTTCGTGCTGGAGGGTGCTGTTGTATTAAAAACACAACTTTGACTTTGCTAATTGTCAAGGAAACTGTACGTCTTTGTGTATGAGTCTATTAGATGACAATTTATTGAAATGTATGCCTTGCTCAGTTGTAGCTGCATTGTTTCTGTTCTTCCTTGCCTTTTGTATGGGTTCAATTCAATAAAATATACATTTACGATAAAAAGCAAGACAGTCCGTCAACAGTGTTTACTCTCCTTTAGGAAATCATGTGCTTTACTGGGTACTGAAATATGATCCACCCCTTCTGGTTTCCCTCACCCAGCATGCTCCATTTTAGTTTTCAGAACATACTACCTTAAGTGGTGCTTTACTCCTAGCGTATGCTAGAACTTGCAGTTCTTGGAGCTGCAAGTCCAGACCCACACTGGGGTGAAACCAGGACTGGATCCATCCAGTTTACAAAAATAAAGCCAGAATTCCTTCACTGCACATTGAGAAACCAGGGTACTGGTTGTTTAGGATGGAGCAAACGTGGCTCATGCTGTCCTTGTAGGTAGGAAGAAGAAGTAAATTTGTCAAATTACATACCAATGAGGAAGTCGGAGGTGCTGTGCTTCTCCAGGAAGGTGTGCAGGTGGTACCAGAGCTTGGGCACCCAGTCCAGGACACGGAGAAGTTCTTCCTTGTTGGCATTGATGTCACTGTCGGACTCAAGTAGCTTCCGGCGCAAGTAACGGACCAGGAAACCATTGGCGGGCTCCACGTTGTTGGAGAAGGTGAGCATTCTGTAGAACAGGTACTGGATCAGTATACAAGGTCTGCAGGAGACTAGAACTCTCCTCTCAACATGGTTCTGGTTTCCCATTTACACGGCACTGCACACTGTCTTCCTGTTTATTGCATTCTGGGTAACAAGTACCCAACATGTATTGGGAGAGAGTAAGAAAAACCAAGCCCAGACCTAAATTCCCTGAGTGTAGCTTTACTTGGGTAAGGGGCAAAAGTAATGGAATTTACCTGCATAGTTTCTAATACAAAGGCCCCAGATGTTCTTATCCTTGCTGAGGTCTAATTTGACTTTAAAGTGACATATAATGTAGGCGTTTATAGGATCCCGCATGCAGGAAAAATCAGTAATTTCTATCTTTGTAATCTTTCATAAATATTTTACTGCTATTGTTTTCATATTGTTGCTCCACTAAGATTATGATAATTGCATAAAAAAAGAGAGAAAAACCCAAGTGCATTCAATCATGGATGTCAATTGATTAAATAAAAATTCTTAGCCATCTCTGGCCCTGCATCTGCATTGGTACTTCCACATCACAAATCCTTGGGTCACTGGTTAAAAAACAAGCGACGCTAATCCATTTCTTCAGTATCAAAATAGTTAAGTTGTCTTACTGTCCTTATCAAAAGAATCCTTGCTGTTACCATTAGTAAGAACCCCCCCCCCCCACACACACACACTGCCTACAGAAGCAACGTGAGTGGATAGAAATGTATAGCAGATACAAGCCTGGATATAAAAGCGCAAGGCTTACAACCTAAAAGGTCTCATTGTGACATAAATCATGGATTGTTACTCAGCCAGTAACAGGCAGGACTGGCTTAACGTTTTACGACTCAGAATGCCACACAAGGTGGATCCTCCAATGGGACAGGTCCTCAACAATGAGATTGCTCCACTGAATCCAGCACAGAGCGACAGGCTACAATCAGAAGAATCCTCAAGCAAAATGAAGACAGAATGACTGGATGTGACTTAAAAGGCTGACATCACAGACTTTCTTTTTACGATTTACAGCTCAGCCTCTAGGAGTGAAATGGGCAGCTAGACTGTTCCAAAACAGACAGAAAGAAAACTTTTTCAGTCAATTATTCAAAGGCACTTATCCACATCACAGCATCTGCAATCCATGTAAGTGCAGCGAACTGGGAACCTTTGAGGCAGCAAAGGGATACTGCTTCTAAATATCCTTCCAGACGGTCTCTCAGCGCAATGCAGAGAATGCAGGGGTGGAAAATGGGCTGAGCCAAGACGGACCCCGAATTTATCTGGATAGTGGTAATAGTCAGTCTGCCATGCAGATAACTTATCCGCATAACTTAGGACAGATAGCAGGCTGAATATCCGGATACGTTCTGGCACTCACCACCTTATCTGGACATTCAACGCCAGCTACGATCTGCATAGTGCTGCTGAATACCCAGATATTTCTTGACCACTGCAGCTGGCATTTGAAAAACAAAACAAAACCAACAACTCTGACTTCAATGACTGAACGTTGACCTGTTTATTTTTTTTTTTGATTCACTGTAAGTGTGAATTTGACCAGCTTTTCCCCACTGTAAAATACTGTTGGGATAGAATAAAGCCCATACGAATGTGACATAGTGACTTTTGTAGGTACTGTTATAATACGTCAAATCATGTATTGCACACTTGATGTCATGAAGACATGTGTCTTTTGTCTTCTAACTTCGTCCTGTGCTCTTTTCTTTCAGTTTTACTGGCGTTCATTTTGCTTTTTTTATCGATTGTTGTAAACTACTCTGACCCTCATGTGGAAATTCCAGCATATCAATACTTTAATACCATAAACGAACATAAACAAGTTAATACAACATATTGAATAATGTGATGCACCTTAAATATAAGTACTCCATAGGGACTCTAACCTCAAACCCAGGACAGCTAGAATAGCCTAAGTGATGTGGCCTTACTGAATGACTGGGTCACAGCAACACGGTGTGACGGCAGATAACTGAGGAGACCAGATGGATCTTGTACAGTCCCCTATTTCCTGTTATAATACCACAGGCCTCAATTCACCTTGGGCTTTTCCCTCACTTCAAAATTAAGGTCGCTGCTGTCCACATACCTGAAGCTCTGGTGAAGGCCATGATTGGGGGTCATCTTCACAGGCTGATTTGTTGTCCCGATGATGTAGGGGCTGTATGAAGAGAGAACTAATTTAAAGACAGCACACGGTCCCCTGCCAGCCTCCTCTGACTGCTCCATGTCTGGCGCTTTGATTTCTAAATGCAGTGTAAGGAACTGTTTGTGCCCTCTATCATACAACTTGAGCAGGCTGGATTAACATGAAACATATGTAATAGTAAGGGAAAATATACAGTATATGGTTGTATGTATTTTTCCCCTTGCTGTTCCTAACAGTGCATCAGTGTTTGTATCTAGTTGGTGGTGGGTTTTTTCCCTGTGCGCTTCCTGCACTTGTTCTAGTGCACGAAGTACTCAGACCTTCTGCCACTACATCCTGCCAGAAGATTAGAGCAGTTTCTGGTAGTGAACCTAAAAGCAGGGAATGAGCTAGACCTTCTCAGGGGGTGTTGCTATTGGCAGTAGTATACTTCCCTCAAAGAAGATTTAAATTCTGACTTTGCCACCAAAATCTGTCCTTAGAACCTCTCCCGACACTGACCATGCCTGTCAAAGTGGAGCCCCATTTCTGCCAAAGCCTGCCGCTGGTGCCCGATGAGAGAGAATCAGCCAGTCTATAGCCCAACCGGGTAGACACTTGTGGCACTTTTAAAGAGCAAAGATTCCGAGGCTGGGTCAAGTGACAGATATGAAGAGGTTGCTGGCTTGCTATAGTGAGGAGAAGGTGTGTGGATCCTTCTCACCCTGTTTTTAGTCTCAAGGGGAAGAAGTCAGGAAAGTCTGATGACACTTAGCCCTACCACCCAGGCAGCCCACACACCACTTCTATGGAACATTACATCAGTGGCAGAGTGGAGGAAAAGTAAGAAAAAGAATTAAAGAAAGGGGGGGGGGGAACATATTTAACTGGACCAGGCTACAGCAGGAAAGGCATTTGTTTAATGTGTGTGACCATCAACGTCTTTAAATGTAACATCTCACTCAATTGTGCTACCAACTATCCGAATACCATCAACCTTAACTGTTAAGAAGTGTGAACAGGAGGAATAGATATCCAAGTATATGTAAGCTGGTGTTTGATATGACTTTTTTTACTGTTCCTGTGATTCATCAGTTGAGAGTACAGTAAAACTCCAGTTTTAAGTTACTTTATGCTGTGGTCTGGATTCTTTTTTAGGCGGATAGTCTGATGCCTGGTCCTCCAGCCTCACAGAGCCACATCCCGACGTGGCTTAGGAAAAGGCTTTGTTTCAACTTCTGAAGACTGGGACAGCCTGGCTATGCAGTAGTAAATGCAAGCAAGCCTGATAGGATCTGTTTGTTTGAAAGCAAATGCAACTGGTTAAAGGAAGGACAGCTCTACCTCTCAGACTTGATTTTTAATTAACTGTTAGGAATGTTCTGCTCTGCTAAGCCCTATGTCAAGCATTAAGCTGAGTGCTGGCAGCTCTTGATTGGACTCTTAATTGTATATAAAGGATACCATTGGTGCATTTATGCCTTGTCCAAGAGCTTACTCAGGAGGATCACTCTGTAACACGTTGTCCATTGTACTATCATATGTTTGTGGGGGAGGGGTGTTGGCCACATGGCACTGAAATCTAGACACATCCCAGCACCCTAGAAAGGTGGCATATCAAATCCCATTACCCTCTATTCCTTTTTATCCTTAGCAGCGACATAACATATACTGTACAGGGAAAAGAGTCAGCAGGGCACAGAATGGAACAGATGGATGACGCTACTGCTGCTTAGAGACACATGGCTGCAGATCGTACATTTCTTTGCCCTACATGGTTACCTGACCAGTACTTGACTATTGGTTTTGCCTTACAATAGCTTCCTTCAGTGATGCGTAGACGGAGAAGTCTTAATGAACTCAAGAGTGAGAACAAACTCGCCGGGTTTTCAAAATATTTTTCCACAGCGCCTCCATACAGGTGCAAAAAAAAGGGCCTGAAAAGCACAGATTCTATTAAGGAAAGTAACTGCCTACACTCCTTTAGGACACCTGTGTAACTGGGTATATACAAGTGCAGGCTGTTATGTGTGAGTACTTATGCCAGTCGTAGAGCTGGTGTGTGCACGCCAAATGTCGGTGACACGTGGATTAATGTGCACCCGCCTACACTCTGCAGTCTGCGTACCTGTCAAATACACGTTATGTAAGATATGTGCATATTTACAGAACAGTGCACATATATAGATATACACACATTTATATGTGTATCTGCTCACATATGCAAATATATGTTTGCATTCTGGACATTTATGATTATGTTTATGAGATTCTTGATGCCCGTCTTTCTGTAGTAGAAAGTTCCATGGGAATGGGGATTGTGGGACCCACAGGATTCCCGCAGGTATGGAAGATGTTTCATGGGATTCTTGTGGGAATGGAAGAAGTTCCACAGGATTCCCATGGGGATGGAAGAAGTTGCCATGGGATTCCCACAGCAGTGTTGTCAAAATCTATGGTGACTCCAGAATGAGGCTTGGAACGTACAGAGAGAGGAAGTTGAAGCACCAGAACGAGGCTTGGAATGCCCAGAAAGGCAGCTGGAACACCAGACTGAAGCGTGGAACACTCATTGGTTGAATAGTGAATGCCATCCAAAAAAACACCACAGGAGGCTATTGGGGTTGAGAGGAAACAGAGGGCTGCGAGCAAGTAAATAATAGCCTCAATTCCTGCAGGTATGGGTGGGGATGGAATTATCTTAGTGGGTATGAGGTATGAGGTTTATGGGTTAGATTCCATTGGGGATGGGTGAAATTTCTGTCCCTGTGCAACTCTCTATTCTGTAGTACAACCAGAAATACGCACGTGCCCTGTGTACTAGAGTGTAAAAAAGGGAAATCCTTTAGCATTAATATGTATAGAGAAGAATGGGTGAGGTTGATGTTTAAGTTGAGCTAAAAATGCTACAGGAAAAGTATTTGGCTCCTTTTGCCTCTAGAAAATAATCTAATTACCGTTATTAGAATGATCTCAGTCCTAGTAACTATAGCAACCCCACCAGTGCAGCCCTGGCTGTACCTTGCTTTTGGCCCACATTGTACACCTTACCATTTATGGTACTTGCAGGTCAGTGCCCCGTTCACCAGCTCGCTGATTGATCCCGGCTCCCTCAGATCATCCAGAAGGATGACCAGGGGTACGTCTCCAATCCCCGTCTCCCGGTCAATCTGATTGGCCAGATTTGAGAGATACAGCTGCAAGTCCTGGGAGAAAAGCAAAAGACACTTTTACAGACAAAAGTGGTGAACGTGCTCCCCTAACATGCAAAATGAGGCTCCGATACTGCAACAAGCCTCCACTTGGAAACAATCGCTAGCCACTGTCTTTCTCCTGGCTGTTAAATCAGGCAGATTCTTTCTTTTCAGGAGGGATGGGATGCTATGAGACGCGTTTTGCAATTAATTACAGCCTTCGACAGGAGACCACTCTCTGGAAGCCAACAGACATGTACTGCAGACCTTACTCAACTTCTGGTCATCTCCTTCCTTTGCTCTTTTGTATCAGTCCCACCTGTGCACAAATTCTTTCCCAGCACTGATTTCCATATCTCTGCTAGTAGGTTATTCCAGGCATCTATCACCTCTCAGTAAAGATATATTTCCTCTGTCAGCCTCCTCCCTTCTGCTTTATATCATGACCTCTTGTCCATGAGATTCTGTTTTACAGGAAATGCCTTTTGGTTAAATTTCTTAAATCTACAATTGTTTCTGTTATCTTTTCTTTTTCCTATTACAGAGTTCCTTAAGCCACTATTTTACAAATATTTTTTGAACATGAACTCATTTTATAATGTAAAGCATCCCCATGACACGGCCCGAGCTCGCTCTTCTCTGCCTCGCTCCATGCCATCTTTTAAGGTTGGTTGACTAGGCTGCAGCAGGCCCTGCCTCCCAATAAGCTGGGAAGAACCAATAGAGAGGGTAATACAGCATACATAGAAAGTATACAAACAAAAAAAGCAACACTGGGCCTTCAAGACTGGGACAACTGAAGTTCTTCACTGACAAGTGACCCAACATGGGCCGTGTTTCGGCGTTAGTCAACGCCTGCCTCAGGGGTCAAGGTATAGTTCTGTAATATGTAAGTTGTATAGGTTCGTTGCCCCAAGATGTATAATGATGATTATAAATCGCCGCACTTGCGAAGGCTGAGCTCTATGAAGAGCCTTCTCATTTGCACAAAAGCTTTGAGCCTGCCCATGGGCGGGAAAGTGTGGGCTATAAATGCCATAAATAAATAAATAAACTTACATATTACAGAACTATACCTTGACCCCTGAGGCAGGTGTTGACTAACGCTGAAACAAGGCCCGTGTTGGGTCACTTGTCAATAAAGAACTTCAGTTGTTCCAATAAGATGGCCAATGAAATCATTCTCCTATTTTTAAAAATGTTGTTACCACTGACCCACAGTTTGGAACCTCTGATGTAAGCCCCGATTCCTTAACCTGTTCCTACACTGACTCCATCCTCTTGGAACTAAAGCCCACCGTCATCGCTATTTCCCCAGTTGTTTTGATGCGTACCTTGCAGGACTGTTGGTGCATGTTGAATGTCATGAGAATACCATCTGTGACCTCACGCCCTGACCTTTCCACCAGGTACTCAGACAAGCGGTTGGTCAGGTAAGTTTTGCCAGTGCCACTGGGCCCAGAGAGGATAAGCCGCCGATGCTTGAGAAGAAGGCTGATGTAATGCTGAATCATGGGTTTGGGGATCAAAGTTTCAAAGACCAAACTGTCCACACACTTCTCCTTGAGACCTGTCAAAGGAAAAACAAGCTGACTCACTCCAGAAACTCCAGGCAACCTTTACAGTGACTATTCAAATGTGTACTGATGACACCCACTGTGTTAGTGCGAGTTACTCCTAGGTACTAGAGGACTCGTGGGACAAGAACAAGGACACAGAGCCTGCCCACTTCTGGGACTGGACTGCTCAGGGCAAAGCCGTCACAAGGGGCGAGTAGGCAGGATGACATTGTGCTGCCTTTTGAGTTAGTCTACACAAATCCAAAAGAGAAGAGGGTGTCTAAAGCAGGGGTGCAAGTACAGGTAGGCCTGGGCCCAGGAAGCTCTACTTTTGCAACCGGGCGCATCCTTCTTGTAGATAGTGGGAATTCCCAAGCCCTGCAGCTGAAGAATCCAGGGC